>NC_081412.1:7854102-8454102 GCF_030272615.1 Cryptomeria japonica | reverse complement strand
TATAAGCTTGCAAAGTGAAGTCTCCCTTCTTTGGATACCACAGGCCATAACTGATTGTTCCTTGCAGGTACCTACAGATTCTCCTGACTGCATTTAAGTGAGACTATTTAGGAGCAACTTGGAATCTTGTAACCATACAAACTTCTTGTACTATATCTGGTCTAGATGTTGCTAGATATAAAAGGCTACCAAACATAGACATATACAGTGTCTGCTCTACTTCTAGTGACTCGTCAATCTTGCTCAATTTACAACCGGTCACCATGGGAGTACTTACCAGTTTGCTATCCTCCATTTGAAACCTTTTTAGCATGTCTTTAACATACTTAGTTTGTGAGATGAAAATTCCTTTCTCCTATTGTGAGATCTGCAAACCAAGAAAATAGGACAACTAACCCAACATGGACATCTCAAATTTTGTCTTCATCTAATCTGCAAATTCTCTACACATGATGTCCTTGTCTCCACCAAATATAATGTCATCCACATATACAACAACTATAATCATGTGATCTCCATTTACCTTGATGTATAGGTTGTTGTCTGCATCCCCTTTCCAGAATCCTTGCTCCTTTAGGTACTTGTCTAACTGAGAATACCATGCTCTGGGGACTTGTTCCAAACCATACAAGGCTTTCTTCAATCGACACACAAAGGTTTCATCATCATGTAACAAGAAACCTTCTGGTTGCTCCATATATACTTCTTCCAAATTTACATCGAGGAAAGCATATTTTATGTGCATCTGACACATTTTATATCTTTTGTAAGCTGAAAGAGATAAAAACATCCTAATGGCTTCCAATCTAGCCACCGATGCAAATGTTTCTTCAAAATCAATACCCTCTACTTGAGAGTAACCCTTGCACACAAGTCTAGCCTTATGCCTAAAAATCTTACCTTCTTCATTCATCTTGTTTCAGTAAACCCATTTCGTACCAATGATGTTCTTGTATTCCGGTCTGGGGACTAATTCCCAAGTCTCGTTCTTCTCAATTTGTTGCAATTCTTCTTCCATGGTAGTCATCCACTTCTCATCCCTACTAGTCTCATTGAAGGTTTTGGGTTCCATTTCTTTCATGAGGAAGAAAATTACTTGTTCATTATTCATGGCCACTCTTCTCCTTGTGTGCACACAATCATGTTTATTTCCTATGATTTTCTCCTCCGGGTGATTCTTCTTCACATACCGGTTGGGATACTTATCGATGTCATCTTCTGGTTCACTATCAGTCTGAACTTCATTGTCTTCCTCACCAGAATCATCATACCAATATTCTTGTGGTTTCCTTCCCTTG
This sequence comes from Cryptomeria japonica, assembly GCF_030272615.1. Lineage (NCBI taxonomy): Eukaryota > Viridiplantae > Streptophyta > Pinopsida > Cupressales > Cupressaceae > Cryptomeria > Cryptomeria japonica. The sequence continues at coordinate 8,452,804 of NC_081412.1, read as the reverse complement.
TGTAGATCTTCATAAACTCTGACATTCACACGCTCAACGACTCTTCTCAGCCTTTTATCGTAGCATTTGTAGGCTTTACTATGAGTTGAGTAACCTAGGAAAATGCCTTCATTGATAACAGAATGATGAATGGATAGTACCAAACTAGTACTGAGAGGGGGGGGTGTCAATCAGTATAGACAAAAACACAATCTTAAACCGGTTTGTTAGCAGACACTGTGCATTGACAAACAAACAGTAACACCGGTCCTTAATCAGAGTACAACCGACAAAACCCAGAATAACTGAGACAAGCATAAACCGGTTAACACTTATCTTCTTATACAATCTAACACTTCATTTCCATTTCACCCTAATACATGAACAGGTAATCTACCATCAAATATATACATATAAGCAACTAGATCAACATGATTCACTGCTTGACAGAAAACAACATAGCATCACATGAAGAAGACATCACACATGACACACATATTTTTCACGTGGAAACCCAACTGGGAAAAACCACGGTGGGGATGAATACCCACAAGCTTGTTTTTGAACTCTTTAGAAGTCCGCTCTGTTAGGAGCCTTATCTGGTTAAAGACTGATACAATAGGTTCTGTTAGGAACCGATCCTGTTAGGGATCACCCAGTTAAGGGATGGCTAGAATACCTGGTTAAGGGTTAAACCCTGTTAAAGGTTACCTTGTTAGAGGATTTCAAGAACTCAATGGTTTTCAATCACCCTATTAAAGGATTTATAGCAAGCCAGTTAAGGCTACCCTGTTAAGGGATTTTCCAACTATTGAGGTGGTTAGAGATCAATAGGTATTACAATGATCTGGTAACAACACTCAATGCCAATGCAGATCCGCTTAAGCTCATCTTCACCTTCTGCACTTACACTCTACAGGTATCACTTCTCTCCTTTGGTATGGCAAGAATCACGTATCTCTTCTCTTGGATACACACACACAAATTTTGCCAACGACCTCAAAAAGAAACATAACATCAACCTTATAGGAAAACAAATAGGTCAGTAGCATAAAACCTAAACCCTAAACCTGTTAGGTTAAGGAATTCAAACGGTTCAATCTTGACCATTGAGCACATTGCATTAAATGCAAGAGTCTTGATCCAATCTCAAGACATTCTCCATCGTTCATTTTCCACTGATTTCATGACGACTGATAACCCATCACATGTTATCACCGTTTACAGACTATGCACATTCCCGAGGTAGATAGCAACAATCTCCTTCATGCAAGATCCTTCATGCGCACAAGGCTTACATGGCAACACGATCTATTCTTCATTACCATGCTAACTCATCACACAAAGTCACCGGTTGAGACACATAGGCTTGAAGCACTTCAACTGAAAACCCTGAAGTTGAGACTACCAACCGGTATTCATACAACGCTTCCATGTGCCGGTTCCCATAACTATATGTTGGTTCACCTTGAAAAAACACACCGCTTCACTTTGGCACAAATGTTGGTTCATAGTGTTATACCGGTTCTCTTCTCTTGATCATATTGACATCAATGACAACACATAATGTCATTATGTCCTCATATTGGTTCACATAACGCCAACAATCTCCCCCTTTGGCATTGATGGCAATATACAAAGATATCTCTCTGATTCACATCTTCTCCCCATTTTCTGCAGATATCTTCTCCACTTCACATCTTCTCCCCCTTTGACAACAATGCCAAAGTGGAGGCACAAGCTTCCCTGTTCCACTATGCTGCTCCACCTGAGGAGTAGCATCCTTCAACACATCAATCCTGAAAAAAATTTGACTATGCAATACCTAACTGATGTGGAGAATATGCTTTTAGTTTACCTCCTAAAGGGGCAACACCCCTAATTCACCTTTTAAGTACATAAATGTAGCCTTCGGGAGAGGCTTGGTGAATATGTCTGCTAATTGCTCCTTATTGGAAACATGTTCCAGTGTAATCTCTTTGTTCTGAACCTTTTCCCTCAAGAAATGATACTTAAGCTCAAAGTGCTTGGTTCTAGAATGTAAAACCGGATTCTAGGAGATATTAATTGCACTAGTATTGTCACAAAATATACTTACCGGTTCAGATATAGGAACTTTGAAGCCATTTAATACATGCTTCATCCAAATTGTCTGAGTGCAGTTCATGAAAGCTGCAACATACTCTGCTTCCGCTGTAGACTGAGAGATACAACTCTGCTTCTTACTCATCCATGATACCAGTTTCCCACCAAGAAAGAATGCACCACCGGTTGTGCTTTTTCGATCATCTACAATACCTGCCCAATCAACATCTGTGTATACTTTCAAGTTGAAATCCTTTCTATATGGATACCACAATCCATAATCAATAGTTCCCTTCAGATACCTAAGAATTTGCTTGACTGCAACCAAGTGGGATTCTCTTGGGATTTTCTGGAACCTTGTAGTAATGCCAACTGCATGTGCAATATCTAGTCTGCTATGCACTACATAATGCAACTTACCAATTATTGATCGATATTCCTTCTCATCAACCAATGCCGAGTCATCTTCTTTGGATAGTTTACAACCAGTCACCATCAGAGTACCAACCAGTTTGCTATCTTCCATGCCAAAGGTCTTCAAAACCTCTTTGACATACTTGGACTGAGTGATAAAGATTCCATCTTTCATCTATTGGATCTGCAGTCCAATGAAGAACTTAATCTCCCCTATGATTGACATCTCAAACTCTTTCTTCATCTCATCTGCAAACTCATGACTCATCTTGTCATCTCCACCAAAGATAATGTCATCAACAAATACCTCATAGATTAGGATCTGATCTCCTTTAGACTTCAAGTAGATATTGCTATCTTCACTTGTTCTCTCAAATCCAATCTTCACAAGATGGGAATGCAGACGTTCATACCAAGCTCTAGGTGCCTGCTTTAGACCATATAAGTCTTTATGTAGCCTACATACCATGTCACTGTCTTCAGATAGGGAAAATCCATCTGGTTGCTTGATATACACCTCCTCTTCAAGTACACCATTTAGGAATGCAGATTTTACATCCATTTGATATACTTTGAAACCTTTAAAAGCTGCATATGCAAGAAGCATACGAATTCCTTCCAATCTAGCAACAGGAGCAAAGATTTCTCCATATTCTTCTCCTTCTTCTTGGGCATATCCTTTGCACACCAATCTGGCTTTGTTCCTAATCACTGTGCCATCCTCATTCAGCTTATTTCTGAAAACCCATTTGGTACCAATGACATTTTTATGCTCTGGTCTGGGTACAAAAGACCATGTACCATTTTTCTCTATCTGGTCAAGTTCCTCTTCCATTGCCTTGATCCAGTCTTCATCTTTATGTGCCTCTTTGAATGATTTGGGCTCAAATTTAGAGATCATACATGAATTTTCTCTAACCTTTCTTCTTGTAAGCATTCCTGCATCCTTATCTCCTATGATCTTCTTAGGATCATGATTCAGCTTGACATACCGAGGAATGGTCTTTATAGATTCCTCTTGCTTTTCTTCTTCATCCTCATCTTCATCAATATCAACATCTACATCTGTCGTTGTAGGAAGACTGATGCTGGTACTCAGTTTACTGACAACCGATTCCTAGAAGGTTACAACCAGTTCATTTATCGCTTGCTCACTGTCAGTTTCCTCAGTTTTCTCAGAGGTTTCATCAACTCTAACATTGATGTTTTCCATGATTCTCTGAGTCCTATTATTGAAACACTTGAGAGCTTTTCTCTTGGTGGAATACCCTAGGAATATTCCCTCATCACATTTCACATCAAATTTGCTCTGGTGTTCACTCCTCTTGATGTAACATTTGCTACCAAACACTCTAAAATAGCTAACCACAGGTGTCTTACCGGTCCAATACTCATAAGGAGTTTTATCCTTACCTTTCTTGATGAGTACCCAGTTCATTGTGTAGACTGCAATGCTCACCGCTTCTCTCCAAAAGGTGTGGGTTACCTTTCCTTGAATCAACATAGTTCTAGCTACTTCAACCACAGTCCAGTTATTCCTCTCTGCTAGGCCATTCTGCTATGGAATATGGGGGGTAGACAGTTGCCTCTTGATGCCATGTTCTTCACAATACTTGTTGAATTCACCGGAAGTGAATTCCCCTCCTTGATCAGTTCTCAGGAACTTGATCCTTTTATCGCTTTCCTTCTCCACTAATGCTCTGAAAGCTTTGAACTTTACAAAAGCTTCAGACTTATCTTTCAAGAATGTGACCCACATCATGCTTGAGCAGTCATTAGTGAGAATCATGAAGTACCTATCACCCTGCACACTCCTAGTTTTCATATGACCACACAAATCAGTATGCACAAGATCAAGCAGATTGTCAGCAGTGAAAGATTTACCTTTAAAGGTTGAGGAAGACATTTTCCCCAATTGACACTCTCTGAACAAGGTATTATACGGTTTTCTTAGCACCGACAACCCCCTAACTGCCTTGATCTTACTAGCCTTCACAATGTTATCAAAGTTTACATGGCATAGTCTCCTATGCCATATCCAGCTATCATCAAATTTAGCCATAAGACATGTACTTATATTTGCATTCAACTGAAATAGGTTACCTTTGGTCTGCATGTCGGTGGCCACCAGTTCACCATTCTTTCCTTTGTTTCTGCACACTCCATTCTTGAATTCCAGAGTGAGACCACTGTTGTTCAGCTGGGCAACACTCAGAAGGTTGTGTCCGAGATGATCAACCTAGTACACATTGTCAGCACTACTCTTTCCATTCAGAGAGATGGACCCTCTGCCTTTGACCATGCATGGTGCATCATTACCAAAGCGAACCACACCACCATCATACTCTTCCAAGGATAGAAACTTGCTCTGGTCACCAGTCATATGGTGAGAACAGCCACTATCAATAATCCACTCATTGGAATTATCAAACCAGGAGACAAGAGCCTTCTTGTCTGACACATCTTCCTTGATAGCAACAAACACAATGTCTTCATTTTCTTCATCTTCTGATTCTTCATCTGTGACACCTTCATCAACTGCCACAAAACAACTTCTCTGGTTTCCTCCTTTGAATTTCTTGAACCTTTTCGGTTTGTCCTTGTTTTTGCCATTAGGACAGTTTACAACAATATGTCCTATCTAGTTACAAGAAAAACATTTCAAAGGAAGCTTACCTCTGTATTTGCCGGTTCCTTTAGGAAGTTTCCTGGCAAGGAGAGCTTCAAATGCCATCAGAATCTCCTCATTATCCATTTCTCTACTCTATCTTGGTTCACCATTGGTGCTAGCTTCTTTTCCTTTTCTGGATGGTACAACAAAAGCTTTAAAAGTTGATTCAGTCTTTTGAATATTGCCATCAAAACTATTCAACTCATAGGTTGTCAACTTTACAATGATGGAGTCTAGGGATACCTTAGTCTTGTCTATTGATCTCGACTCCTGAATAGCAACAACCCTTATTGCATAGATCGGTAATAAGGATCTCAAGACTTTGCTTACCACAGTGGAATCTTCCATTTTACCACTTGTACTCTTGATATCTCCAACAATGGTTTTGATTCTTATTCCATACTATTGAATGGTCTCACCTTCAACCATCCGCATGTCTTCAAACTTCGCTCTAAGGCTTTCTTCCTTAGCTTGTTTTACATTCTCATCACCGCTATAGATATTTTCAAGAGTATCCCATACTTCTTTGGGATTTACTTTATCTTGGACATCAATAAACTCAATGTCAGATAAACTACTAATTAGGGCTTCCATGACTTGCCCATTCTCCTACATCTCTCTCTTTTGGTTATCAGTGAGAGTACCGGTAGGGGCAACATAGGCATTCTCAACATAGCTCCAATGTTGAGCACCCATGCTTCTAATGTATATCTTCATTCTATCTTTCCATATACTGAAATTTTCTCTGTTAATCTTTGGACCTTCCCTCTTCATCATTAGAATGGGATCTTTACCTCAAGCGGTTAAGCTTATAACACAGAGGACTTAGAGGATGCTCTGATACCAATTGATAACACAATGATGAACAGATAGTACCAAACCGGTACTGAGAGGGGGGGTGAATCAGTACAGACAAAAAAATAATCTTAAACTGGTTTGTCAGCAAACACTGTGCATTGACAGACAAACAGTAACATCGGTCCTTAATCAAAGTACAACCGGCAAAGCCTAGAATAACTGAGACAAGCATAAACTAGTTAACACTTATCTTCTCATACAATCTAACACTTCATTTCCATTTCACCCTAATGCATGAACAAGTAATCTACCATCAAAGATATACATATAAGCAACTAGATCAACATGATTCACCGCTTGACAGAAAACAACATAGCATCACATTAAGAAGACATCACACATGACATACATATTTTTCACGTGGAAACCCAACTGGGAAAAACCACGGTGGGGATGAATACCCACAAGCTTGTTTTTTAACTCTTTAGAAGTTCACTCTGTTAGGAGCCTTGTCTGGTTAAAGATTGATACAATAGGTTTTGTTAGGAACCGATCCTATTAGGGATCACCCGGTTAAGGGTTGAACCCTGTTAAAGGTTACCGTGTTAGAGGATTTCAAGAACTCAATGGTTTTGAGTCACCCTGTTAAAGGATTTATAGCAAGCCAGTTAAGGCTACCCTGTTAAGGGATTTTCCAACTATTGAGGTGGTTAGAGATCAACAGGTATTACAATGATTTGGTAATAGCACTCAATGCCAATGCAGATCCGCTTAAGCTCCTCTTCACCTTCTGCACTTACACTCTATAGGTATCACTTCTCTCCTTTGGTCTGGCAAGAATCACGTATCTCTTCTCTTGGATACACACACACAACTTTTGCCAACGACCTCAGAAAGAAACATAACATCGACCTTATAGGAAAACATATAGGTCGGTAGCATAAACCCTAAACCATAAACCTGTTAGGTTAAGGAATTCAAATGGTTCAATCTTGACCATTGAGCACATTGCATTAAATGAAACAATCTTGATCCAATCTCAAGACATTCTCCATCGTTCATTTTCCACCGATTTCATGGCGGCTGATAACCCATCACACGTTATCACCGTTTACAGACTACGCACATTCCCAAGGTAGATAGGAACAATCTCCTTCATGCAAGATCCTTCACGCGCACAAGGCTTATGTGGCAACATGATCTGTTCTTCGTTACCATGCTAACTCATCACACAAATTCATTGGTTGAGCCACATAGGCTTGGAGCACTTCAACCAGAAACCCTGAAGTTGAGACTACCATGTGTCGGTTCCCATAACCATATGCCAGTTCACCTTGAACAAGCACACCGCTTCACTTTGGCACAAATGTTAGTTCACAGTGTTATACCGGTTCTCTTCTCTTCATCATATTGACATCAATGACAACACATAATGTCATTATGTCCTCATACCGGTTCACATAATGCCAACATTCATCACTTCTAGAAGCAAAACTGCCCAAACCATCAATGTCTCTCTTCATAAAACATTTACTTCCAAACACCTTTAAGTGTTTGACTGATGGTTTTTGGTCATACCACAACTCATAGGGTGTCATTTCATTGTTTGTTATCAACTACACTCAGTTTAGGTTGTACACTACAGTATGAATTGCTTCCTTCCAATAGATATCTGGTAAGTTTGCCTCATTTAGCATGGTCCTAGCCATCTCCTTGATTGTCCTATTTTTCCTTTCTACCACTCCATTTTGTTGAGGTGTCATTGGTGCTGAGTACTGCCTTCTAATACCATGTTTCTTACAATAGTCCTCAAATTCATTGGATGTAAACTCTCTACCCCAGTCCGCTCTTAGACATTTTAGATTGTAACCACTTTCCTTCTCTACCATCTTTAGAAAGATCTTGAATCTCGCATATGCTTGTGATTTATCTTGGAGGAAGGTGATCCATGTCATTCTTGAGTAATCATCTATGAAGAGCATGGAATATCTCTCACCGGCTAGTGCTCTTATCCTAGTTGGACCACATAGATCTGTGTGCACCAATTCTAAGGGCCTTGAGGTGTTATGTTCCTTAATCTGAAAGGACACCTTGGTTTGCTTTCCTTTAACACATTCATCACAAAATGTGCTTACCAGTTTAATTATCTTTGGTATATGTCTCACATAGCCCTTTTTGCTTACTCTAACTAGGTTGTCAAAATTTATGTGACCTAACCTTATATGCCACAACCAGCTCTCGTCCACTTGTCCCAACATGCATTGGGATTCAAAACATTCTTTCAAATTGTATACATTTCCATATGTTCTCTTACCTTCTTCTACTACCTGATCAGTACTCTCCTTCCTTTTCTGGCAACCGATAGAGTCAAAAGTGAACTTATAACCTTTATCACATTTATGGCTTACACTCAGCAAAATGTGCTTCAGCCCTTCCACATAATACACATCATGAGATTTCAATTTGCCATCAATATTCAGAGTACCTTTTCCCTTTATCTTGATTGGTGATTTGTCTCCAAACCTCACTGAACCACCATTCTAGTCTTCTAACTTGATGAAATTTTTCTTGTCTCCAGTCATGTGATTGAAATGACCACTGTCAACAGCCCATAGATTCCTTCTTTTAGCATTTAGGGCAATCTGTACAATTAGGCTTGATTCTGATTTGTCCTTTTTCTTCTCAACCCATACCGGTTGGGTTTCTTTTTTCTTTCTTGTAGTAGCATCATGTTCTGATTCATTTGTCGGTTCCTGATCAAGAGTTGTCTTCTTCTGCTTGATTTTCCTACTTTGGCAATGCTTTGCAATATGTCCATACCCATGACATTTATAACACTTCATATTCATATTGAAGGATGAGGTTGAAAACTTTTTGTAGGAAGTTGGTTGACTTGTTCTACACTCATAACTCCTATGACCCAATCCATTACATAGATAACACACAACTTCCACATCTCGAAGTACATTAAATGGATTTATATTTGCAAAACTAGTAGGAGGCTTGTTCATCAATCTACAATCAGATATCCTATGACCAAACTTGTTACACCGGTAACAGTAACCATGAAAATTTGAAACATACCAGTTTGGTTGCCTTGAATTTGCAAACCTTTGTCTCACCGAGGGTCTTCTTCTCAATTTGTTGACTCTAGTGAACCCTTCATGATCAACCTTTCCTTTTCTTCTAGGATTTGTATTTAGGTACATTGAGTGTGGTCTTTGGTACATTGATTGAGTATACTTGTTTGTAGGGCAGTTTCTTGCAACTTCTACATAAGTCTTCTTATCGGTATCCTTCCTTATAGTGAATGCCTTCTTCACTTCTCCTTCACCGAAGGAAGTGAATTGAATCTCTTTATCGGAAGTGTCCTTGCTATTTGAACTTTGACCTTTTTTCAAATCCTAAGCCACCAGTATCTTTTGATTGCTTCTATTTGCTCAACATTTTGTCCAGAGCTTTGGTACTACCTTCATACTTGCTTCTCATTTTCAGCTCCTCCTTGCTCTTCTCAAGCTCCTTTATGAGATTAACTATTTCTCCTTCCAGATCTTGTTGCTCCTTTTCCATTTTTAACAATTCACAGGATGTGACTTCACATATTCTTTTAGCCTCTTCCAATTGGAGTTTCAAATCAGCAATCACTTGATTAGACTTATCCAAGGATTGCTTCAAAAGGTCTTGTCCTTCTGCAGCAACATGCTCGACCTTCTTGAGTTCTTTTCTTGTTTTTCTCAATTCTTCAAGAGAACTTATGAGCTCACCTTCTAGATCCACCTCACCTTCAATGTCGTCATCTTCCTCTTCTTCATTTACCGGTTCATCTACTGCCATAAAGAGATTAAACACTCTTTCTCCCTCACAACAATCATCTTCTGATGCACTTTCTTCATTAGTTGTATCTTCCTCAAAGATGTAGAGGTTGTTCTACTTCTGGTAACTCCTTCCTTTCTAGTAGACCTTCTTTTCTTGTATCCTTCCCAAGGGTCTGCTGGTTCTTTGTAGCTCCTTTCAATCATTTTCATCATAGGGATATTTTGAGGAAAAATGTCCTATCTTGCCACAATTGAAACATTTTAGAGGTAGTTTACCATTGTACTTACAGGATTCTCTCTTGAGATTCCTCATGAATTTTTCCACTTCTGCATCAGAGTCTTCACTAGATTTTCCGTTTGCAACATCTTCTTTACCTTTTTTGATAGAGTTGAAAGCAACCTCTCTCTTATAAGTTCCTTCACCGGTTGTCCTCATTTCATATGTAGTTAAGGAGCCAAATAACTCATCCATTGAAAATGTTTTCAGATCCTTGGATTCTTCAATAGCAGAGACCTTTGTATCATATTTGGAAGTGAGTGATCTCAAAACCTTCTTGACAACAACTTCATTTGCTACTTCTTCTCCTAGCCCTCTGATAGCATTCATGGTTTCGTCTATCTTGTGAAGATAGTCTGCAAAATTTTCTTCTTCTCTCATCTTCAGGCCTTCAAGCTGACCTCTTAGAGCTTGCAGTTTGGCTTCCTTGATTTTGTTGTCTCCTTCAAACAATCTCTGCAATTTATCCCAATTCTCCTTGGTGAATGAGGAGTGCATGACTTTGAAAAACTCATTATCTGACAACCCACTTAAAATGGCATGCTTGGATTTAGTATTGTTTTCATATTCCCTCTTTGCATCTGGATTAGTAGGAGGATCATTAGGGATAGTGTATACATTCTTAACAGACATCCACACATCAAAACCAAGAGATGAGAGATATGTCTCCATTCATTTGATCCAGAAGGCATAGTTAGTTCCATCAAACATGGGGGATTTTGAGGAGGCAGACTCATTTCTTGCCATTGTGTTATTTGACTAGAATCTACCCAAGCTAGAGAAATATTTGACCAACTGGGAACCTAAGGCTCTAATACCAATTGTTCAACACAATGTACCACTGAGAGGGGGGTGAATCAATGGGTCCTAGGAAATCTTTAACTTTTAAACCAATTCTTGATTACCGGTTAACACCCTAAGTACTAACCAACCAAACTGGTAAGATTAAAGGGAGTATCAAAGGGGAAAACACAAGAGAACAACTCACAACATTAGATATATGAGGAAAACCCAAAATGGGAAAAACCTCGGTGAGAAATGTTGGTGGAGTAAACTACTCCAATCCAGCCTCACAATGAAACAATGAATTACAAATATTTTAGGACACCAACCCAAGGAGCACCAACCCCTATTGATTTAGGGCACCAACCCAAGGAGCACCAAGAACCAACTCAGTGAAAAAAAATAGATCAATTCAATACAATAGTTATTTCCTCGTTACAAATGGATTTTGTAACTTCTATTTGATTTCTGTCCACCAGTTACACTCTTCTTTGTTTAACCAGTTTCTCCACTACCGGTTGTTTATGAGCTCTCTCTAATCTCCTACTAGTCACTATTGGCCTTCTACTATTCTTCTGATCCTCACCCTGAACTATCTCACTCACAGATGATTTCTTACTAATTCAACCCCTACCGACACACTTGACTGTTAAGATTCTTAACAGTTCACCGGTTTCTCTGCCACTACTAGTAAAACCTCTTACCGGATATGTTTGCTAACCCACACTTGGTCACTATATTTTTCTACACAATATCTATCAATCAAATAGTCTCTCTTCTTGCTCAAGTTCTCTCTTCTCTCACAGCTCGCATCCAACATCACTTCATCCAATCTTCAGTCCACATATTTATATCTAGAGGTTCCCGCCAAAAACACCATTCAAACAGTGGCGTGCTAGGGTTTTCCTCCACCAGCTCAATCTGCATTAGATTTGATCGGATTTGGTTTTGGGAGAAGATGATCTACATTACATCAATCAGCTCCACTTTCTCTGTTATTTTCCATTAATGGCGCAATTGTTTTCTTCGACCAACATGCTAGGGATTAGATCGTCCTGCAAGATCAAATCAAACATCCTTCATCTCTGTCTTCCTTGAGTTGCAACATTCTATCATCGACCCTTGAAATGCAGGTTCTTCATTATTTTTGACCTACTTCACAACTACCATGTTGGTGGTCACTTCACGGACCTCTGCCAGCTTGCCACCTGTCATTATTGTCGACATCCATCTTTGCTCAGACTGCTAAGTCAGTTTGGTAACCTCTTTGGACTTGTTATGCCGGATTGACGTTTACCAACCAAGACATACTATCAGTTTAACACACCTTACCAGTATAACCTAATCGGTTTTCCTTATGTCTATTATCTTCTTCTTTGTCAGTGGATCCACTTGGCTTGCCATCAACCATATTGGTCCTTCCATTTTGTCTGTTTACCGGTATTGACCTATTTTTCTACTTGCATGCATGAGATCCTACTTACTGATAGACATTTTACTTCAAGTGTATTGGTAAAATACCATTTTTGTTAGCTTAAACAATCTGAACTTTATACTAGTGGTCTGCACATACTTCACCTCCAGTGTTGGTGTAATTATTGTAACATTTTGCCTCTTCATCACAATCAACATCCACCATACTGGTTTCATGTCTTCTTGCACAGTTCATCATACCGATTATCCATCAAATACTTTCTCACACATTCCGGTCACCTCCACTCACTCACCAGTTGACATCAATGACAACATAATGCCAATAGAGTTTGCCTACAATAATTCAGTGAACATGAGTACTAGAAGAACACATTTTGAAATTATTACTGAAGCACACCCTAGAGGTATATCAGAATGGAGGGATATCAATAATGAAGACAAGTGGAGTGTAGCAGTAGAAGAATTTGCAGATCACATGAAGACCTTTCATATTCAGGTTAAACATCAATTGGAGGATATGAACAACAGTATAAGGAGAAATCAAATGAGAAGAGAAGATATAAGGAATTTGAAGTTGGCGATGAAGTGATGGTATACCTAAGAAAATAAATATTTCTAGTTGGAACCTATAACAAGTTGCAAATGAGGAAGTTTGGACCTTACAAGATCTTGAGGAAATTCAATTCCAGAAATGCATATGAAGTGGAGCTACTAGATAGTTTGAGCATTTCACCTATATTCAAAATTGCTGATTTACATCAGTATCATGAATCAAAATTCAATGAAGACAGTATTGCAAACTTGGAGAAATAGTTGCCCCAGGAGGAACCAAATCAGTTTGAAGACATTTTGGACAGTAGGATTGGGCATAGCACCAAGAGTAATCAGTACAAGGAGTATCTTGTGAAATGGAAGGACAGACCAGTTGAAGATTCATTTTGGATTTCCCAGGAAGAGGTGGACCACCTTGGCTTTCCTATAACCCTAGAAAAGTGAGAGACTAACTTTTTCAACAACCTCAGATGCTTGATGCAGGAGCATCCCCGGTTCCAAGTCTCTCCCTCCCTCCCTATTTACCTCTTCCTCCATCTCTCCCTTTAGGTTGAGAGAGAGGTAGGGAGGGAGAGTGAGGAGAAGGAGGTGAGATTAATAGAAGTGGCAAGGAAACACTTGGAAGACAAAGGGAGGGAGAGAAATAGACATCTTATAGGGAGGGAGATATATGTAGAGAAAGAGAGAGGGACAAGGGAGATAGAGAGTAGTTTGGAGAGGGAAGGACACAGAGAGAGAGAGAGAGAGAGAGAGAGAGAGAGAGGGGTATAAAGAGAGTAAGAGGGGGGATATATGGATAGAGAGAGAGATAACGAGAGAAATAGAGAGGGGAGATAGAGAATATAGATAGATGGATAGGTAGAGAGGTTGAGTGCGGGAAGGAAGGAGGGAGGGACGTAGGTATAAAGAGAGAGGGTGGGAAGGAGATGTATATGGAGAAATATAGGTAGGTAGGGAAGGAGGGAGAGGTATGTATAGAGAGGGGGGGGGGAGATAGATATAAGTAGAGATAGAATGGAGGAGAGAGAGGGGGGAAGGAGGGAAAGAGAGGAATTAGAGAAATAGAGGTAGGGAGGGAGTGAGGGGGATGGGGAGAGAGAGAGAGAGAGAGAGAGAGAGAGAGAGAGAGAGTAGGATGAAGAAAAAGGATGGTAGAGAGGGAGAGATATATAGAAAAACATACATAGCGAGAAAGTGATAGGAGATATGTAGGGAGAGGAAGAGAAATGATAGAGATAAGTAGAGAGAGTAAAGGAGATAGAGAGGTGGTGAGGGGGAGATAAAGATGAGATAGAGAGGAGAGGATGTGTGTGAGGTAGGTAAAGAAGAGAGGGGAGATAAAGAGTAGAGTGAAGGGTGAGAGATAAGTTTAGAGTTTGGGTGGAGAGGAGAGAGTGATATTAGATAGGGTTGGAGAGGGGGAGAGGAAGAGTAATAGGGAGATACATAGGTCTAGAGATTAAGGAAGACAAAGAGAGTGAATTAGAGATAAAGAGAATGATTATAGGAGCTCGGTGATTATTGAAATTTGACTAAGTTTGACAAATTATAAGATTTGGAGGTTGAGGAGAGAGGAGAGTGAGATAGAGAGAGGTAGAGAGGGGGGAGAAGGAGAGTGATAGGGAAATAGATAGCTCTAGAGAGTGGGGGATACAAAGAGCATGAGATAGAGAGATAGAAAGAGAATGTCGATAGGAGCTTGTTGATTACTAAAATTTGAATCTCTAAAAAATTAGAAGATCTCTTAAAATCTAGAATCTGCATTATGACTCCAAGAGATCTAAAACCACTTTCAAGCATACTTCCAATACATAAAATATAACTTAAAGTATAAGAAAGGTTTAAATGTTATTGTTGTCACCAAGATTGCACCCATGATGCTTAAGCTGAAATCTCAACAATCTTGTGAAACATGGGATGATTTCTAGGCATGTGGGTTGCTTATTATGGAAATCAACCTCCAAAGTGAGCTAGTTCTCTTTGATGAACCCCCTACAAATGACTTTCTTGATGTGAAAAGGGGTAGGAAGAAACTTTGAATTGGAACCTATCCTAAGAGGCGATGCACCAAATGATTAAGAAGCCTAATCAGCTGCACTATCTCACAACATATTTGAATAAAAGAGCTTTGTTTATCATAGCTCAACCAAGCATGTAACACATAAATATTTCATAGAAAAGGGATAATTTAGAGTTTGTTGGAAGGAAAATAAAGTATTCTCACAACTTCAAACTACCAATACTATTTGAACACAATTTATAACCTGTATTACTATGCATCTTCCCGCATTAATGTTGTTTAAAACATACAACATCAAAGGGTTCTAAGAAAGAATAAAAAAATATCATCAAATCAATTACTCAACACAATACACAAAGTATTGAAAAGGAAAACTTCTTGCTATTATTGAAATATAAAGAAATTTTACAGCTGATAATGCTTTTATGAGCTACAATCTTCATGCCTAACTGAAAAGCAAAGGATAGAGTAAAAGGGAACTAGAATGAAAGATAGAAGAAATAAATCTTATAGATAAAAGAGTTGCATTCACAACTGAAGGTTGACTGAGATGAACTCCACCTCTTAATCTTTGAACTCAGCTTCAACTAGTGTCTCCACCTTGAAATTGTCATCAACTTTACATGAGGTAGGCCCTAGGGTCGGATTTGATCTAAAATCATGCAAAAGAGATGTTAGAACCGATGTGAATTGAAGGTTGACTGCTGCAAAAGTCATCTCAACTACTAGTTAACCCATGGATGCACTAGAACTACTCAAAACTGCTTCAAAACCCCTTATTTTTAGGCCCAAACTGATGCATGACTTAAAAGGTCTGTCTATTGCATTTTCTAACTCATCCTTGAACTATTTGAACAAATATTTGCATTGATTGGTCTTCTATCTTTGTTGTCTCCTTGTTGGTAGGCATTACTTTGGAATGTCATTACATAATACCTTATTTCCACCTGTCTTAAGGCGTTCTGATTATCATACTCAACCTGCAACAATAAATACTTTGCTTTTAAAATATAACCATATCCTGGGTTTTAAAGAGATTCAAGAATTTGATGAGGCTTTGATAAACCATATTTCTAATGATCAAGCACTATGGCGACTTTGTTATCTCTAGATCTTTCAAGTCTGTCAGAAGTGGTTATGCCATTATCTTCATGCAGTCTACTTTGTTGCTCAACATGGTGTCCATCTAGGGGGAAATAAGGTTCTGAAGTTCACTAACCCGCCTCAGTATTCTGTCCTTTTCTGTATTTAGGCTCGATATTTGATCAATTAGAGCCATCAATTGTCCTTATATACTATTGGTAAGGGGTACATTGGAATCAAATGACTGAGATATACCATCAGGCTTGCCCTGGAAAACACTGATCTACTTGCCTATATCTTATGTGAATTTGGGAAATATGAGGCATTATTTATATATCTTTCCTCCTTCACTCAATGCCTTGGAAATTCTCCGTAGTCCTTTGTTCAATCTAACCCTGTCATCTTCAATCATCTTCTAGAATGTCTGCATATGCACCTCCATGAGTATGTCCAATATTTTCTTGGTGGTTACCTTTTCCAATGGCTCAAAATTGGTATTGATATTGTTAATCAATTGTAACAGCTTGTTAGAGGGGTTAGAATTTGGATCTAATTTTAGATTTGGTACCACCTTTTGCAAAACACTTACAGACATCTCAATCAAATTTCTATCCTCTCTCTCTAACTTAACCAAGTCCTAACTAGCTTGAGCCTAAATTGATGTATGAACCATCAGCCTTTCAACCAGAGACATCTATCCAATGTCAAGAGGTTCATCAAAATTGATGGAGATTTGTGGGAAAATCCTTTTTCCCTTTCTCCTTTGGTGTGTCAATTGCCATGATCACCGAGACATCATCACTTTTCCCCTTTCCCTTATTTATCTCTTTGGCCTTATCCAACACCTTATCCTTCTTTGATTCCTCTTTTCCTGCATCTTTTTCTTCGTCCAGTTCCTTCTCAATATGGGCTTCTTTATCCTTTTCTTTTTCTTCAACCTTTCCACTGATATCACCACTTGGAGTAGTATCATCTTTTGGTGTCTCTTTGCCTTCTTCAACTTTCCCTTCCACCATCTCTGGGTTTTCCTTGTCAACTGGAGGATTTTGATTTTCCTCTGCATCAAGGGTTATATTGGCTTGATCATTCAGATTGGCCTCTATCTGGATTTCATCCTTTTGTAATTTTAGAGGGGAAGTATCTTCCTTCTGTGAGTCATCATCATACTTGGGGTTGATTGGAAACTAATCGTTCTTTAAGAACTCTTTCCATATCTCTTCAGTTTCTTTTTTGACTTCCTCAACCTTGCCAACCATAAGTTTGTTTACTCTACTTTTGCTGAAATTCCTTCTTGTTGGCTTGTTCCATGAGTCTATCAAATTCTTCTTGTGAGATACAGGCATTGACATTGATCAATTCACGTTCTCTCATTTCCTTATCTACTTGGCTTGCAGTTAGCCTTCTAGCATCAAGAATGTTATATAGACGTTTTGGAATACTACATTCTAACTCAATTAATGATTTATTGAACTTATGCAAATGCAACACAACAACTTCCTCAATTTGCCTCTGGTAATTAATGCTCTTGAGATTACCATTATTAACTATTTCATTAGTCAATTCTTTTGCAGTCAATGGGGGAATGATGGTATATTTACCTTCCACCTTTCCAGATTCAAGGTCTTCATCAATCTCTATCCTTAGATCTCTTCCTCTTTCTGGCCTACCGATTAGAGAAGGTTCTGATTTTATATTATTACTTTGCTAGGCACCACCAGACCATGGTTTCCTAATAACTCTGGCAAATTATCCTTTCTCGACTTCCACATCTGACTTTGTCTCAAATGCAACAGGAGATACAGGGACATAAGTTCTTTTTGGTTTTTGCTTCTTCTTTAGTACTCCCTTGTCAGATGAGCTTTGAGTTGTTTATAGAGGAGATGGATTCACCGGAGTAGGAGAATACTTAGTCTCCTTAGGATTCTTTGATTTCTTCTCTGCTTCCATCTAAGCCTTATGTTGGCTTGATGATGATGTTATTGATGTAATAGGTTGATTGATGACTTATTGTGTTGTCATTGATGGCAACCATGTTTTGTTAGTCATCTAAGTCATTTATTCCAACCGGTAAATCTTAACCGGTAGTGGAAGCAATTAAACAGTGAACTGGTAAACATGACAACAAACCCGTAAATAGTGGCAGAGATATGTTCAAGCGACCAATACAGAAGATGGGCGAAGAGTTAAGTGTTGCAGTTTGTTATGCATGTTTATGACATTGAAAAGAGTCTATGAATTGAAACACATCAGCAGATTCGATGGAATGGGCAAGTTATGATAATCTGAGTAGTCAGTCATGAAGAATAGTTAACTGGTAGAGCAGAGTTACTTAGATCGGTAAACCGATAGTCTTTTTGTTATATTTTTGTGTTGTGTTATGTTTTACCAACATAAGGAAAGCGTGATGAGCAAGATTCACTAGATTCAATGAACCTAGGAAATTGTTCCAAGGGTTCTTAGCCAACTTAGCAGAGTTGTTTATAAAAAGGAGTATATTATGTAATGATGTATTATATATGAGATATACAGTGTGAATTTGATTGTGCGGTGAAAGGTGAAGCTCTGTATTGATGTATAGTCGATGTTAGAAGTGGAATTGAAGTGGACCTAATTAGGCACATAGGTGTTGTATGCAGATCAGTCACTTGTTGTTCCCTAACAGTTGCAGCAAGATAAAGTCCTCTTACAAGGTCACAACTACTAGGGTGCGATAGGATCCTCAGAGGTCTGAAGGTTTAAATCCTTTAATAGGGTGACACATCCATAGTTGGGTAGCTCCTAACAGGCCTTATTGTAATATCTCTTAACCGGACTAAGACACTCTTAATTGGGTGTGTTCCTAACAGAGCAGTTGTATGACCTTAACTGGTCATATCTCTATTCTGTAGATAGTTGATCTTGTGGGTACTAATTCCCACCATGGTTTTTCCCATTTGGGTTTACACGTGAAAAACATTGTGTTATGTGGTGCATGTTTTATTGGGTGTTAGTTTATGTGGTTATTTTCCTTGCATGCTTGTTAAGTTTCAAGTTGATTAAAGTAGTGATCAGATTTATATTTTTTTTGCTTGTTAATTAAACCCCCCCCCCAATGAGTTGCAGAGAGTTTTCTAATAGGCTTGCAAAATTTGAAGAAGCCCTTGGAGAACTTAGGGTTAAGTACAAAGCCTCTTTGGCTAAGAGAAGAGAGCTAGTTGAACAATTGTTTGAACTCAATGAAAGCAGTTCATCTGAGGAAGCAAGCATTGATGCATTGGCTAATGAGGTAGAAAAGTTGAATGATGAGAAGTCAAATCTAAGGAGAGAGCTTGAATCCATAACCATCAAGATGAGTCAAGAGTTGGAAGCTAGGAGGACTGTTGAAGACAAGATCGGAGAAAAAGAGCATGAGATCTTTAAACTAAACCAAGAGGTTGGAACCCTGACTGCATATCTTCAAGAGGAAAAAGAAGAAAAAGAGGAAGTAAAGGTTGATCTAGACATGACTATGTCCCTTAGAGAAAGTCTTATGAAGAAGAATGAAGATCTTACTAAGGAGCTAGTTGATGCTAATGAGTTATTGGGTAAATTTAACAAGAGCACTACTATGCTTGATGAGCAGATTTAGTCACAAAGGCAAAAAGGAGACACACGAGGCTTAGGATACACTACCTTTGAGAAAGGTGAGCCTTCCGGGACCAAGGACACTTTGCATGAAGACAAATCTACACCTAAGACAAAGTTGACCACTAGTAAGAAACCCTACAAACCTGTATGCTTTAATTGTTAGAAGGTTGGTCATGCTACTAATGTTTGTAGACATAGTTCTAGTTCTTTTGATGGTTATAAAACTAATGCTTATGAGGGTTACAAGACTATAAATTTTGATGGTTATTCCTATGCTTGCAACAAGTATGGGTATAGAGTTGTTGAGTGTAGGTTTGGAGAAAACATTCAGAGATCTTTCATGAATCAAAGATCTAGTGGTGAATGGCAGAAATCTTACAATAACCGGAGAAACCCTACTTGGCAGAGACCTTATGTGAACCAGTCTAGTCCTTATCAGAGAGAGAACAGACGAAATGTGACTTGTTCAATCTGTCACAACTATGGATATGTAGCTATGAATTGCAAAAGAAGAACTGGTAGAGGAAATGTTGGACCCTAGAGAGCATCTGGAATGGCATGTTTTCATTGTCACAAACTGAGACACATTGCTAGGGTTTGTGGAGAAAGGATGAACCAATCGGTAAATCAATTTGTTGACCAGAAAGGTAAGAAGAAAGTTTATGTGAAAGAGACTAGAGTGGAGATGAACAAGATTTGGAGAAGAAAAATGAAGACAAATCATCAAAAGATTCCCACTCTTCACCTAGTGTGGATAATTCATCACCGATAAACTAAGTTGTTATAAAGGTTAGGGGGAGCTTATTGTCAGATCTATTTTCGAACCCCCTAAAAGACTGTGTAGTAAGTTAAATATGCATGTCTTGATGCTTTATGTTGTTATGAAGTGTTTATGTGATCAAACTGGTAAGTTTATTGTGTTATGTGAACCGATAACATGTTGAAAGGTGTTTAGGGTTTGTTCAGCTAAGTATGGCATTTAATGTTGTTGGTAAAAGGTAAATAGAAGGACACTTTTCAGTCTTATTTCCCACCTAGCATTCTTAAGAGCATTTGGAGAGCAATTGAAGCAAATGAGAACTTTTGACTGCTACCTTGGTGGAGTTGGCATCGGATTGGGAATTTTTATGGATTTGTGAATTGGTGAAGTGCATTCAAACTAGAAAGTGCATTTCGATATAGAAACCCTAGCTGCGAAGGAGGAAAAATGTATTTATCTATAATTTGGTTTTGTGTTTGAGTTTTCACTATGGATACACCACACTTTGTAGATGTTAATGAAAGGCCTCGACTTGAATTCAAGAGGCATCCACATAAGTCGATTGAAACCGATCCACTCAGAGCCCTATCCAGTGTACCGTATAGTGTGTTGCATGTTGAAGACGTTGGATTCTACCTTCATTGTAAATTAGAGGATTTGGGAATGTTTGCAATCTTTAACTAATTCCAAACACTATATGATAAACAAGGTGTATTAAAGGATCAATTCATAAGGGTTTTCACCATGCATTGAATTTTCTTGATGAATTCAAAAAGGGATCATATTAGATATGTCTTGAGTAGAATACATGATTAGTTTATGTGGCTTGCTTGACTGCATAAGATTATAAAGGAAGTTATTCATGTTGTCAACGGATTGTCTGTCACTAGTGAAGTTCTTGTTTTAAGATCAATTTCTAAGGATGATGTAACTAAACTGACAAAGTCTAAATAAGATGGTCGAGCAATGACTATAAATGAGATTGAAGACCCTGAGGTGAAATTTTCATCTATGGTCATCGGATATAGGGTTTATCATTCAAGCAGAACAAATAGCATTCTCGGAGTTGCAATCCACACAGCTTACCGAATGATAAAACAAAATGCAAACTATGATCTTGTTGAAGCCTTGAGAAGCCAGTTGATACTAAACCTTGAATCAATAAAGAAAGATAAGAGACATAAATTCAAGTTTGGACAATTGATCATAGGTTTGTTTTTGTACTTTCAGAACTCCTTTCCCAGTATCGGTGATATTCAGTGGTCAGAAGGTACACCAACAATGTTACAAATCAAGAAGAACAACATCAAGATGATTGGTATGAGTTTACAAAGGTAATTTGGGGATATTTAAAGATTTTCAGAAGAGGATGCATGAAAGAGAAAGGATACCGGAATAGGTTGTTAAAAGGTATGAAGATTCTATCTGTTTCATGGTGGATAATGATACATGTCAAATGGAGGCAATAGAACCTAGGACATCATGGGTGATGCCCATGGGTTATGAAGTTGAAGCTAATATTCTGATTGCTTATGTTGATTGTTTATTATCACAACTAATAGACCCTAATGCAACAATGTTTGGAACCTTTAAAGAAAAATCTATTGAGGTGCATTCTGAGTTAGCAAAATTGGTGATTGCAAAGAAAGTCAGAAAAAAAGTTGAACAATTTGAATTTTCCTAAGGATTTACAAAAGAGACGATTGTTGAGGCCAAAGCAAAATTTGAAGCAAGGAAGGTTGAATCCTCTAGTGCTTCACCAGGTACCAGCACCGGTAGACAAACAAGAAGTATAGTTGCAAAGGAGAAACCTTCTAAAATTCAATTCAAAAGAAAGGGTAAAGAAATGAAGCCCCCTGCACCTAAAGCATCGGTAGTCACTGGTAAGAGTAAGAAGGAGCAAGCAAAGAGAGTTTTTGATGAAGAAGAAACTAAGTCAGAAAGAGAGAAGAAAGAGATGAGAGCCAATGGAAAGAAATCTAAGGTTGTTGGAGAATCTACAATCAAATCTATAAAACAATTGGTAACTAAACCTACTCCTTTTGAAAAAACTTATAGGGAGAATTAAGGAGTATGGTGTATTGTCTGGTTTGAATAATCTTTATGACAAATTTAGTGAAGAAGAGAAAAGGAAAATTGAAGATGCAGTAGTTTTGTTAATGCATAAGTTCGGTAAAGCTCTGATTGAGTTGCAAGGGCAAATACCAAATTCTTTGTACAGTAAATTAGATGCAAGATGACAAGCTACAATAAAACAAGACAAGGAGATTATTGAATTTGTTCTTGTAAGTTTACTACTAGAAGCCTCAAAGGAGGATTTGCAAAATATCTTTTTGAATTCAAAACTGATGCTCTGCGAAATGGACAAGTGTTAGATTAAAATCCTATGGTTGTATAACACAAAAAAACACAAGAAATTGTTAGTGTTAATCAACCAAAAACTATTCTAAGCAGGCATATCAAAAGAGACACTAAAAACATGATAAGATATTTAACTATGGAAGTAAATACAACAAGGCATCTCCAAATTCCTTTTAACATGCTCTTAGATCCTTCTCCTTTATTCCTCTCCTCTCCAAGTTCCAAATTAGTGTAGCTCTCAGCAGCTTTTTGCACTACGAATGCTTATGGAGGTTCAAGATTGAATGTTTTTAACTATGCTATGAAAGTGTAAAACAAACTAATTAGATATATTATGAAATGAACTAAGATTTATTTTAGTCCAAAATGACAATATATGTGATTTGTGCTAAATGCTCTCTCTAAAATTCACTATAGATTAAATGCATACAAGTTTTCAGGATCTGGATTATGAAGAAATGGGCTCTATTTATAGGGAAAACGGAGCAATGGATGGTTGAGATTGAGTAATCTCAACAAGGGTCAGGATTGAATGATATTAAATTCATGTGAGGACTTTCAACCCAATCCCAGGATGACAAGTGTCAATATGAGATAGGTTGAGAGGAGAGGGAATACGCATTAAATGTTTGACATGACCTGAGAGTTAACTTGGGAGTTAAGGTCAAGGTTGGGTTGAGTGAATAAATTATTTATTCAAAGAATAAAGCTTTTATCCAATGGATAAACTCTTGTGCAAAGGTAAAAGGGATAACCATGGTCAAAGCAATAAATGCTTGAGGAGACACATGAGTCACATGAGGGTTGAGTTAGGGGTTAACCATAAATGGTCATGTAAGAGCCATAAGTGGTTTAGAAGACTTTGGAGGCTAAATTGTTGAACACACAAAGCATTAAATGTTTTTCAAAGACTTTGAAGTCTTTGAGAAGTGACTCCAAGTTGCTTAAGAATGTGACAACAATTAGGGGATGGATTAGGTTAATTGATTAGGATTAGAAGAATCTAGAAGGGGGTTTAGGAGTACAAGTGGATTTGGTGGGTGAGGGAAAATAGGATTTTAATTAAAATAAAATTTATTTATTTCAATTTGTGGTTGCAACTTGCATTTGTAGGAAAATGCAAGTGGAGGGGAATAATGATTTATTTAAATGTCTTATTTAATTTATTTAAAAGAGGAAAGGGGATTAAATTGAATAAATAGGATTTATTCATTTAATTGATTGTGAATTTTGGTTTAATGAATTAATTAAAATAAATTGAATAATTTATTTAATTAATATGAGAATGTTTGAAGATGAATTAATTAAATATTAATTTAATTAACTGATGGCTAGTGGGATTTTAATCAAATAAATACGAAATATTCATTTAATTAAAATGGAAAGGTTTATGTGACTACATTTGCCCCTCTTTGAGACGATGTGGTTTATCGTGTCGTTTCAAAGAAAGAAAAATAGGTGTGAAGAAATTCTCCATAAAATATTAATTTAATGGGTGGTATGCCCCCTCGAGAGATGGGCCGAAATTTTTTGAAAAATCGAGCGATCTCTCGAAAAAGAATGAAAATTGGCAGGGTAGTAGAAGAGAAGATTTTAGCAACACTGGTGAAAAATAGAAGAAATCATAGATAAAATGAAGAAATGGGAGGCTCGGGAAGTTCACGAGGACCATGGCGATGAGCAAGGGAAAATTAGAGTTACGTTAAAGGGTTTATATGGGGAGAAAGGGGTGAAAACAAGCTCATTTGTATTCGCGACCATAGTGAAATCTAAGCTCTGGTTTTGACTTTTTGGAGGAGCAAGCAGCAGTCAGGATGTCGGTTCCCATAGCAGAGCATCGATTAGAGCACGTCCATCGATTCCAACAGCCAGACGACTACGGACCAGTGGTATGTGAATTTGAATTTTTTATTTTTGTGCATTTTTTATATGTTTTTAGCTAGGTCCAAGTTGAGTCAAGACAATAGCGCTAAAACTGTGTTTTGGCGATGTTAATTTAATTAGTGCTATTGTGTCGCTATGGCGCTATTGCGTAGTGGTTTTAGCGCATTTGTCAAGGTTAGCGCTATTGCATAGTTGTTTCAACACTTTCACTTGTTTAGCGCTATTGGGTAATTGATTGAGCGTTGTTGTGGTGAGGTAGCGCTATTGTGTAGTCAATATAGTGCTATTATTGTTTGAGCGCTACTGTCGAGTTGATTGAGCACTATTGTTGTGAGGTAGTGCTATGGTATAGTCAAAGTAGTGCTAGTGTTAGTTTAGCGCTATTGCCTAGTTGAGTGAGCGCTTTTGTGTAGGAAAATAGATGCCCCAGTTTGTTTGAACAAAAATCTCCCAATGCCAATGATGGATGGATGGAGAGATGAGGTGAGGGTTGTTTTGAACAATAGCAGCCCTAATGAGACTTAGGTCATTAGGATAAATTCTTGTTGAAGTCTAGGTGTGCCATGATTTCTTACTTGTTGAGACCCGAAGATACTTGATCAAAGTATCTGTTGATAGTCTAGGTTTAAACTGAAGAAAGTTTGAAACAAAACAACTGATGATGATGGTTGATGCACTTGTGTAGGAGGATCTTTGTGTCTTACAGTTGCGCGAGAGGCATCCCGCCACACAGGTGTTGCGCAATAGGTTGATAGAGGCCGAGGTGGATTGCATTGCAGTGATAGGCCTATACGATGTGATGTATATGCCCATGATTTAGATGAATCATGGTTTGATTACAGCATTGGCAGAGCGGTGGCATAGTGAGACATGTACATTTCACTTAGCATAAGGAGAGATGACAGTGACTATGGAGGATCTATGGTGCATCCTACACATTCCTATCCGAGGAGAGCTGGTGAGTTATGACCGAGCGTGGGGGACCCGAGAAGTGCAGAGATTTTTTGAGGAGGATGTGTATATTGATGATGGATCGATAGTATGGGAGGACATAGCCGCGTTGTATGAGCCATTACCAGCAGTGCTATCAGGTATTGTTGGGGGACTACTGTGTCCACATAGATGATCACATGGACTGGCCATTGGGTGGGGGCAGGTGATCGAGCAGATGATTACAGAGGGGACCGTGCATGCTATAGCACCTATACCGGGATCTTCATGAGGTCGCATACCAAGGGAGGGGCTCTTTGGGAGTCAGTATCACGTTACTGCATATTTGAGCGTGGGAGCATCTACCTGTGACTCAACCAATTAGTCTGCGATTTCAAGCAATGGATCAGCCATATGTATATATGTATGGTGGTATGATGAGTCAGCCCCACCTGGGGAAGTTAGAGTGGTGGCGGCGGGCACTGGATGACTTGGATACAGTGATCTGGAGGTTGTACATTGAGTGTGAGCCATGGGAGGATGATGTGGAGGTGTTGCCATATGTTTTTATGACTCGATTCCTCATTGGTAGGACAACCTACAATGTGGAGAGACAGCTTCCGGGCCGGGTGTTGAGACAGTTTGGGTGGAGGCAGGGATTGCCTAGTGGTTCAGGAGAGTATGCTAGGGTGGTCCGAGAGAGGTACCTATGGGGGCCAATATTACCATATGATCAGGCATTAGCAGAGTTTTGGATGCTACAGGCGAGACCATGGGATATGCGATTGAGGATGGCAAATGCAGGGGTGTCTAAGGAGTACACGCAATATATTGTGGCACATCTGATTCCTTGGATATCAGATCCGACGGAGCCAATTCCAGATTTTGAGGAGGAGAGGAGGTTGCGGAGTAGTAGGTGGATGGGGGAGAGGGGATGGTGGTGATGGAGATGGTGGTGGTGGCGATGGAGGAGGGGGTGGTGGTTTTGGAGGAGGTGGCGGATTCGGAGGTGGAGGTGGGAGTGGTGGTCGATTACAGCGGAGAGGGAGAGGTGGGCAACCATTGCAGCTATCTCGGGGACTGTTGATGCAGGGAGGTATGAGATTAGGTGGCAGGGATGCAGGTGAGGGATAGGAACCTATGGAGACATAAGAGGGAGCCACTGGAGAGGGAGCCACTAGGGAGGCACCTATGGATATGGGGGAGGGAGCTACGAGAGGAGATCTACGGGATCATATGATAGGATATTTACAGACTCGCATAGAGGATTTGGAGGCAGAGGTGGCAGCTAGAGATGTACAGCTATTTGCACGAGAGCCAGAGCTGACTGTGGTTCTGTGGGAGAGGGATGATGCAGTGGAGAGATTAGCAGAGCTGCAAGAGAGAGTCCAGTTTGGAGTAGGAGCATAGGGTCCTACTGGGGAGGTGATGAGGGAGATTTGACGGGTACAAGCAGAGATAGAGTATTGGCGAGGGTTATACGAGCAGGTGGTGCCAGCTAGTCAGTGAGCAATGAGCTATTCCCAGATGCAGTAGGTGAGATCAGAGCAGTCTTAAAGGATGCAGAGCAGTGGTGGTGCGATGGGTCTTCCCCAGAGGGATAGATCAAGTGGTGTAGGGGCTAGTGGGGGAGCAGGTAGAGATGGGGGTGCAGCATCTAGTCAGAGTGGTATCTGAGAGAGCATTTTGTATGCATTGATTTTATCATTTGGACTATACCTTGGATGGCTCTTGGTAGTCGATGTTTTGGACTTCATTGTACTCTAATACATGTATATTTTTGGCGATATGTTATGATATATGAGGAGATCCCATTTTTGTGAGGATATGCATTTTGATGATATGTATGGATGTTTATGTAGGATGATGATTTTATGATTTTATGCTCAGATGGATACTTTATACTTGCTATATGTATGTGTTTTTATGAGATGATTCCTATATGCATGTTTTTATGATAATTTATGCCTACATGATGTCTATATGCTTATTGTATGATGTGATGCTAACATGTATATGCAAGTTTATATATGTGTGCATGATGTGTTGGTGATGTAATGCCTTATGTATGTAATGTCATGATGATTATGTATGCATAATAAAATGATGATTATGATGGTTGTTTGGATTTTGATGAGACAATGAGATAATGATATGCAATGTTTTTAGGATTTAATGCAGTAAATGAATGATTTATATATGTAAATGCATCTAGATGTTGGTTAGATGAATGTAACAAATGTAAAGTACAAAATGTTGAAATGATGATTTCTGAATGAACGTGTATGGATAATGTATGAACCTATGTGAAAACAAATGGTTTTGTTTATGAGTCTAAATGGTGAAAAATATGATGATGTGAAATGATAATGCAACTCATGAATAATTGCACCTTAATGCAATTTAAAAAGTAGAATGAATGCATGTTTGTAATGAATCCTAAATGAAAAGCATTGAATGAGTATAAAAAATGTACTAAATGGATAAATGAATTCATTTTTAACTAATGGATAAGATAAATAGATGTATGCAACGATGGGAATCTAAAGAAAATGTATGGTAAGTGAGTTTAAATGATAATAAATGATGAGTTGGTAATTGACACTAAATGAATGCATAATAATGGTTAATACAATTAAGGACAATTTATCATATGAATGAATCTAAATGTCATGATTATGCAATGATGAAATGATATAATAAGACTAATAAGTGATAATGAAATATATGTAATTTAAATGATATGAAATGCACTCGATGCAAATGCAACTAAATGTAATGATGATGATATGATCATGATAGATGAATGCAAGGTTTTTTAGAGTTTGCATGATGCACTGATGATGTATTAGAGTACTCCATCGTGATTGTATCCAAGACCAACTCAATTTTCACATAATTGTTCACATTAATTTTGTTCACACTTGCACACAAAACTATGTATACGAATAATGAATGAGTAAATGGATGGGCGATATGCAACGGAATGCCATATAAACAGATGAGATGAAATGACGATCCATAGTGCTTTATTTTCATCATTGAGCTTTAAAATGTTGTAAGAAAATTCAAGCAACTTGACATAATGATTCAAGATGACCTGAGTAGTTCTTACATGAATTTTGATATAGCAAGTTAATACAAGCAACTTGATATAATGGATCAAGTTGACCTGAGTATTGCTTGCGGAACAGACAAGGATTATCTCCTTTCATGCATGACTTGGAACATCCTCCTTGATCTTTTTCCGACCATATCCTAAGACAAGTTCATACTGTAATCAAAGATAAACCATTATCGAGTTCTTGTTTGATGCTTCGGCCTGACCATTGCCTTGTGTGTAATAGGGAGTGGAAAAGCGGTGTTGGATGTGAAACTTCTCACAGAGCTTATGAACATCTTGATTCTTGAATAGAAGTCTATTATCTGTGATGATGGACATGGGTACACCATACTGGCAGATGATGTAATTAAGGATGAATGAGGCAATCTACTTGTCGGTGACTTGGGTAAGTGGAACAGCTTCGATCCACTTTGTGAAGTATTTGATGGTGGTTATAATGAATTTGTGGTCGTTGGATGAAGATGGATGGATTTTACCCACAAGGTCAAAGCCCCATTGACAAAAGGGCCATGGTGTTGTGATTGGTTACAATTCTTGTGCTGGTGCATGTATCAGGTCTCCATGAACTTGGCATTTCTTGCACTTTCTGACAAAGTAGTAGGAGTCTTTTTCCATAGATGGCCAATAGTATCCAGTGCGCAGGAGTTTCTTGGCTAGTGACAGACCGCTTGCATGAGTTCCACAAATTCCTTCATGTACCTCTTCCAAGGCCTTTGTTATCTCATCCTGTTCCAGACATCAAAGGACAATACCATCAAGACTACATCGATATAGGGTTTCAACAATAATGGTATATCGAGCAGTTTGGCGAATGAAGGTTTTACGTTGGTTATTTGATTGGTTAGGAGGACGTGTGTGATCACAGAGGTAGGCGTAGAACTCACCATACCATGGGGATTTAGAATCGATAATGTGACATATCATCTCAGTTTCAGGGATATCATAAGCGGGGATCCAAAGTTGTTCTACCAAGAACTTGTAGCGTGTTGAATTTTATGGAAGATCTAGGAGAGATGCAATGGTATCCATAGTGTCAGCAACTCGACTCTGATCTCTTGGTATCTGCTCAAAGGTGATAGTAGTAAACGATGCCTTTAGACTGTCCACCATTTGTTTGTATGGCATGAGTTTGTCATCTTTAGTCTGATATTCATCAGTTGCTTGTCGAATGACCAGTTGAGAGTCTCCATATACTTGCAGTTCTTGTAACTTCCATTGTATGGCTAGCCTGAGTCTTGTGATCAAGGCCTCACTCTTCTATGTTGTTTGTGCATGGAAAGGTGAGCCTATAAGACTTTGTGATGCTATCACCTTAAGGTGTGATAAAAAGAATGCCTGCCCCCGAGCCATGCCTAGTGTATTAACCATCAAAGTATAGTTTCCATGGTTGTGTTGTTGTGATCATGGATATCTCTTCATCTAGAAAATTGGAAATGAGAGGATGATTGCCTATGAGTGGTGCATTGTCCAACTGATCTACAATGACTTGACCCTTAATAGCTTTTCGGTCTACATACTTGATGTCAAATTCACTTAGAATCATCATCCATTTGGCCAAGTGGCCTGTCAATGCTGCTTTGTTGAGTAAGTTTTTGAGTGGATCGATCTTTGCAATTAATTGTACTTTATGTGTCAATAGATAGTGCCTTAGTTTAGTGGCTGCCAAGGTTACTGCTAGGCAAGCTCGCTCAATAGGTGTGTAATTGAGTTCATAGCCAACCAGTGTTCGAGAGATGTAGTAAACAGCACACTCTTTCCCTTATGCATTATGTTGTGCCAATAGTACACCCAATGTTGTACTTGTTGCTGATATATAGAGTAACAAAGGCCTACTTGGATCTAATGGGATCAACAATGGCGTATTCATGAGATAGTCTTTAAGTATCTGGAATGCTTGCTGGCATCTGGTATCCCATTGAAAATGAATGTTCTTGTGCAACAGGTGTGTAAATGGGTGACACTTATCTGCAAGTTGTGCAATGAATCTTCAGATTGATTGTAGCCGCCCTTGTAATGTCCTTAGCTGACTGATGTTCTTTGGAGGTGCCATGTCCATGATTGCTTTGACCTTTGTAGGATCGACCTCAATACCTTTGTTGGAGATAATGTATCCTAGAAGCTTCCCTGAGGTTACTCCAAAGACACTTTTCTTTGGATTGAGTCGAACATGATATTGTTCTAGTCTATCAAATATTTTCTCTAATATTTCTAGATGACCTTCTCTTGTGAATGATTTTGCCAGTAATTCATCAACACAATCTTCCATTATAGTATGCATCATATCATGAATGATGGTGGTCATTACTCTTTGATAGGTCACACCTACATTCTTTAGACCAAAAGGCATTACATTCCAATAGTATGTTCCCCATGGACATGTGAAGGTCATGTTATGTTGATCCTCTGGTGTGATCTTTATCTGATTGTATCCTAAAAAGACATCCATGAGTGAAAGCATGGCATGTCCTGCTGTTAGGTCCACTACTATGTCGATGTTTGGTAGGGGAAGTCATCTTTAGGACATGCTTTGTTCAGATCTCTGAAGTCAGTATAGATACGGATGCCCCCATTTGGTTTGCCGATAGGCACAATATTGGATATCCAATCTGCATAATCAATTGGTCTAATAAAACCAACATCTAGGAGTTTCTTGAGTTCTGCTTTAACTAATACCGCAATCTGAGGATGCATCTTGCGAAATTTCTACTTGACATGTTTGGCTCCTTTTCCTACGGTGAGGTGATGCATGACTAAATCTGAATCAAGACCAAGCATGTCTGCATATGACCATGCAAAGTTGATCTGATGCTTCTATAAGAACTCTACAAACTTGGGTTGTCCCTCTGGAGTTAAAAGAGATGCAAGATGTATGTGGTGAGGAGTTTCAGGAGTCCCCACGTTGTATTCTTTTGTCTCTTCGATGAGAATTGTTGATCATTCCTGGTGTGTACTACAAGGGAGAATGTCAAACCTTTCATCCTTAGGCACCTTAGAGAGGTTTTCACCATTGGATATGCTCTTTCTTTTTACTTTTGTGGGATCAAACCGTGCCACAATGTGGCTTTCACTGGAAGATCCATGTTTTATTGTTATATTTTTGTAGCTGAAAGGTTTGGCATCTGCCCCAAAGTATGTTGCACTATTAAGTTCAATGGTGAATCTAGCTTTGTGATCCCTGCTTGGTATGTTATCCCATAGTTCCAAAAAGTTAACGATCACCTCATCATTTTGGAAAAGGTCAAGACATGGGGGATTAGGTTGGTTCCATTTAATGAGTTCAGGATGGATAATGGGCATTACCTCATCGATTAGGTTAAGTTCATTAGATGTGTCAGTGAGGGTTAAGATGTTATGGTGAAGGTCATTGATGGTACTCTCCCTATTAGAATCAGGTGTAGGATGTGATGTAGGGTTTGTGGAAGAATTTTCCAGCTCAGGAACCCAAGAGGTCTTTATCTATGCTTCTCCATAAATAGGGATGTCTTTGTGAGATGGAGGTGGTGATGTGTCTTCCTCATTTGAAGTGTTAAGCTGTATGGAATCAAATTCCCATTCATGTGAGTCAGTCTCTGAGTCACTTTCTAGTAGTTGGTTACTGTACCATACTGGCTTATCTTTTGAGTTAAACACTACAGGTGTGATTGGCTAATGTACCATTGTAGATGAAATGATCAGTGTTGTAGGTTGGATTATGGGGATCAATGAATCCGATACGGGGAGTATAGGTAGTGGTGACTTTGTTGCTTCTGCTAGAATTGCCAGTGTTGTCGATATTGCTAGGGGTTCTAATATAGTTGTTGTTGCTAATGGTGCTTTTGATGTTATTGCTATTGCTGATGGGGTTACTGGTTTGTTTGGTGGGATGATTGGTGTTGTGGATGGTTTTGCTAGAATTTTTAGCCTTAATGGGACAGTTTCCATGATGTTTGATGTTGCTTTTATAATCAAAGGTGACCTCTTTGTAATAGGCTAGTATAGAGGTTGGTTGGGTTTTCCTTTGAATCTGAGCTTAGGAAAGATCTCCTTTTGAAAGCCTAGGCCAGTTTTATCTTTGGGCTTTAATTCTGACTGCAGTGGTTCATGTTGTCCTTGCTTGCAAGGTCCTAGAGAACTCTGACCATCATAACCCATTCTTTGCATAATGAGAAGGCCTTTGCCATACTGATCTGTGGGAAGTTTAGCTTGCAGAATATCGGTGGTGATGGGATCTTTATAGATCCATTCTGCTAAGTCCTCATCTCTGGTCTCTTCTTCTTGACTCTTTCTAAGGATGAATGGAATCAAAGTACATGTTGGCTTGTCCAGTGGCATTTGAAGTAACTGTTGAGGTTTACCATGTGTTCTAGGAGAAGTGGGCATTTTTCCAACAAAAAAGAGTTGGCTGAGATTGTATTCCCCAGGACCTTCCTCTGCTATCTTCATCTTGAGCTTCTCTTGCTTGGGTATAGTAGTGTTTGAAATGGAAAGAGAGGCTGGACTTACGTATGATGTGGAGGCAATGGCTTCTCTGTTGTTGGGAATGGTAATCTTTGGTTGATGATTGATATTATGACAATATGCAAAGGGGTTTGCATCACCTAGGATTGTGATTTCTACACCATTATGCGAGAACTTGATACACTGATGGGAGGTGGATGGGACGGCTTGCATGGCGTGTATCCAAGGTCTTCCTAACAATAAATTTTATGGCAGAGGAAGGTCCAGAACTTGACAGATGATGTGTTTCACCACAGGGCCCACTCGGATTGGTAGCATCATAGCTCTTTTGGATGAACGCTCTGCATCGTCATAGGCTTTGATGGTGATCTTCTTGTGGGGATCCACTGATTCAATTGCATATCCCAAAGTTGTGACTAATTGTAGAGTATAGATATTCAGGCCTGCTCCATTATCAATCAAGACTCGCTTGATCCTATGTTGGTTGATAAAACCTTCAATGTGGAGTGAGGCATTGTGAGGTTGCTAGAAGGAGGAGTTGTCACTTTCAGAGAAAGTGAGACAAGGTGATGACCTTAGATTTCCAACCATGGATTGGAACTAATCTGTATTTAGGTTTGCAGGGACTGATGCCTCTTGGAGAGCTTGATCCAAGATTGTTTTATGGGATGGAGATAGGCGCAATAGCTCTAAGATAGATATCAGTGTGGGCATTTTGTCTAACTGTTCCACAAGGTTATACTGTTTTGGGATAGATGGGGTGCCTTGTGGAGCTGCTTTTATGGTAATCTTGCCACGACGTGTAACAACATTGCAAGTGGAGCTGGGATTTTAGTTGTAATCTATTCACTGGCATCATATAGGTGATTCACAATGTAATTATATGCAGCTTGCGTATAATTGGTGGTATCTGTGTTTCTCCCTAAAGTGGAAGGACCCCTTTGATCTTGTGATGGAAGTGGATTTTTAAACATGAGATGATCATTTTTTGTTGTCTTTGGGTCATGGCCTTCGATTTCGATTTCACCTCGGTCAATAAGATCCTGAATAAGATCTTTCAGTCTATGATAATTGCTTGTTTTATGTCCTTTCCCTTGATGGAAGTCACAATGTTCAGTATCCCTCCACCATGAAGGTTAGACTTGAGGTTCATAATTTGATGTTTTGGGTAAGGTAACCAGATTTTGAGAAACCAATTATCGTAACACTATTTTGATGGGTTCCCCTAAGGGAGTGTATGTTCATTTTGGTTTAAAAAAAATTTAACGTTGTCTGGGTTCCTCTTGAGATGTGTTGCGGCCTTGATTTGGAGGAGCAACTATGTTAGTCTTTGGTGGGGGGTTTTGTCCTGCAAATCAAACCACAAGTTGTGCACTTTTGATAGTTCTTGCATCCACAACCCTATCATTGATGACATTTTTGTTTTTGTTCCAGAAGCTAGGCTTGTCACTATT
Organism: Cryptomeria japonica; assembly: GCF_030272615.1. Taxonomy (NCBI): domain Eukaryota; kingdom Viridiplantae; phylum Streptophyta; class Pinopsida; order Cupressales; family Cupressaceae; genus Cryptomeria; species Cryptomeria japonica. The sequence goes on along the minus strand of NC_081412.1, from coordinate 8,418,337 downwards.
GAAGTGTGGACGAGGGCCATCCTTTGGCTCAATCCTTTGGCTCATTATATATCTTGATAAGCCCTTTTTTCATGAGAGCCTGCTCACATTTTAAGCCTTTAGTGATCATATCATTGAAAGAGTGTGTCTTTTATGTCTAGGTGAAATTCCATTTCGTCATTTAAGTTGGAAATAAATATTTCCAGTAGTTCTTGTTCAGGTAACTGAAGAGAACATCTGCTAGACATTTGATGCCATTGTTGCAGAAAGATTGAAAATAGCTCACCTAGTTTTTGTTTAGTGTTACATAGATCAGCCATTGTGATATCACGTTCAATGTTGTGTGAGTAATGTGCTAGGAACTTCTGGATGAATTCTTCAAATGTCCTAATGCCACCTGGTAATTGGGAAAACCATGATGTGGTTGTTCCTCCCAAGCTTTGGGGAAAAAGTTGCATTAGGTATGTGTCCTCGTACGCCACTTCGAGGCAAGCTTAATGGAATTCTCTAACATGATCACAAGGATCTCCTTTTCCTCTATACTTTTCAAACTTGGGTGTTTCAAACCCTTGCAGAAAAGGTGGCATATGAATATTCATATCAAAGGGATATGGACAAATGTCATTGAGTGAAAATTGATTTGTTTTTACACCACTATGAAGTTGTTGGGCAAGATTTTTGACTTGTTGATGCAACATGTCTATTTCATTTGGAGGAGGAGGAGGAGGGGGATTACCTTGATGAAGGTTGTATCTGATGTGTTTTCGACCTCTTTCATCCTCATTACGACTTTGGCATTCTGATGCTTGTCTTAGTTGTGCTACATCAAAGTCAGGGGGTAGTTTAGCCCCTTCTTGAGCAGGTCTTAAAAAGTGAGCATCTGCATTGCTCCTGAGTATTTTGTCAAAAATTCTATTAAAGAGAGGGTTGTGTTGTGCCCTTTATATTGTTACAGGAGTAGGAGTACTTGGATTTTCATCATTTGTGTTTCCTCCAAGAGCCTCTTGGAATTCATTAATATTTTCCTCCTCTTCCTCTTCAATTTCTTGTTGTCTAGACCTGGATCTGGTATGAGCCATTTTGTTTATAAGTTTTTGCTGAAGTTTTATGAAAATGATGATGAGTTGGTGATGGAATGAAAGATTGATGTTTGGTGAAGTGTTTTGCATACGGATCTCTAGCACTGAAGGTAGATGCTACCAAAGTTCTTTCTTGAATTGCTTGTTGTGTTTGATTGACAAAGTTTGATGTGATAAGGTTTAGAGAGATCTGAGATGTGTTACAGACTCAACTACCTAGTAATGAGAGGATTCACTCATAGACTAGTTTTAACCTGCGTAGAAATGTCTCTTAGGAGGAGTTTATCCTAGATGTAGAGACACTCTAAAAAGTGATGTGTTTATGTTTGTTTCAAGCAATATTTTGAAATAGAACTTAGGACAAAAACCTCTTGATGTTTTGAGAGTTTGAATAGATTGATGATGTGTGAATATGATAATGGATGAGATGTGAACTTCAATAAAAGATTTGTGTCACAAAAGGAACAAACTCTTCCTCTTCTCTTTCGGGAGTTGGTGGTTCTTCCCGAGCTACGTTATATGTGATGCAAATGTCAGGAAAGAAGTTAGGATTGATTTTGCCTCCTTTGTTTTTGTGATAACTTAGAGCTTGATATTGCATAAAAGCTCTGTGGTTCAATGAGTCTAGATCAAATTCGTTTGATTTCCCTTGAACATAAAGACGCATGTAACGTAAGAAGGCTCTATGAGAGACAAAGATTTGTCTATTAAGATAGAAGAATTTCTTCCATTTGATTAAAGCCTTTGAGCTCTATGGTCTTCTCTTTAAGTTGATGTGTTGATGAAGATTCTTCTTTCTCAAGATGTGAAGAATGGTCATATAGTTTGATGCTTTTTGTTGTTGCTCTTGGTTTTTGATCTTTTGTTGGTATTTGAAAATGTTGTGTTGGATGAATACTTGTTTTTGGAACTGATTTTTTTTTTTTTCTTTGACAAGAAAACAAAGCAAGCACACAAACACAAGAATGTCGCCTCAAAAGGCACACATAGGTGTGGGTCTAGATCAACCCAATCCTTTGAACTTTTTATGACCCTTTCCTTCAAATGTATTTTAGGTGTTTTTTTTTTCAAAGCCTGAAGTTGGCTTAGTTTGCACTTGGTCTTTGACTAAAATGAAAACACTTCAAACACTCTTTATCCCTAAGGTCAAATGGCCAGTTAAGATAATTTCAGCCCACATCTTGATATTTCTTCGAGTTTGGTACTACATAACTTATGAATCCCATCGTGGTAGGTAAGGATGTGATATACTAAGTCTTGCACAAGCATAACAAATAGATGATCCTTATGATGGGGGAGTCATCACTTTCATCAAGCCACAAGTGACTTTTCAAAAAGCTATGTTTCTACTCAAGAAAATATGTATGGTGAGTATCTTGGGAGCAAAACCATCTATGCTCTTACACTGAATTTATCACAAATATCCTCAATCAATAGAACGGGTGGGCTTCTACTTAAAGGTGTTTAGTAATTTTTTGTCTTTGGACATAAGTTCATTCTGCAGTGACTCACTTAAGAGCCTTGTAACTTGTGGTGGGGCCCATTTGTCCTTTCGACAAGTTACACTATAGGAACAGCTATACCCAAGGCTACAACTTTCGCTCTCACCTGATTTCTATAGCGGCTCGAAGGATTTACCACGCGAGGTCATTCCCAAGAGTGATGTGTCTCTTGGCAGGCCTCTCTTAAAAAGATAAAACTTGAGTGTTACTAACACTTTTCTCTTGCACCTAGGACCACGAAAGTCAAGAGAGGATAGTGTGTGTTAGAAGTAGGACCACTTAACCAACTCTTTTTGTACAAGTGTGCCAAACACAAAATACACTTGTTCTTTTTAACTTATCATTGCAATGATTTTCTATCTAATTGGAGATGTTGCTCCAACAACCGTGATGTTCTTTTTAACTTCAAAGGCAATATGTTTGAGTAAACTAGAATTTGAAATCCTGGTCAACTTAATGAAAAACACGTTTGCATGAAGTAAAATCGTTTTGCAAAATTGAAACAAGTTGATTGTTCTTTTTACCTGCATAAAAATTGAAGTGTGGATTGTGATTTTTAAGTTTGATGCAAGAAAGAAAATTTGTCTTGTTTTGTTTTAAGCACCAAAATAAAATGTATCCCTAACTTGCAATGAAAGCAAATTTGTGTTTTTTTTTTAGAGCACCAAAACAATATGGTTCCTAGCTTGCAAGAAATGAAATTTGTGTTTTTTGTTGAGTTTTAAAGCACCAAAACAAAATGGATCCTAACTTGCAAGAAATGAAATTTGCGTTTTTGTTGAGTTTTAGAGCACCAAAACAAAATGGATCCTAACTTGCAAGAAATGAAATTTGTGTTTTTGTTGAGTTTTAGAGCACTAAATGAAAGTTTTTAAGTAACAAACGGGGTTAGTTTAAAACCTGCACATGAAGCAAAAAGTTAGTAAAATCCGACCATAAGGTGGGCTTCCACAAGCCTAAGAAACTTTTTTATTATTATTACATGGCCTTTTTTACAACGTTCTGTTACAATAGCACTACTCTATGTGAAAACAAAAGCGCTACTTAATACAAACGTGCTAAAACGTGGACAAATGCGCTAAACTAAAAAATTTAACTGCTAAAACAAGTGCGCTAAAACAATGACAAAAGCGCTACTTAATACTCAAAAGCGCTAAATCATGGACAATAGCGCTATTATAAATACAATAGCGCTATTGTAAATACAATAGCGCTATTGTAAATACAATAGCGCTAGAATATCAAATTGCAATAACGCTAAAACGCAAGCAAAAGCACCAAAGCGCGACCTGTGTGTCAAGAGAAACAGTCAAAAAAGTTAGTTTTGTAACAAAAAATGTTGTTGGGTGTTGGATTCACGTCGGGTTCACAAAATGATGCTCTGTGAAATGTACAAGTGTTAGATTAAAAGCCTGTGGTTGTATAACACACAAAAACACAGGAAATTATTAGTGTTAATCAACCAAAAACTATTCTAAGCAGGCATATCAAAAGAGACACTAAAAACATGATAAGATATTTAACTATGGAAGTAAATACAACAAGGCATCTCCAAATGCCTTTTAACATGCTCTTAGCTCCTTCTCCTTTGTTCCTCTCCTCTCCAAGTTCCAAATTAGTGTAGCTCTCAGCAGCTTTTTGCACTATGGATGCTTATGGAGGTTCAAGATTGAAATGTTTTTAACTATGCTATGCAAGTATAAAACAAACTAATTAGATATATTATGAAATGAACTAAGATTTATTTTAGTCCAAAATGACAATATATGTGATTTATGCTAAATGCTCTCTCTAAAATTCACTATAGATTAAATGCATACAAGTTTTCAGGATCTGGATTATGAAGAAATGGGCTCTATTTATTGGAAAAATGGAGCAGTGGATGGTTGAGATTGAATGATATTCAATACATGTGAGGAATTTCAACCCAATCCCAGGATGACAAGTGTCAATATGAGATAGGTTGAGAGGAGAGGGAATAAGCATTAAATGCTTGACATGACCTGAGAGTTAACTTGGGAGTTAAGGTCAAGGTTGGGTTGAGTGAATAAATTCTTTATTCAAAGAATAAAGTCTTTATTCAAAGAATAAAGTTTTTATCCAATGGATAAACTCTTGTGCAAAGGTAAAAGGGATAACCATGGTCAAAGCAATAAATGCTTGAGAAGACACATGAGTCACATCAGGGTTGAGTTAGGGGTTAACCATAAATGGTCATGTAAGAGCCATAAGTGGTTTAGAAGACTTTGGAGGCTAAATTGTTGAACACACAAAGCATTAAATGCTTTTCAAAAACTTTGAAGTCTTTGAGAAGTGACTCCAAGTTGCTTAAGAATGTGACAATAATTAGGGGATGGATTAGGTTAATTGATTAGGATTAGAAGAATCTAGAAGGGGCTTTAGGAGTGCAAGTATATTTGGTGGGTGAGGGAAAATAGGATTTTAATTAAAATAAAATTTATTTATTTCAATTTGTGGTTGTAACTTGCATTTGTAGGAAAATGCAAGTGGGGGGGAATAATGATTTAAATAAATGTTTTATTTAATTTATTTAAAAGAGGAAAGGGGATTAAATTGAATAAATAGGATTTATTCATTTAATTGATTGTGAATTTTGGTTTAATGAATTAATTAAAATAAATTTATTTATTTATTTAATTAAAATGGATAGATTTAAGTGACTACAAAAACCATTCTTCAGATCAAAGAAAAGGCTTACAAGATTACTTGTTGGTGAGTCCAAGATGAGATTGAGGAGATTTTGAAGAAGTTTTTAGGATCGGTACCTGAAGAAGAAGAAGAAGAAGAAGAAGAAGAAGAACAACAACAACAACAACAACAACTAGAGAGACTTAAGGGAGAATATCTCCCTGACAATGTGAATATTAATGATATTATACCAGATGAAATTGTGTTTGTTGATACAAACAATAAACAAGAACCAATCATTATCAATGATGAAGAGACAGTGTTAACAGGAGACATTTCCACTAGTAAGGATAAGGATGAAGAGGAGGAAGATACTAAAGTAGATGCACAAACTGATGATGTGCAAATCTCAGAGCCTCTAACAAAGGAAGAGTTGCTAAAAGATATTGATGTTGAACAATCTCCAGAGCAACCATTGAATATAGGAGAAATGTAGAAGGAAAGTGTACACATGGATGTTGACCAACCAGTGAATACAAGGGCTAAGGAAACTAAAGAGCCACTGGAAAGAACAAAAGAGAAGAAGGAAGAAGAATCAATATAGAAAGTGACACCCCAATCACTTGATTCCAATAGGATTGTTGATGATGGTGAGGAAGACGACATTGTATCTATAAAAGGATCGATTAACATGGACATGTTGAGTCCAACTTAGCTGAGGGAGATTGCATCTACCATGCAATCTAAGGCACAAAAGAAAATAATGAAGACTCAGAGAAAAGAAGCACAAACAATTCAGTTTGTTGTTGATATTCTATCCAATATATTACCAGAGAATGATATAGACAATCTTCCTAATCCTATTGACAAACTGGAGCAACTGGTCACAACAACAAGAGATTAAATGAAAATATTGGAGGAAGCCGCAATTAAGAATGTGGAAAAGGAATATGAAAAGAGGAGAATTGAACAATTGATGAAGGTTATTGATAAAGACAGAGTAGGTCACACTATAAACAAGGACCTAATAAAGGAAGCATTATGGACCGGAGGTAAAATCATTTCCACAGTTTCAAACTTTTCACTATTTTGTGATGATATTGAAAAGAAATAGGAAGCTCAGCATGAGCTTAAAGTTTTGAGTGAATCATTCAATCCCTTGAATGATTCTACAATCAATTTTGGTAGATCGGTTGTTGCACTACAACAAAAGCTTAAGGTTTATGAAGTTGAACAAGTTAAAAGGACAACTTCACTGCAGGAGTTATAGACTTTATTAGTCCCTAAGATTGATATTTTGCAGAGAGGCTATAAGGAGACTGAATAAATCTTGGCTACACCAAAGATGAGTATACTTGATGCCATGGAGGAGCTTACATCTCAGATTTGGACACATACTGATATCATAGGGACACTTTTGGATACTTGGCACAATGATTTGACACTTTTGAAGTCTAGTTTTGTAGATGTATTTCTTAAGATAACATTATAAAAACTGTTAAACTCCTATTTATATATTTGGTAATGCAAATTTTGTTATATATTGCATTTATCTTTCATGTATTTTCTTACCTTTGTCATTGTTGTCAAAGGGGGAGTAGTAGTATGAGTCAAAATTTTGTTACAAGGGAAGTAATATATATGTTGTAAATTTTGTAATAGCATGTAATTGCTAAGGGGAAGTCATGTTATGTATTTGAGTCATGAGTCATTTTTGTAATGTGAGACTTAGACAAAAAAAAATTCCTAAGTGTTGCCATCAATGCCAAAGGGGGAAATTGTTGGCTTGATGATGATGTTATTGATGTAATAGGTTGATTGATGAATTATTGTATTGTCATTGATGGCAACCATGTTTTGTTTGTCATCTAAGTCATTTATTCCAACTGGTAAAGCCTAATCGATAGTGGAAGCAGTTAAACAGTGACAGAGCTATGTTCAAGTGATCAGCACTGAAGATCGATGAAGAGTTAAGTGTTGCATTTTGGTATGCATGTTTATGACATTGATAAGAGTCTATGATTTAAATCACATCAACAGATTCAATGGAATGAGCAAGTTATGATGTTCTAAGTAGTCAGTCATGAAGAAGAGTTAACGGGTAGAGCAAAGTTACTTAGCTCGATAAACCAGTAGTCTTTTTGTTATGTTTTTATGTTGTGTTAAATTTTTTTGACATAAGGAAAGAGTGATGAGCAAGATTGACTAAATTCAATGAACCTAGGAAATGTTCCAAGGGTTCTTAACTGACTTAGCAGAGTTGTTTATAAAAAGGAGTATATTGTGTGATGATATATTAGATATGAGATATACAGTGTGAATTTGATTGTGCGGTGAAAGGTGAAGCTTCGTATTGATGTCTAGTCGATGTTAGAAGATGAACTGAAGTGGATATAATTAGGCACAGAGATGGCGTATGCAGATCAATCACTTGGTGTTCCCTAATAGTTGCTGCAAGATAAAATCCTCTTACAAGGTCACTCCTAACAGAGTGCGATAGGATCCTCAAATGTCTAAAGGTTTAAATCCTTTAACAGGGTGACACATTAGCTTGTGTTTTGAAATCCCATATCTAGGTAGCTTCTAATAGGGTTGATCCTAACAGGCCTTATTTTAATATCTCTTAACCAGGCTAAGACACTCTTAATCGGGTGTGCTCCTAACAGAGCAATTGTATGACCTTAACTGGTCAGATCTCTATTCTGCAGATAGTTGAGCTTGTGGATACTAATTCCCACCATGGTTTTTCCCATTTGGGTTTCCATGTGAAAAACATTGTGTTATGTGGTGCATGTTTTATTGGGTGTTAGTTTATGTGGTTATTTTCTTTGCATGCTTGTTAAGTTTCAAGTTGATTAAAGTGGTGATCAGATTTATACTATTTTTGCTTGCACTGATTCACCCCCCCTCTCAATGCCTTATAAGTTTATCACCTTCTTCTACTTGGCTTTCTGGATATCTTCTCTGGTAAAGACCATCTATTCAGCCATTGCCTCGACCATTTTTGTTACCTTTCTTTTCCTTTCGGGCTAAGTAAACTTCTTATGCAATTCCATATCTTTTTCTTTGAAAGTGCTAAATTTTGGTTCTTGAGAGTCAACCGGTTTGCTAAAAATATGTTGAGCATATCCTTCGAGAGTTTGAGCATCAACCTCATAGCCCATTGGAATTATCCATATTGTCCTTGGCTCTATTGCCTCTATATGGTACTGGTCCTTGTCGCCGATGAAACAGATAGAATCTGCATATTTGTCCACTACTCCCTTAAGGATCCTTTCCCTATTCTTCATTCTACCTTGGAAAGTTTTGAAGAAACTCCATAGGACAATGGTCTGATTATTTTTATTTCCCAATATTTGCAAACCTTGTTTGATCTAAGTAGATATCAGTAAGTCAAATGCCCATTGGTCCCTGTCTATCCCAGGGATTTCATTCATGAAGTATATTGCTAAGCAGACAATCAATGAATTGAATTTGAAAACACCCTTCTTGTCTGATTTAATTTTCTTCAAATTTCTCATGAGCTCTTAAAGAAGAGCTATGCACAAGTCATATTGCATATCCTCTTTCACCATCTAATAAGTTGCATATATTATAGTACCATAGACCGAATTCAACCTACTACACTAATAAACTTTGTACCCAATAATCATTGATGCAAATTTGACATCATTCTCTAAGATATCATCAATCATGATTGACCTACTATCATATTGAGCACTGGTTAGTTTTTTGATGGTTGTGTTTGTTACCTTCCTCAAATTAGGTTTTCCACTAGTTTGGTACAGGCATGTGACTGCATGAACAGTTTGCTTGGTTATCTTATAAGGTATGTCCAGCCCTATGAATTCATCATGGACATGACTCAAAATATATCTTACCCATTCATCTTCATCGAACATTAGAAAATGAACAAACTACGTGAGACCCTTCTTCTATAACTATGCATATTTCAGTTTGGGATTTCTAACTTCATCCATTATACGCTTAGTATACAAGGTTAAGATCTCCTTACATTCGGTTTCCTCAATTGTGCAATGAATGTATGCCCTAACATCGTCAACATGCAAATTTATGTATGGCACGGATGAAAAAGAACCATTGGGGTCATCCTTAATAGATTTAAATGGATGTCTTTTGAATTGTGTCCTTGCTTGATCAGAAATTTATACTACCAAAGGTGTATCAACAGAAGAAGATGTCATTTCAAGAAATTTAGGTTTCAAAGGATGAACATGCTTTGGTAAATAACTTTTTCTTCTATCGGATGCATAAGAACTTCTTGTAGGATTACCTCAAGTCTTCTAATCGCCTTGAGATCTAGATTGCCTCACTCTATAGCTTCAACTCTTCACCCACAATGTGAGAAATGATTCACACTTTTCTCTTTTTAACTTTGCAAACCCTAACTTTAAGTTGAAATAAATGCAATTGTAAAGTTCAATTGGATGTCCTATTCACCATAATCCAATCCACCGGATTCCAAGATCGGTATGATGAATTTTGTATAATCATCTCCACGCATCTACAATCAACCTTGATCTATCACAGATCTCTTTTGGGGGTTCTGCAAGATTTTGCATGAAGATGCCACCCCCTAAGGTCGAATGCCTTACTTACCAGATGAAGATCCTGCACTGGATTTAGGTGTAGATCCACTAGCTACCTTGGATTCATATTTTTTGACCCACATCTTCTCATGCTTGTTCCTGATCTCCTCTCCCTTTTCCTTTCCTTTTTTATTAGCTTTTTTCTTGTCTACCAGAGCATTCTTGTTCATATTCTTGCTTCTGCAATACTTTGCAATGTGACCGGTTTTGTTGCATGCATGACAAACAACATTGTTCTTTTGACTAGTCCTATTATTTCTTTGATTTCCTCTAGATCTGCATTAATTATCCATATGTCCAAATCTACTACAAGCATGGCATTTGACATTCTTGAGACTTCTACATTCAATTGACTTATGACCATACTTATTGCAATTGTAGCATTGACCAGAGAATGATGAGTTATTCTGATTGACTTGCCATATGACCAAATTTATTACAAAACAAACATTTACCGTTGAACTTGTGAGTATTAGGTTGTCTTACCAAAGGATTCTTTCTCTTCTGATGATTAGGCTTTGCATTTCTCTGTCTAGAATCAGAGGATTCTCCTTTCTCATATCCAAGTCCTCGCATGTCTTTTCCATGTCTCTAACTATCCATCATCTCATCAAGCCTTGTTGATCGAGCATTAAATTTATCTTTGTATTCATTCACAGTAGAAAGTTCATCTCTTAAGGCAACAATTTTTCTTTCAAGTTCTTGTCCATGATTCCTTGATTGCATCAATTCAAGATTCACCTGATCATTCTCATAAGTAAGTTTGTAGCACTCATATGATATGTCTTTCAATTATCGAGTCAAAATTTCTTCATTCTTCTTCCAGTCTTCAATCTCCTTAGTTATCTTCATCACAATGGATTGCACCTCATTCTTTAATACAACATTCTCTCTAGCAACCTTTTCACATTCTTCAGTTTTGCTTTGGTCTTCAATGCTTTTCTCTTGATTCTCCTTCAACTTTCCCATCAACTCTTTGCTCTTTTATCTTGGAGTGTTGACTTGTTCTTTAAAATCCTTAATGAAGTCTTCAGTTGCATTCAAGTTTCTCTTTAAGGAACTTACTTCATTTCTTGCTGCATCAAGATCCTCAAGTGCCACACAAAGATGTCTCTACCAACTGGAATCCATTGATTCAATCTCCCGGATCTTCCTCAAGCGGTTAAGATTCCTCAGAGGAACTAGGCTCTAATACCAATTGTTGGAATCAAGGAACACTGAGAGGGGGGGTGAATCAGTATTCTATCGGTAAATAAATTTTTTAACTTATTCTCAGACCACCAAAAACAAACGCAATAATGTAAAATGCAGGAATACAAGATAATCAGCCACAAAACCATAACACCAATATTTTTACATGGAAACCCAGAAAGGTAAAAACCATGGTGGGATTGGAACCCACAATATTCATATACTATGATCAAGAGTACATAAATATTACATAAGGGAAATGCGCTTGCATTCAGGCACACTGCTTAGAACCAAAGGTTCAATTACAATATGGAAGTCACACTGATTTACAGATCATTTACAATGATAACTACAATGATTGAACTCCAAAATATCATCAAACTATGCTTAGATGAGTTTCAATTAAGTACAAAAATTCTGACTGTTACTGCTCTGCAACTCTGTCATGTTTTGCTTCTTAGTCAACTATCGAATCAAGAGTGCGCACGTGAAACTATTCCAAATAAGTTTCTTGATCACTACTCGCTCATATCATGTCTCAAAAAGATCTTCTACATCGATCATATATATCCGCAATCACAAAATAAAACATTCATCAAGTCAGCCATCCATATTATGCAATGTCACGGGTAACCAAGTGTCAGCTTAGACCAGATCTCTAAAACATATGTGGTTCAACCAAATGATGTCAAAATGATTTCTACATGTCATCCCTATCATCCTATGCACAAATTTATCCACAAAAATCACCACAAAGATTCCAGACCAAAAATGCTCTGTTATCCTAAAATACCGGTGATAGATTACCAGACCAATGTCTTTGATGGCTACCAAAATTTGCAACTACCGGATAGGATTTCCATGAAGAGTTGACATCAATGACAAACCTAATCCATTATACATGCATTGGTATCCACCAGATGAGTTTCAATTGCCAACAATTCTCTTCCTCCTCCAACTTAGTTTGAATAATGTAGTTGATAGAACCAGCATGCAAGATATCAAAAGTACCATTTGTGCACTATAGATAGAGAATAGATTACCTTGGAGGTCCTTGATACTAATAATCCTCATGCTATCAACTAGATCTTCATTTTTTAGTCTCCTCCATCTTATCCATCTCCCCATATTATTTCTTTTGATGTGCCTTATATCCCTCATTTGCTCTAGGCTAAAAAGAAACCACATAAAGTTTGAATAATACTGGTCATGTCGATGGATCCTCTTCTGCTTCCTACTCCTAATGTGGTTCCTTTTTTTGAGCCTCTGGAGATGTCTAACATTATCATTATCTCTAATGCTCTCCTCGCTTTGCTTGTCCCTTTGCAACACACCCAAAACCAATTTTTTCTTGATGTCATTTATCTCACCACTATTGATATTGATAATCCCTCTCATTATCCAAGTGAAAACTATAGTTCCTTTCACCTCCTGCTAATTGTGAAACCAAGATTAAATCACCTTCTCTACCACCTATCGATCACTCTCCACCTATATTCTCTTAGAAATGAAGACATTTCCTTCCTATGTAGTTGCTCCTAGTCCCATTGAGACTATTAGTAGTGAATAATTATACTTAGTAGAATATATTGATAGTGATTCTTTGGAATCCTCTTATGAGGCTTGAATATTTGGGCCATTAAAAAATATTGTAGCATTGTCATCAATCTTTACATGATCATTGATACTTACGTTGAAGGATGTATTCAAAACAAGACTTAGTTGTACAACTAACTCCTTATGTATAGCTACATGTGAGATCCTAGTGTATCTCTAACAATCTTTCTTCTATTATTCCATCCTTCTTCCCCTTGTGATCTAGATTATGAGGAGGATCCTATATTTTAGGATGACGCTTATAGATGTACCTCTATTTCATTTTCTTGTGTGTGTGTTTGCATGTTTCTTATGTGATCCACATAATGTTTCTAATTTTTTTGTTGGTATTTCCCAGAGGACCCACTCTATACTTCTAGGTAAATAAATATGGTGGGGGGATAATGTTGTTTCATTCATCTATTTGTAAATGTAATTCTTTTATTTTTTATATATTGATTTTCCACGTTTGGGGATGATATAAAAAGTTTAGGCATTTAGGCCTCTTACATGTTGATTCAAAGTTCTATTTTGTCTTCATCTATACTTCCTCCTTTGTACTCGTGGTTCCATTTGTCTTAGAGGATGATGACTTTTTCATTCCCTTTCTCTATATGATGATCAATGATTATTATTCTTATAGTTTTATACTTACTCTAATCTAATGGATGAGCCTAAGTGTGTCGTTTTGAGTGATGTTGTTGTTTTTTTATGTGGCATCCCTGTGTTGTGTCATGTCATTTTATGAGTTTCATGCTTACGTCTTTGTAGGTGTTTTCTTCTTATAGACATTTTTTATTTCATATTTTATACCTTAAAATAATATGCAATATCTGTATCATGCAATTATTTTAAGAAGGGGTTCTTATTTATGCACATTTCACTTTCATGCTCCTTGAAGCATTCACCCTTATTGCATTGATTTTTTTTATGCTAGTTGTAGCATGCAATTAAATTCCAATGCAAGTAGCATATGAAAGACTTAGCATAATGCAATTTCTATTTTTTTAGTTTTTATATGTCTTACCTCTATTTGATACTCTCCATGGCCACCCTACAACCCAATTTGTAGTCCCTACGCTTCATGAAAGAATTGTATTACCCCTAGCATAACATAGCTTGCTAATCATACTCGGTATTTATTCTAACAATACACTACTAGAAAATTCCCCTCAATATTTATCTCTTTGTTTCTTATTTCTCTCTTTTTCTCTTATGTGTTTCTTATATGTTTATTTTGCATGATTGTTCATATTGTGTTTTTTTATATGTTATTGTGATTGTTTTTAGCTTTTCTATTTGACTAACATATCTATTTCACAAGATCCTGTGCATCTAATATTTATATCGTGTGCAAAATTTTATTATCTATAATATATTTTATTTTGTACCTATTCTAAGCCTAGGTGAGTGTTCCACTTACTTGAAGACTATGCATCTCCTACAATATCCTTTTTGGTTATATTTTTATTTTTTAGTATTATTATTTTTTACTTTAATGTGAATATTTATTCTAGATCATACACCCAAGCGGGGAAAGGATTTAATATCAATAATTGCATACCTTTGCAATTTCACATTGTATCTTGTACTCATTTTGGTGTGTAAATTTGAATTATCCTAACACTGGGATGTTAGAAATTTTTTGTTATATTTTCTATGATCTTTGTGATGTTTATGGCCTTTTATATGCTTTCTAATTCTAAGTTATTTATATGGAAGAGCTTTATAAGAACATGTACACAATGTGCTAGCATACCACAAAATTTGTGAGTTTAGTAGTCATTTGAGAAATTACATTCTCACTATATAGTTAATGAAATCAAGTATCTATTTTATAGGGATTAGATTCACACTATTAAAATAATTAAATAAAATAAGAAAATTAATACTTTATTCGAATTTAATTAGCTTTAGAAATAATAAATTATTATATAAATCTAAAAAATAAAAAACATATATATTCTATATTTTTTAAAATATTTTAAATTAACATGTATTTCTATACCAAATATTATAAAATAATATATATTAATATTAATATATTCTTATAATCAACTAATGACAACCTCTACTCAACATCCTCCTCTAGTCCTTTGATGTCTAATGGTGGCCTCTATTCCCTCTCTCGAATCCAAAAGCTATAAGAGGAATAAGAGGAAGGTCACTCATGCCATGTAGACCTTCTTATCTAGGTTCTCACCCTTTTTTTGCTGGTTTAATTCCCTCATCCATCTCTTTGACAATAACAATAAAATAACCTCATGTACCCATGGGTCCTCACCTCTAATTAGTCACTAATATCCCTCCACTTGCATCCTTGATAATAAGAGGAAAGTGACTTGTGATGAGAAATTCACCTTGTGTTCTTAGAGTCTCTTAACCCATGATGGTTACTTTTGTCTCTCCTCTTATTCCTATGATAGAGAAGGGAAATGAAACAAATTTTGTGGGGTATTTCCCTTCCTCCAACTAAGTTTTAAGCCAATAATTGGTATGACTACTTTGTAAGATATCACAAGCACAATCAATGCCCTATATCTAGAGAAAAAACTACATTGGAGGTCCTTGATACTAGGCGTCTTTTTCCTATCAATTGGCTCTTGATTTGTTGTCTCCTCCTCCATCTCCCCCTATTTTTTTTTATGTGACTTTTATCCTTCCTGTAGTCTAAGATCACTACAAATTTTGTATAATTTTGGCCCTATTGATGGACCCTCTTCTTTGTACCCCTAATTTGGTTCCGTTTTTATCTTCTAGACACATCTAATATTAGCATTATCTCCAACATTTTCCTTGTTTCTCTTGTCCCTTTATAGCACACCCAACACTAGGTTTTTATTGATGTATTTTGTCCCACCACTATTGACATTGATATCCCCCTCCCACTACTTAAACAAAAACTGTAGTTCCCTCTACCTCCTACTAACTACAAAACCAAGCTTAAACTACCTTCTCTACCACCTATCAATCAATTGCCACCTGCGCTCTTAGCAATGAAAACATATCTTGATAATGACTCTTTGGCTTTGTCTTATGAGGCTTGCATGTTTGAGTCCTTCACGAATATTTTGGCATTGTCATCAATCTTTACATGATTATTGATACTTATCTTGTAGGATGTATTGAAAAACAATACTTAGATACACCTAACTTCTCATGTCTAGCCAAATGTGAGATACTTATCACATATCTAGAAATCCTTCCTCTCTCATTCCATCCTCTTTCCCCTTGCGTTCTAGACTAGGAGGAGGATCCTCTATTTGAGGATGATTCTTATAGATGTGTAGGACTGTTTCATTTGCTTGTGTGTATGTGTGCATGTTTCTTATGTAATCCCCATAATTTTTCTTTTCTTTTTTTGTTAGATTTTCTTAGAAGACCCATTTTACCCTTGCAGGTAAATAAATATGGTTTGGTGAGGGGGAGGGGGGATGGGGATGTTGTTTCATTCATCTATTTCTACATGAAATTCTTATATTTTTCATATATAGATTTTCCACTTTTAAGGATGACGTAAATTGTTGAAGCATTTAGGCATCTTCCATGTTGACTCAAAATTATATTTTTTCTTCACATGTATACTTCCTCCTTTCTACTTGTGGCTCCATTTGTCTTAGAGTATGATGACTATTTCATTCCCTTTCTCTATATGATGATTTGTGATTATTATTCCTATAGTTTTATACTAACTCTAAGTCAATAAATGGGCCTAAGTATGTCTATTTGAGTGTGATGTTATTTGTTTTTATGTGACATCCATATGTTGTGTGATGTCAATCATGAGCACAAGATCATGTGTTTCATGCTTACATATTTGTGGGTGTTTTCTTCTTATAGATATCTTTTATTTCATTTTTTTGTATTCTTTGTATAATGCAATCATTTTAAGCAAGTGTTATTATTTATGCACATCTCACTTTCATGCTCCTTGAAGCATTCACACTTAAGGCAAGAGTTTTTTATGCTCCTTGTAGCATGAAAAAATTTCAATTTTCGTAGCATATGAAAGACCTCGCATAATGCAACTTACTAGTTTGTTACATTTTATACGTCTTACCTCTATTTGATACTCTCCATGGTCACCCTACAAACCAATTTGTAGTGCCTATGCAACATGAAATAATTGCATTGTCCATAGCACAACATAGCTTGCTATTGTTACAAGGCTTACGATGGCTCTTGCCCACTCTTGTTTGAACGTTGCTCCTCCCACTCGTTCATGTTTGAATGTTGGTTGTGATGGCTCGACCCGCCCAAACCTGGATGTTGCTCATTGCAACTTCATTATTCCACCTATACCGTCAGCAATGATTGGTTCAGGTCCCCCTCCCCCTTGCATGGGTGTCTCTATTCTTGTTGGTGGTGCTTCTTCCCTAACAGTGAACAGTTTGTGGCCTCCCCCCCCCCATGGATTCCCTTCTAGGGGGTATTTCTATTGTAAAATCTCTGACTTATGGTGTTGCTTCTCAATTTGGTAATGTTGCTATTGATGGTGACCCTATTGTGGGTGTTAGGGTCCCGCCTAGACCTCCTTTTGCTAGTAAGTGTAGCTTTTCTCATGTGGCTAGATCTACTGCCCAACCCTCCAAGGGGGTTCGTCCTCTTCCCTGTGTCAAATCCTCCGCTATGGTAGTTTGTGGATAAGATGTTATGGATAATATTGGGTTCTACCAATGTTGTGCTTCGGCATGTAGATTCTCTGGGTT
This sequence comes from Cryptomeria japonica, assembly GCF_030272615.1. Taxonomy (NCBI): domain Eukaryota; kingdom Viridiplantae; phylum Streptophyta; class Pinopsida; order Cupressales; family Cupressaceae; genus Cryptomeria; species Cryptomeria japonica. The sequence goes on along the minus strand of NC_081412.1, from coordinate 8,401,022 downwards.
CTGGCCTTCTCTATCGAACCTCCATCGTTGGGTGACTGGCTCCTGGAAGCCTTTGGAAACTCATAATATTGAGCTCTTTCCTTGTGCAAAATTATTTTTCATTGCTTCCTTTGCATCTTTGGCTGATCAAGATTTGGTTTTGGACAATTTGTGGGCTTGGGGAGTTCACTCTCTCTCTCTCTCTATTAATCCTTTGACAACTTCCTTTAACCCTCTTACTAAACCACTTAATGTGTGTTCAGTTTGGGTTGGCCTTTTGAATATTCCCCTTCATTTCTGGGAGCAAACTCGCTACGAGGCCATTAGTAACTCTATTGGTCATTTCTTGAAGGTTGATGATGTCATCTTCAATGGGCCACTCCACCTTTGTCTGCATCTTAGTCGATATTGACATCTCTTCACCTCTCCTAGTGGATGTGGTTCTCATGGTTGGGGATAGGCCTTGGAAACAACTCTTGTATTTTGAGGGCCTCCCCTTTTGCTATCATAAATTATTCTCTATGGGTCATTTAGCTTCGAATTTCTCTATTCCGCGTCACAAAGGTGTTGCTACTTGGTGGAAGGATGTTGCAGTTGATCACTTGACTATTTATGCTTCTAATTCTAATTTTATTGGATCCTCTTAGGAGGATGAGTTCTCCTCCTAAGATGAAGTGCCTCTTTCTATTGCTAATGTTTTTGTTGATGCCACTAGTGTGGCTTCTCCTATCCCTGAGGATTCAACTCATGTTGCCCCTGTTTTGCAGCTCCACTCTACTCCTACTGATTTTTCTTCTCATGTTCCTCTACAGTATCTTGTTGTTGTTCTATAGCAACCTATTGTTGTTCTACAACAGCACTCTGATGGCACTATTGATTGTAACCCTACAAGGTCCTTCCTGCTTGATCTCTCTCTTGATGGTCCTAATGACAGTATCACCTAGATTGCAGTTTGTCACAGGCAAAAGGGGAAGTCCTCCGCCCTCCCCCAAACTCCTCATTGTCAAGGCTTAAGTGTTTCTCCCCCTCTTTGAGTTAGGTCTAGGTTGTTGATGGTTAGACAAGTGTATTCCTTTTTGCTTATTCGACCCTATTTTTTGGGGGCTTGCTCCACTTGTTTGTTGTTCTCTTACTACTTGTGGGTTGTTGTATTAAGGGTCAGCACCCTTATTTTTGCTACTTTCTTAATAAAAAACATAGCTTAATATCCATACTTAATATTTCTTCTAATAGTACACTGCTAGAAAATGCCCCTCGATATTTATCTCTTTGATTCTTCTTTCTCTCTCCTTCTCTTTCATGTTTCTTATATGTTTGTTTTGCATGATTATTTTTTCTATATGCATTATTGTAGTTATTTTAACTTTTTTATTTGACTAACATATCTATTTTACAAGATTCTACACATCTAACATTTTAATCATTTGCAGATTTTTATTATCTAATTTATTTATTTTGTAGGTTCTAAGCCTTTATGTTCCACTTATTTGAAGACTTGCATCCCCTACAATATCCATTTTGGTATATTTTATATTTTAGTATTAATTTTGCTTACTTTAATGTGCATATTGAGTCTAGATCATACATCACTAAAGTGGGGGGGAAATTAATATAATAATTTGAATATCCTTTAAATTTCTCATAGCATCTCGCACTCACTTCGGTGTGTTAGTTTGAGTTATCCTAATGCTAGGATGTTAGAATTTTTTCGTTACATTTTCTATGATCTTTGTGATGTTTGTGGCCTTGAAATGCTTTCTAAGTCCAAATTATTTAGATGGGATCACTTTATAAGAATGTTGGAACCTGTTAGCATCCCACAAAAAAATATGATTCTAGTATTCATTTGAGCATTACATTCTCACTATATAGCTATTAAAATCAGGTAGCTATTTTATAGCGATTAGATTCACACTATTAAAATAATAAAATAATAAATTAATATTTTATTAAAATTTAATTAGCTTTAGACATAATAAAGTATATTGTAAATCTAAAACTTAAAAAACATATATTCTATATTTTTTAAAATATTTTAAATTAACATGTATTTCTATACCTAATATTATAAAATAATATATATAAATATAAATATATTTTTTCGATCTACTAATAACTTAAATTTCAAATGTCATATATCAAATTATATATTAGATATCATTTTAATACTAATATCTTAATAAATATATATTATATTATATTTTAAAATAATCTAATATAATAAATTAATAATAATTTATTTATACTTATAAATAATTATGTGAGATTTTGCCAAGATCAAGGACACAATGAAAAGCACAAAAGAGGGACAAAAGTATGACAAGAATAAACTGTATTCTCATCAATATACAAATGATCAACTAGATTAACCAATAAAATGAATATAGGCCTACATATATAGGCAAGGCCAAATGGATATGTGAGCACACAATCATGACATGTAGCTCAATGAGAAACAAGGGTAGGTAAGAGAAAGTAGGGGTAGGTAGGAGAAACAATATAATATTCCACATGAGGTGGATCACCCACCGAAGGTGGAGTGTAATAACAAGATAAGACCACAAAAGGTGGAATTTCACCTACAAGCTACATCCCTGTGTGCACACTTCCCTAAGTGTCTCATATCCAAAATATGATGAGATGCATTATCCTAAGTTAACTTAAGTAAAGTGTAATTATATCCTATAAGAATAAATAATTACACCAAAACCCCCCCTTAAGTGCAACTTAGGGGAATGAAGACTCAAGTTAACAATGCAAGATGGGTCTCAACTACTAGGCCATGATAGGTACCCATGTACAATATGAAAATGCAAGAAAACCCATGCAATGCAATCTCTCACAAATGGAGAAAGGGAGAAAACCCAGTGGGAAAAAACTCCCCCCCAAAAGAGAGAAAAATGTACAAAAGACTCTCAAAGAAGAAGGACAAAACCTCAAAGAGGAAAAAGTCTTCCCCCCCCCCCATAAGAGAGGAAGGAGAAGGTAGTTGACCCCCCCTAATGAGACATCATAAACCCCCACAACTCGCAACTGTTGGAACTTACTCTCAGTGAAGGGTTTAGTAAATATGTCTACAACTTGCTCCGTTGTAGGACAATACTACAAATCAATGACCTACTCCTGAATAATCTCTTGGTTATAGTGCATATGAATCTTGATGTGTTTGGTCCGCTGATGCTGAACCGGGTTCTTCGAGATTTCAATAGCACTCTGATTGTCACAATGTATAACTGTCGGTCATGGAGTGGAGAACCCAAACTCTGTGAGAATATGCTGAAGCCAAATGGCCTTAGTCACTGCATTAACAAACCCTCGATACTCAGCCTCAGTCAAGGAGAGAGCAATAGCATGTTGCTTCTTGCTCTACCAACAAATGGGACCCGAACTAAGGTGGAAGTTGTAACCAGAAGTAGACTTACGGACATCAAGATCTCCAGCCCAATCGGAGTCTATGTAGCCAACCAAGAGAAGTCTTGTGCTTGCTGCATAGTGAATCCCATAATGATGTGTACCCTGGATGTAGTGTAGGATGCGTTTGGCGGCTTTCCAATGAAGCTCATGTGGATACTGCATGAAGCCAGAAACCATGCCAACTATAAATGAAATGTCAGGGCGTGTGTGAGTCAAGTAGATGAGACTACCCACAAGTTGACGATACAATGTGGCATTAACTAGTGGACAAGAGCACCTAACCTCAAGCTTGACTCCTGAAGGAAAGGGAGTGGATGTTGGCTTAAAATCAACCATATGAAAGCATGCAAGTAGATCAAGAGCATACTTGGGCTGCGAAAGAGTAATCCCAGAAGATGACTGTGAAATCTCTATCCCGATAAAGTAGTGCAAAATACCCAAGTTAGTCATAGAAAATTTGTCATGCAAAGAAGATTTGACACTACTAATGATGGATATGGTGCTCCCCGTAATGATCAAGTCATCAACATAGAGAACAAGAATTAAGTGTGAGTCATCATATTGCAAAATGTAGACATTCAGATTAGAATGACACCTGGTGAACCCTGCTGAGAGAAGAAATGAATCCATCTTGGTGTACCAAGCCCTGGGGGCCTGCTTAAGGCCATAGAGAGATTTCCTCAGTCTACAAACCAAGGAAGGTGGCTGCTCCATATATATCTCCTCATAAAGATCTCCATGAAGAAAAGCACTCTTCACATCCATCTGATGTACAACCCAACCATGAGCTGCAACAATAGCAAGTGTCAAGGGAAAGGAGTTCATCTTGGCTACGGGCGCAAAGGTCTCAGTATAGTCAACACCTGGAACTTGAGAGAAACCTTTCGCAACAAGTCGAGCCTTATACTTATCCACACTACTGTCCATTGCAAACTTGGTTCAATAGATCCACTTACATCAAACCATCTTTCTCCCCTTAGGGAGAGGGACTAACTCCCATGTGTTGTTCCTCATCAAGGAACTATACTCTTCCTCCATATCTTGGTCCCACTTGAGAACCCCTGATGATTACTGAAATGTCTGTGGATCGGAAGTGATAGCAATGTATGCATGTGGAAGGTCCCGATGCTATGATCGATTCCTCTATGTATCTAAAGGATCCCCAACAAGAGAACCCGCTGACTCAAGTGTCTGATGAGCCCAGCGAGGTCTAGGTGGAGGTGGAGAATGAGGCTCCTTAACTACAAGTGGACCCTACGGAGGTGTAAACCTGTGAGGCTAAGCTAGGAGAGCTTTCCTCAAAATGAACACTCCTCTCAATAAACACCTCATGTATCTCTGGATCCATCAATCGATATGCCTTAACATCCTTGGGATATCCAACAAAAATACAAGGCCTGCTCTGAGGTTACAATGCCTTGTGTTTCTGTGGAGGAATGCGAGCCCATGTTGGACACCCAAAGACTCTGAAATATCTCACAATCAGTTTCCTTCCAGCCCAAGCCTCAAAAGGAGTAATACATGTCAAAGCTTTGTGAGGAACCCGATTTTGGATGTGTGTGGCACAACTGATAGCCTCTGCCCAAAAGGAGGGATCAAGAGATCGTGCATGTATCATACAGCTAGCCATTTCTTTGAGAGTTCTATTCTTGTGTTCTCCAACTCCATTTTGTTGTGGAGTTTAGGCAACTTAATGTTGAAGATCAATCCCCTCAAATGTACAAAAATACTCAAGTCTTTTGTTCACATATTCCCTTCCATTATCTGTGCGAAGAATCTTGACCACTTTCCCTGATTGCTTCTCCACATGAGCCTTGAAGTCTATAAATCTGTCAAACACTTCACTCTTATGAATAAGAAAATAGACCCAAGTGAAGCGGGAGTAGTCATCAATGAAGGTGAGGACATAGTGGGCCTTACTAAATGAAGGTGATGGAAATGGACCTGCTACATCATTGTGAACAAGTTGAAGAACTTCCAAATCTCTCCAAGCTTTCCCCTTATCAAACTTCTCCTCGAGATGCTTACCCATGGAACACCCTGAACATACACCCTCTGAAAAATTGATTCAAGGTAGACTTGTGACCATGTCTTTAGTGCTAAGTTGCTGAAGATAGCGGTAGTTGAGGTGACCAAACCGCTCGTGCCATAGCTTACTTTCTGAATTTGAATGAGTAAGCAAGGCCCTAGAAGGAGAACTTGGCACAAAGTGGGAGAATGAATAAAGCCTTGAGTTGTCATTGACTTGTCCCACTGCTACCAAGGCATCATTATCAAGTTCCTTTACCACAACTAAATCAGGTGTAAACTCAACCTTTTTCCCATTCCCATAGTGAGTGATTTGGTAGATAGAGAGAAGATTGGTAGACAAGTTAGGATCATAAAGAACATTCTCAAATGTTCCATCATCCATGTCAACTAAACCTTTCCCTTCAACCTCAACTTGTGTATCATCACCTATGTAAATGTGGGGTACCTTTGATGGCTCCAATGAAGAAAACTACTCCTTTGTAGAGCCCATGTGATAAGACGTACCTGAGTCAAGTATCCATTGCTGTGAAGAACCTTTTTTAGCCACAACTGCTTGCCCTTTTCCCTTAAACTGTGAGGAAGTGGAAGGAGATGAATCCTTCTTGTTATAGGTGGAAGGCAAATTGGTGTTGTTCTTCTTAAGGAGATGTGTCAACTCATCAACTTGCTTGGTGTGGCATCGATGCTCATCATGACCATACTTCTTGCAATAAGCACAAGTTGGTTTATCCTTCTTAGGTGAATTCCCCTTCTTGGAAGAGGATTAAAAATCGCCTTTTGATGGAGAGGATGATTGTCCTTTATCCTATTGTGGCTTTGACTTAGATTGCTTCTTCTTCTTGTTGGAATCTTTTTCTTAACTCCCTTGACTCCCTTGATTAGCCACCAGAGCCTTGGACTTTGAAGACTTGAGAAGCCCTATGTTCAACAACTTAGATTGTTCCAACATCAATATTTCTGTGAAAGCATCAAATGAAGGCATAGTGTAGGAACTCCCCACTATCAAACGATAAGTTTGGAAGCTAGAAACAAATGTTGCATATTCAGGTGCCAGCTTGTCCAACAAGTTGAATATCAACTAAGCATCCTTTTTGTCAATTCCACAATCCTTAAGCTTTGCTCTTAGCTCATTTTCTTTGGTGACATAATCTTGGATTGTATCAAAACTCTTGGGATCCAAGTTGGTGAGCTCATTGTCAATCTTGTAACCTCTGATTTCATCAACTTGACCATACAATTTCTAAAATATTTCCCGAGCCTCTTTGATTGTAGAACACTTCTCAATGTGAAAAATGAGGTCATCTGATACATACTTACGCACAGTTCCAAGAGCCATGCAATTTTTAGTGTGACATTCTAACTAAGCATTAGGATCAGCCTTAAGATTAGGTGGTGTTGCTATTGTTCCATCTATGTAATGCGTGAGTCCTTTTTCCATTAATTTGCTCCATGCTTGAATTGTCCAAGATGCATAATTATGTTGAGTTAAAGGTGGAAATTTATGAGGACTCATAGAAACAAAAATGAAAGAGCACAAGGAAAGAGAGGCACAATCACACAAGACACCCCCTCAAATTCACTCAATCAAAGAACCCCCCCCCCAAAAAAAAAAAATATATATATATATATATATATATATGATGATTCGGCACTTTATACTTAGTGCATGTACAATGGGCCACTTGCAAAAAATGGCAAAGTGGACTGATTTCAAGTTTACAACTGCCTCAAAGAGACCAAAGGAGACTCAAATTGTTAATACAAGAGATCTAAACTAAGATCCAAGCAAATTACAAGTACCAAGTAGGCCAAAAAAGACCAATATCTGAAAGTACAATATCCACTCAAAATATTTGAAAACTAATCATAGATTATGAAAGTAGACTAAAAAATATGCACTTTCAAAAAAACGGCACCTGAAAAGTAGGTAGTATGATCCCAAACAAAGCGAGGATTAGATAGGTACAGCTGAGAGAATCTGAAAATTCTAAAAAACCTATGCACCAAAATCAGAAAATAACCACACCACTGCGGAGAGCACAAAAAATTAGCCCAAATAAAAAAAATTGCACCCAAAAAGGAGCAAAATTGAGCAAGTTATGAGCCTCCAAAGTTGACCCAAAGTTGACCCAAAAAATCAAACTGCTCAACGAAGAGGGGTCTAAAATTTTCAAAAAAGTGCTAACACAGGCTGACGTCAACAAAGCATTGTGTTAAATTTGATGGTCGTATGACTGTCAAAATGGTTGTCGCACCCCCTGGGTAACCGTACGGAAAAGCTCACGTGGCGACTAACTGGGTGTTGACTGGGCATTGACATGGTGGCTGATTGGGCGTTGACATGGCACTGTGTTTTTCCACAGACCAGTGGCCTCTACCACGTGGCAGACATGAATTTGCCTGGGGAATTAGTCAAATGTTGACGTGGCAGCAAGATGCCGGTGGCCAGAGCGTCGGTTCCGGTGGTCGGCGGGTTGTTGTTGCCAACGATCAGAGCACCAGTAACCGACAAGTGGTCGGTGGCCGGCGGGTTGCCGGAGCGGGTGGCTGGTGGGCTAGTGGCTCGGTCGTCGGTGGCTCGGTGGGTCGTCGAGGCCTGGGAAGCAGGGTCGCCGAGGGCTGCGTGTTCTGCAGGTCAGTAGGGCTGCCGAGGACGGTCGATGGTCAACGCCACCAAGTATGGTCTACAAAGTACAGAGAGGTTCGATGGTGGGGTTAAATGACCCCCCCGAAACCCAAACAAAAAAATTTCTTGCCTGTAAAATATATTTATTTTTTTTGCAGAAAAAAAAATAATTGTTTTTTTTTTAAATTTCGAAAAATTTGTACCGTACCGCCCAGATTGGGCAAAAATTTTCTCCACACCCAAAATTTGACTTTTACCAAAATAGGTCGAGTTTATACTTGATTTTTATGGAAACAACCTCTCGGACGCAATGGTGAGGTCTAAAACGCTCTAGGATGCCTCCAAAACACACAATAGCTCAGATCTGAAAATAGAAGTCTTCCAAGATGTCTCCCAAAACCAATCAATGAAGCCCCAATGGCTCTGATACAATGTGAGATTTTGCCAAGATCAAGGGCACAATGAAAAGTACAAAAGAGAGACAAAAGTATGACAAGAACAAACTGTATTCTCATCAATATACAAATGATCAACTGGCTTAACCAATACAATGAATATAGGCATGCATATATAGGCAAGGTCAAATGGATATGTGAGCACACAATCATGACATGTGTCTCAATGAGAAACAAGGGTAGGTAAGAAAAAGTAGGGGTAGGTAGGAGAAACAATATAATATTTCACATTAGGTGGATCACCCACCGAAGGTGGAATGTAACAACAAGATAAGACCATAAAAGGTGGAATTTCTCCTACAAGCTACATCCCTATGTGCACACTTCCCTAAGTGTCTCATATCCAAACTACAATGAGATGCATTATCCTAGGTTAACTTTAGTAAAGTGTAATTATATCCTATAAGAATAAATAATTACACCAACAAATTAAATAAATAAATAATGGTTTTGTGGCGCTCTACTATAGTTAGGGTTTTTGCAAATTCTAATCGTTGGGGCTCTACTCCTCCATGGAGGAATTTTCTTGATCAAGTTTCTTGTTTCAGTCAATTAGATGTGGATGGAGGGTGTTTTGGGTCTGTGGAGCGATGAGCGGTCTCCGCGAGGCAAGTTGGATGAGCAATGGTAGAACGCAACGCAATGCTCAAAAAATGGGTGAATGAGAGAAGACAGTAGAAACAGATTTTAGGGGTATTGAACAGGGTGCTCCATCTATTGACAAACCAAGGATTTGCCTTAGTGTAGAGATAGAAAGCAAAGTTAAAGAAAATGAGAAATATTTCTATGAGAAGGGCTTGATTGGTAGATTTTAGGGTTTCTCGCCGAGCCTAGCTAAACTCTACAAGTGTATCTCTATACTTATCCTGGTGCATAAGGTTATTTTTTGGTTGTCTTTGATGATGAACAAGATAGGAAGAAAATCCTCTATGAGTTCTAAAGGAGTTGGGAACATATATGCTCCTACTCAAACCTAGATATTCAGCGTTTAAATCTACTACAAAATCATTTGACAAGATCCCAACTTGGGTAAGGCTTCCATACCTTCCTTTGCAATTCTAGTTTGAGTCTTGTCTTGAAGTTATTGGACATTCTTTGGGCAAATTTTTGGGGGCAGATGAAAGTTCTTTAGGGTTTTTGCATACAATGGATGTGAAGCAAGGTTCCCTGCTAATGTTCTTATGAAATCTGGAGATGGTAGTTGGCTTCAGCTAGTGGATTATGAAGGCATTGATTTTAGATTTTGTAGATGTTTCCAAACGAGACACATGTTGATTATGAAAAGAAAACATTGAAATGACAAGGAACATGGTGGAAGAAGGTTTCTAATAAGCATTATGTGGTAGAAAGTGATGGTCATAATGAAACCCCAAAAGATTTAAATGAGAAGGTTCTCAGCCACGACTTGCAAAAGAAAGAGCCCTCATTCTAGTGCAAAGTCCTTTCATCTTATAAGGCTTTGGGTGACTCTGGGACTCTATCTACTAAGGACATGTTCCTATACGACTACTTAGCTTATTTTGGCCAGCAGTCACTACTCAATATTTTTAGGAATTATTTGTGGAGCAGATGGCCCATGAATATTTATCTTTGTTGTTTATTTTTAAATAAAACATCATAACTTTGTATTAATAATATTAAATACTAATTTGTGCACTTAAAATTTGAAAAAAAATAGAAATTTTTTTTTAAAAAAAGAGGGAATGCAAATTATGGATTCACGTGGCATTTTTGTTAATAAGTAGTCACTGCTTATTTCCAAACCCCTTTTTCTTCCACAGCTTATTTTTTATTCCTAAACAATAGCTGCTCCACCAAATAGGGAAAGATTATAAATTATCTTATTTTTCACAATTTTAAAGTTGCACAGGGACACATAACTACTTAAATTTAAGTAGAAAATAGAGTTAAGTAGCCGCATGGGAACATGGGGTAACAAAGGAATAGCTGCTCCGTCAAAATAGGGAAACATTCTAAATTAAATCTTTTTTTCACAATTTTAAAGTTGCACGAGAACACTTAACTACTTACATTTAAGCAGAAAATAGAGTTAAGCAGTTGCATGGGAACATGGGGTAACAATGTTAACACTGCTAGTAGTGAGGGCAAGTTTGGAAAGGGCAAAAACATGGTTGAGAAGGCAATAAATAGCCCAAAGGTTGGGCGGTGTGAAGTGGTGGAGGAGAATGTTACTTGAGTTGGCTTAAGGAATTTGGATGATAGGAGGAGATCTGTTGTGGAAGAATCCAAGGTAGAGAAGCCGGCTCTGGAAAATCTGGAAGATGGGAGTGAAGAGGAAGAGAGACAAGAGAGCAAAGGAAGAAAGCACCTTCAATATGATTCTTCGCTCTCATGATAGGGGTAGAGTTAAAATTAGCCTAGCATGTGATTGTAAACTTGTTAATAGGATCATGACTCCAATACTTTTCTTTAGGGGAGGTGGCTCCCTAATTGTAACCCCACCTGGTTTGAACTAGGTCAAAACTTGATAACTTAATAAAAATTAATCTATTACCAATAAAAAAATATTTAAATAAATACATAAATTGTTATATATTAATTTATTAAATTAAAGACATACTATTATTGCAATACTAAAGACAAGTATGATGACTTGATTTTTATTAATAAAGCAGCGTGAACTGGGGCAATGACCCTTAATATAGCCAAGACTATCAATTTTACAAAAATAGCAGACAAGAGTGTTGACCCTTAAAAAACACAACCCAAAGGCAGTAAAGGAAACAACAAAAGAGGGATAGGTGAAAGTTACCTATCAAACCTTAAACAACCCAAAACCCAACTCAAAGATGGGGAGAATCATCCGAGCCAAGGCAAATTTGGGGAAGTGGGGAAGATTTTCCCTTCCGCCCGTGACGAACCATGTTATAGGCAATACTATCATTAAGACCATCAAAAGAAGGATTGGGTGGGGAGGGCCCCGTAGAATTATAGTCAACAACAACAACAGGCTGCTGGAACAGAATGGCAATACATTGTTGCAACAGAATGGCAGTAGGCTGCTATAGCAGAGCATCAGCAGGCTGATGCAAAAGAACATCAGGAAAAGATTCGGTCATAGTGGATCGGTGATGTTGAACAGGAGCAGCAATCAAAGGGCCAAAGGAGGCCAAGTCAAAAGCACCAAGGGGTTCGATAGGAGTTTCAACAGCAGTGAGAGGCACTACCTCATCCTGGGAGAAGTCATTGTCCGCTAGAGAGGAGTCATCAGTATTAGCAATATTTACCATGAAATGATCAATAGTAGCATCCTTCCACCAACTAGCAAAACCTTTGTGTCGAGAGAGAGAACAATGTGAAGCCAAGTGACCCATAGAGAAGAACCTTCGACAATGAAATGGGAGGCCCTCATAGTCCAATGATTGAGTCCAAAGCCTATCCCCAACCATAAGAACCACATCCCTAAGGAGAGGCTTGAAAATGTCAATGTCAATTAAAATGCGGGCAAAGGTAGAGTGACCCATGGAGGACGTGGCATCATCAACCTTCAAGAATAGGCCAATAGAGTTACCAATGGCCTCATAGCAAGAGTGCTCCCAAAAATGAAGAGGAAGATTAGGTAGGCGAACTCAAATCGGATGCACATTGAGTGGTTCGTGAGGGGTTAAAGGAAGTTGTCCAAGGTTTGGCAAAGAGAGAGTCATCTCCCCAAGCCCACAGATTGCCCAACACCAAATCATGATCGTGGGAAGAAACAAAAGCAGCAATGAAAAAGCCTTTAGCACAAGAGAAGAGCTCAATACTATAGGCAACCAAAGGTTTCCAGGAAACACTCACCCAATGATGGAGATCCAAGAGAGAAGGCTAGAGACCTATAAATCTGCATACCAAAGTAGTGTGCTGGTAGTAATCAATATTCTCAACAACTTCCAGACCACAGACCACCACAAGGGAGGTCTTGGCACAAGGAAAAGGGTGGATCCCCTTAGAAAAATGAACAACAGATCTAGCCACATGAGAAAAGCTACGTCCACTAGCAAAAGGTCTGGAAACCTTAGAACCCGCAACATTAGCAGCAGCAGCGGTACCAAACAGAGAAGCTTCAATACCCACGACAACACCCTAAATAGAGAAGCCCGTGACCATGACATCCTCAATAGAAGGGAGGGTAGAAGCAGCACCCATCCAAGAGGAATCACAAGAAACATCGATACTAGAGTGCGTGAGTGCAGAAAAACTAGGCAAATCCCCATGGGGAACAGCAGCATCACCACTCACTCGTGGAGCATCACACCCAGACCCAGCAACATTGGCAAAGGAAAGAGAGATGGCAGAAGGCTCTATGCTAGGAAGAACACCCACAACACTGTAAGGAACACCAGCACCAAGGTCCATAGCATGAGGGAACACCGCCACGACAGAACACTGCAAAGAGGGTGCAGAATGGTTAGCGCCATAGCCACCACCAGCACAAACAAACACCCCAAATGCCTCAGACGCACGACCAGCAAGAGCAGAGGGCGTGAAGTAGGCAGGGGAAGTAGTAGCAATGGTCGAGTTGTAGCAAGAGCAGGATAAGGCATTTTGAAATCTTAACTAACACCTATGATGAGAAAATGTTATAGGATGACTTGTTTTTTATATTAAAAGCAGCCAAAATGCAAGGGGGGCTGACCCATGAGAAAAACATAGAAACAGTGGCAGCCCACTGTCAGCAGATCATCAGTAAAATTGCAACCCTCTTACTTTCCTCTATCAAAAACTATGATCATTCTACGTAAGTTCAGCAGATATAAAAAAGTTGATAAACATTTTAAACATTTGCCATGCGGGGCAATATGTATATAAGTTCAAATATAAATAGAGACTAAAACTATTCGCATGTAGGCTACTAGGACTAAACAAAAAACTAGACTTCCTCGGCATAGAAACAGATTACTTCTTTTTCCTGTGGCTCCTCTTGGAGAGGAGCTTCCTTGCCCATTCCTTGGTGAGGAATTTGAAAAGGGCCTTGTAGTCCTCGTTGTCCTTGCTTTTTCCTTTGGAAGAACTTTCTTGTCAAAGGCACAAGGTGGTCGCCGAGCCACGCATCACATTCAATGCAAATTTCGAGACATCATGTATCTTGTTTTCCATTGCCTCCATCCTAGTGGTGATTTCCTGCACATTATCAAACAGGGCCTCCACTTTCTTACCCAACTCTGCCAAGTTGTTGTCATCCTCCTCCTTTATGTTGCTCGCCTCCTCCACCACCATCATCTTCTCAAACTTGAGAGTCGGGGAGGGAGAATTTGTTTGGGACTTAGGGCCAGTCTTCGGACTCCTAGAATTTTTTAGGCTTTCAGAGACATGGGTGGAGCTGATAGAGTGGGGGGTTGAAGTAGAGTGGAAGAGGGCCATATTCTCAATATGGCTTGAGTTCCCAGTGTCATGCGAAGAGGAGGGGTCTCTTAGAGGTTTTTCAGAGGGTTTGGAGGCCAGTCTCATTGAACGGCAAGGAGTGTTGGCCTCGTCAGTGATTTCAATATCAGAATCAATCTCCTGGATTCTGACTTTCTTGGGGGTTTTAACATCTTCGGGGGGGCGCTTTTTACTTTTCTTGCTGCAAGAGCCAATTTCTAGTAGCCGAGGAGGGCTAGCATCAGGTTTATGACTTGTTATTTACTAGCCTATACATATTTAATAATATGTATAAAATTAATTCAAAGATAACTTTTTCATGTCTTATTTTACTTTAATGTGACAAATTGATTAAAAAATAAGTACGTGAAAAAAAAAATTTATAAACGTATTCTATATATATCATTAAATATATAAACTAATTTTAACATGAGCAAATTCTATTTTAGCTTGGGACCACTACCCTTTCTTTGGCTTAAAATTTTGAAAGAAAGACTGTATCATATAAATATATAATTAATCCTCCCAACACTTACACTTGGCTCACTTTCATCATTTCTGGTAAAAGGTCATGAGTAAAGCAACAAAGAAAAGCAAACAAAAAGAAAATCCATACTGCATTTGCTTCTTAATTAATTTATGCCTGAATTTATAGTTTTTGTCCTTTGGCTCCAAACAATGATATTCCTTACATCTTATGTTTTTTCTGTGGACAAAACGGTATTTCCTATATTCTATCAAGAATCCCTTTTTTAATTAAGAACTTAACAATATATTAACTTGAAATTTCGAAGTTTAAGTTTTAATATTGCTATTGATTAGAATTTATAAACATTTCAGATAGAGCAACGCAAGCAGTCTAAAATCACACTTGTTTATTGCCTGTCCTTAATCAAAATTCTGTTAAAAAGTTCTTATCAAAAGTCTGTTAAAAGTTCTTATCAGCCACTTTGTTAACTTGATTAAGAAACAATAGCTCAATGATAATAATTAATTTGGGTTGGTCTTCAAAGTATTTTTTTTATTATTTTGTTTAAAAAGAAATTTAATTGAAAGCTCTTTTTAATGAATAAGTATCTTTATTATTACACATTTTCAAATAAAAAAAAGTGATGCAAAGAGTCACATTTCAACGAATAAATATATAATTAGTACACATTTTCGAATAAAAAAGGTGGTGGAAAGAGTCATACCTGAAAAATTCAAAAGGAATAACAGCTCGAACCAAAAAAAAACAATCACAACAAGCCACAAGACCAAGAAAAGGTGGTGGAAAGAGTCACACCTCAAAAATTCAGAAGGAATAACAGCTTGAACCAAAAAAAACAATCACAACAAGCCACAAGAACAAGAACACTAAGAGAAGGAGATTTTCAATTATTCAAGTCTCAAAAAAGATTAAATTGGATCGATTTAGTTCAGTTTGATCCATGATGAGTGATGATCAAGCTCTGTACAACAGTATTGTTGATCATAGACAATGAAAATCCATGTGGGTCTCTGTCTCAGCTATATTTGTAGCTTGTTATTGTTGTTGGGTGTATTGGAAGTGTCCTGTGATCTTTGCTGCAGCCAAGATGGGTATTCTGAAACCTCTATTGTCTCTGGTGAATTTAATGTTCTCAATCAAAACAGAACTAAAGAACTCTTCAACAAGATTCTATCCAATACCTTGGAAGAGTGTGAAGGAAAGAGCTTTTATAACT
Source organism: Cryptomeria japonica (assembly GCF_030272615.1). Taxonomy (NCBI): domain Eukaryota; kingdom Viridiplantae; phylum Streptophyta; class Pinopsida; order Cupressales; family Cupressaceae; genus Cryptomeria; species Cryptomeria japonica. The sequence continues at coordinate 8,385,450 of NC_081412.1, read as the reverse complement.
TTGATTCATTTAGCAATGCATCCAATGCCTTCCCTGCTTTTGGAAGCACAGGATCATCAGATATAGCAAAGAGAGAAGTGGCAGCATTTTTGGCTAATGCCGCATTTCTAACTGGAGGTCATCAAATTAATTTATATATTTGAAAGTTTTTAGATTTAACTGTTTTTATCTTATCTGAATATGCTTCTGGATTTGATTGTGTGAGTTAAATTGCATCAACGTTTTGGATCACACTCTGTGATCATCAACAGGATGATAGTAGAAAGCACAAGGAGAAATTATGCAAAAAAACTCACACAATCAAATCCAGAAGCATATTCAAATAAACTAATGGATTGTGGAAATCTAATGGCATTGTGTTTATCTTTTTGAATTTACGTTTCAGATCACACTTCATGATCTATCATCAGAATAATAAACTATAAAACAGAAAATTGTAAAATAGAAAGACCTTGAGAACTCCTCTATTCTATTCTAAAAATGTTCTACTTAGATATATTGATCTATTTCAATAGTACATGCAGAGATTCCTCCTTTGCTTAGTCCTAAACTATGTGTTTGATTTTTTGGTACAGAGTTCTGCTATATCAATGCAATACACTCAGATTTAGATTACTGTGATGAGACCTACACCACCTATCCTTGCACTGAGGGAGAGAGTTACCGTGGGCGTGGTCCAATTCAATTAACTTGGTTAGTTTTACTTCTCTTTGATATCAACAACATCCTATGTTCTATACAACAAGGTGCTGAAGACATCCTTTTTGAACAAAGATACTAAATTTTCACAGTCTATGCTGATAAGAAGTGGTGTTTTTAGATTGAAGTGGTGTTTTTAGATTCAACTGTGATATCATACAATCGAATCCAGAAACAACATTGATTATGCTTTTTAAAATTTAAAATCTTTCTAATCAACAATTTATATGCAACACATAGATTGAACTTAACATTTAATATTTTCACTGAATTATTGCTCATTATTGATATATGCAACTGAGAATTTTAAACCCAGGAAAAACTATTCACAAGGTTTGTAAGGATAGAAGGCCGCCTACAAATAACATCCCTGAATTTGGATTGGCAGTAGCAATGAAAATTTTACAAGCCAAGTTAAAAACATTCAAATCGTTAAATTTAGATAAATTGATTGGATACTGAGATTTGCATATGATTTTTTTTTGTATACATGTTTTTTTCTGTTTTCTGATTTCCATGCCAATTTGCTCTGGCTCAATATTGCTCCCAGCAACTATTATTGTTCCATTTACTGAACAAAGAACAACAAATACTGGGCTACTTTTATATAGGATTCTCCACAGAAAATGTGATCCAATATACTTGGGTTCATTAATGGCTAACCCTAACACAAAATATACTGTATAGAATGTTGAGTAGAGAGCACTGGTTCAGAGTCAAATCAGTAGAGATTCAAAGGCTCCATTTCTTATAACATTGACTCAATTATTGCTTACCTTTGCATACAGGAACTTCAACTATGGAGCTGCAAGAGATTACTTCAACTTGGACTTGTTGGACAAACCTGAACTTGTGTCTACAAACTCCACAATCTCTTTCCAGACCGCTCTCTGGTTCTGGATGATAAATTCTGATTGTCACACTCATATTGTTTCTGGAGAAGGCTTCCTAGAAACTGTAAAAGAACTAGGCAATTCAGGAGGCAATTGCCCTGAAGATATTGCCTCCAGGGCTAAATACTACAAGACCTACTGTGAGCAACTTGGGGTAGATCCTGGACCAAATGTAGAATGTGACACAAAATCAAGCTCGCCAATTCCAAGTTCAGGGGAAGGCACAAGAAAACCCAAGAAACAAATGTCCAAGATTCTGGGAGAAATCATAGGGGGGGCAGCTCTCATATCTTGCTTGATTTTCTTTCTCTGGAGTTTGCACATTAGAGACCAAAGAAGACATACTGGAAATAGAGGTTTGGGTATTCATCTGAACAACTCAGGGATTATTGACTTCTTAGTTAGGTTTCTCATACATGCTTGATCTCACATTTTGAAATTGAAAACTTAGGTGTGGAGCAAATAAAACCTGCAACTGTTAGCTTCAATTACAGTTACAGAGTGATTGAAAAAGCAACCGAGAACTTTTCTGCTGCAAACAAGCTTGGAGGAGGGCGATTTGGTGAAGTTTATAAGGTAAACTGTAAGTCATTATGGCCATTTATATCTGGAGCATGTTTTTCCTGTTCCTTTCTTTAAATTTTCCCTAGAGTTGAAGTAGGACATTTCAAATAATACCAGAGAGTAGTAGTGCATATGAGAAGGTTAGAAAATATGAAATGTACTTTTATTAATGCTAAATGAGTAACAATATTACAGACTAGATAAATAATCTCAACCTTCCAAATAATAAAGGCTAAATAGTCTCCCCTCTATTTACCTAGCAAAAACGAATTGGTCTATTTCCCAATAATGAGGTGTGATTCCTATATAAAAGAGGAACCTTCCTCTATACACCTAGAAAAAAATAAAAATTGATATATCTAGTTGGACCTATAACTAGATGATTTGGATGATAAATTAGAAGGTGAGATAACAAATATCTAAATTGAAGGTAATAGACCAACAATTGAAATAAGAAACAATGATATGCAAATCATACACAAGAAGCATGGAAACTCCCTAAATTGCCTTATTAGAAGAGGAGGCAAGGAATTTATTATATAGAATCTCAAATTGTACATGGGCATTATTTCAAACCACCATATTTACCTATATCCCAACTATAATACTTATTGTAGTATGAAGACAAAAAAGGTGGAAAAAAAAGCCCAATGGGTTTATTGTTGTCATTCTCCCTCACAATGACCATTGGGAAGGATGCGAAGTAGATATTTAAGTGTCTAGAACCTTTTGTGAGCTAGAGGCTCTGTGAAAATGTCTACTATTTGATTTTTTGCACTTTTAAACACAATCCCTATCAATCTTTATTGAACCAATTCTCTATTGTAGTGATGTTGAATGTTAGTGGGCTTGGTCCTACCATGAAACATTGGATTCTTCAACATTTGTATAACACTATTGTTGTCATAATACAACAATGGGTTCATTCTATATAATGTAGTTCAAATATTCTAATAATCGACTCAACAATATTATTCGGCAAGATGCTAATGTTGTTACTTTATGCTCAAAGTCTACAATAGAAAGTGATGTAGTCAATTATTTCTTGGAATTCTAAGAAAATGTTGTAGAACCAAGACAAAAAGTGTAATTAGATATAGATTTTTCATCATCTCTACAAGCTACCCAATCTAAATGTATATAGTTAATCAATCTACTTTCTTCTAAATACTAAAATATGAGCTCATAATTCAATTTCACTCCATCTAAGATCCTAGATGGTAGTGAAGGAACCTTGAGCAAGACCTCGGAGGTAGGTGTATCCATAAACTCTTGACCAACCTTAACAATACTTATTAGGTGGAATTCTCCTTATTTGGTTAACTTACATGAATGAAGTATTGCAACTCCTTGAGGCACACTGATTATGTGTTTAATTTCTTTTTAGGCTTTCAGATTATTCCTAAATTTCATGCTATTTAATTTGTTTCAATAACTTGAGTATGAAATTTATACATTATCTTATAATTTCCTTGTTAATGTTGTGACATCATTGTAAGAAGATCCACCAACCAAGGAAGTCAAGTATGAATATAAAGGATACATCCACACCTACAAGATTTTCTCCCCATGGGTTGAAATTGGGGGCATAGAACTTGGACATGTCCACAAGTTCATCATAAGAGTCGACATGAAAGGAGAGAGGACACTTGAGGATCAAATCATGGCTCAAAGTGGATTGGTATAGGTAGTTGCATTCCTAGTAGTCCTTCCATTTCTAAAGTTGGTCCTAGCTCGTGTCAATCTTTATGATACCAAACAAAGGAAATCCTTTGGACCAACAAACCAAAATGTTCTAAACATCAACCCAAATTCCATTGAATAAGATTTTGGCCTACCTACCTATGTATAATATGACAAGGTAGACATGAAGGAGGCCCTGCACTTCTACAAAATCAATACCACTACAACATAAAGGTACATAAATGACAACTAGCTAGTTACTAAGAGAAAACTAGCCACCAAATGGTACTCCACAAGAGTGAATTCAAAGATGATTCTCACAATACTAGATCAATTATTGAACATGATAGATAGTAATATTAATGCTAAGGACTTATATCCTTGGATATTCTTCTTCATGTTGTCCGTCTTGGATGAAAATAGGATTGATTGGAAAACATTCCTTGGTGGTAACCCACATACACAATTGATAGAAGTGCAAGAAAACAACAAATTTTATATGACTTCTTATTTGGTCTTCCTAGTAGCAAAAAGGAAAACGTTCCTAGTCTACAAAAAGTAAGTAGAATACAACATGGTGGTATTGTGGTGTGTGATCATTATTCTCATTTTTTACTCAAAGGAAGATGAAAGAGTTATTACTAGGTTAATGATGCATTTGTCTTCTCGCTTATCATATACTTAAAAAATGATTATGCAAAGAGGTTGTCCATGGAGGCAACATAGCAATTGGGAAGAAGTTTGGGAACCTGGTTCATATAATTCAAAATATTCCCTTACATCAAAATTATGAGATTCCACAAAGCTCCATAAAAAATTACAAGATATATCAATGCTAAGGCTGGCCTATTAGAGATTTGTAGGTAGTTGGTGGAAGTCCAAAGAATGATTGTACGAAAGTATAAGGTAAGTTTCCACATGCATATATATTTATGGGTGAACACTTATTCTCTAGTACCCATCATGCTAAGGTAGCTAAAATGGATTTGGTAGCTAATATTCAAAATAGGTCTGAACCAATAAGCAAGGTTAGGCTCATGATTGCATCATTCTACAGACATGAGGTAGAACTAGAAAATTATTGGGTTGGTTGGTTAGCTAAGCATGAGGTATCATGTGTCTCTCCAACAACTAAAACAATTAAACATCAATGAAATCCCTAAGGAACTTAACCTGAGGATGGGAAGACACTAGACCCATCATACAACTAGGATAATGTATTAATTTAGCCTCTAGAAGGATTGATTAATGTAAACATGAGGATCCCTCTATTGAGGTTAGGAACCAAAAAGTCATGAAAATAATAAAGAAATGGATCAGTGGCCTATTTCTCAAGGATGGCATTAACTCTCTTAAGAATATTCGAAGGGAGTTTGTCACATCCAAAGAGTAAGGATATCTTCAAGAGATACTAAAGAAAAAGATTTAATAGAAGAGGGTGGCCAATAAAGAGACCTGAAACAAGATATCAAATAAGAAATATAAATTTCTAGTATATGAAGTCTAGGATGAAGATAAAGAAGGAATTGAAGATTCCTACCCTTGGTAAGAAAGAGATTGGGGGGTAGGTAAAAAATGCTAGCCCCTTAGGCCTTAATCCCTCCTACTCTAAGTGCAACTCCATCTCCATTTTTTTATACTAGTGTTATAATTCTAGAAGAGCAACTAGAAAGGGATGACATTTAGAAGTGGAGACACTAAATATTGTCAGGCGAAAGCACAACATTGTGTCGCACTTGAGGCCAACTAAATAGTTTCAGTCGAACGGGTTTCGATTCAAACTATTTCGGCCGAACCTATTTGGTGGCCGTGTGACACCCAATGGTGCATGTGTGGCGCCTAATGGCATAAAGCAGTTCGGCTGAAACAGGTTCAAGTTAAAACCATTTCGACCAAACCTATTTCAGTCAAACTGCTTTATTATATATTTCGTGAATTTCTTATCCCCTACCATTTAGTAGCTAGGTGCTTTAGTGGTTCGGTCGAAACTCGAAGATGGCTAAGTCTCCCATATTCCAGGTATGTATATTTTTCTTCCCCTTTTCTTTTGGTTTTGTTTTTGGTTTAAAAAATAAATATATTTTTTATTATGTACTTTTTTTTATGAATGTATATATGTTGTGTATATTTTTTTATTATACTTGGTTTATCAATCTTTTAGATCGATAAACAACATATTTTAAAAACATGACAAACTACAAACTAGACAAATTTTGAAAACATAACAAACTATAAACTAGACAAATTTTGAAAACACAACAAACTATAAACTAGACAAATTTTGAAAACACAACAAAACTATAAGACATTCCACTTAGAATTCGCCTTAGGTGCACAATTATCCAAATTATGTCTAAAAAATTATTTTCACTAATCATTAGAATTAAATATTTTTTAATCTGCTTCATAAAAAGAGAACCCCATGACAAAAAAATATGCATTTTCTGATTACCCTTACTATTAAACTGTAAAAAATTCTAATCAACACACACACACACGCACACACACACACATACACATGTATGTGTGTGTATATATGTGTTTATGTGTATGTGTATGTATGTGTGTGCATGTGTCATCTAATGTGGTAGCCAAATCACCATTTTCCCTGCAATTCTGAAACTTTCCACTTTTGCTGTATTTTTCTTTAGGCAAAATATATTTTTTTACAAAAATCTAAAAATACCCTTTTGTAGAATTCAAAGTCAGGAATCTAGACATAATTTTTTTAATGTTTTGATTAATTTTAATATGTTTTATTTTTTAAATATTGCAAGCTTAAGAAGCGGCTGATTTGAAATTAAAAAATATTAAGTGATATTAAAAAAATTACAAAATATATCTTTCACTATCTATGAGAGAATCTTCTCCAAAAGGGTATAATTTATTTTTTGATAATGATAAATTTAATTAAAAAAAGGTGATACCGAATGAAAACTATCAAATTCAACTATGTTGGACTTTAAAATGTTATTATGAGGAAAATGTACAAAATTTTAAATTCTCTTTTTTTTAGCACTGCATATATATGTCATATATTTGGAAAATTAAAATCAAGAAAAAATAAGTTTGTTTTCATTTTTTTGGTGATGTCGACTAGAACCCCTAATTTTAAGCATTTTTTAGCAATAAAAAATATATCTTTGAATATATATAAAAATATCAATTTTTTAAAACAAAAAAAATTAAAAATAACAGACATAAACTTGATTAATATTTCTACATATCATCAATTTACATCATTTAGAAATGTCACTTTTATGCGGTCAAAGTTAAATAGTTTTAGTTGTGTTGGCTACTTCTTTTATAAAAGTGTGACACGGGTTTGTGCTTTTACCCTGTTTTCAAATTGAGAATAATCCCCCTATTCATAAGGTACTCCTACTCAAATAAAGACTCCAACACCCTATTGTTCTTCCAAATTTATCTTTGCTAAGGAACTTATAGACACCAAAAATTAACATCCTTCTAATAATCAATTTTCTTCCATAATTAAATATTTTATTATTATTTAATCAACCTACTAACTACCCCCTTTCTCCACATTAATTAAATAATATTACATTATTTAATTAATTATCATTTAATCTATAATTAATTGATTTTTAATCAATTAATTATTCATACCCTTTTCTTCTAAAGTCCTTTTATAATTAAATAATCTTTATTATTTGATTTTCTAATTATTTCCTCCATGGTTGAATAAATAAGTGCATTTATCCTACCATTTCCCCTTTCATCCATCAATCTGGTAAAAAGGTGAATATTTGTTTACTATTACCCTTCCCTTGCTCATGAAATTAAATAATTTTATTATTTAAATCCATTTTCCCACTCACCTTCCTATCTCTCTCCACTTTCTGGCAACCTTCACCGTGTGTCCTTTCTCTTCCAACCACCGCTACTTACTTCCTAGTTCCTTTCACTAAATTCTTCACCCTCTCCCTGTCTTAGGTAAAGTTTCTCCTATGTGATCTAAACAGTCCATCTCTTCTATGTTCAATTCAAACTCAACCATTGATCATATTCCCTCCATGTCTATAAATTTGAATCTATGCCTCCCTTTTTGTGTTAACCACCATACTTGAGCTTTCCTTTTACCTTGTTTTGTGCTTGCAGAGGGCAACTCTACCAAAATTTTGAAGGAGACTTGGGAACTATGGAGATCTTCAAGAGAGATTTTGATTCATGCTTTTATGTTTGATGTTATTACTGCTTTCATTTCTATGATTTTCTTGTTCATTGCATGTGTTTGATGATATCACTTTGTTTGCATTGTAGTTCATAGAGATATCGTAGTTGTTTGGATCATAGTATGTTGAATACTTGAGTTTTATGCTTTCATCTCCCTTATCACATTCTTCAGAGGTTCATAGTTTAGATTAGATGTTAGCTTAAATTCGACGATTTGGTGGTTATCCTAGGATGATCTTAACGTGGCAAATTTCTAGTTTATAGAACTTTTTCCCAAAAAATAATATTCCTCCTTAAAAAACTACAAATCCTTCTCCAATCCCACACAAGTTCCTCAAAGAATTTTGACTCCTCCAATCCCAAGTCCTCCTCAAAGAAAACCTACTCCTCAACCTTTTGGCAAGGAAAAGAATACAATAGATAACTCAAATTTGCTAGTATTGTTAGAAAAAAAAAATTAAGAAAAGGAAGATAAGCTATAAGTTAGTGATAGGAGTGTAGACAATGAAATAATTCCCCTTTGATTATTCTCCTAATTCATAATTTATTAGTTTCCATTTATCATTTATTAAGCCACTCTATTCATTTAAATAATATTTCATTGTTAATTGTGAGTTAAATCCTATTTTCAAACAATTTCTATTTTCTATTTTCATTTCTTAGACTTCTTCATTTAGAAACTTATTCTTCTTCCTAAATTAACTCTTCTTCATTTTATCTAAACATATTCTTCTTTCCTAAATTAACTCTTCTTCATTTTAGAAACATATTCTTCTTTCGTTAATTAAATTTTCTTCAAACTAGAAACATAATCTTCTTCCTAAATTAACTCTTTTTCAAATTAGAAACTTCTTCTTTCTTTAGTCAACTCAATTTACAAATGGAAACTTTATGTGCATTTAGCCATCAAATAAATGAATAATTTAATATTATCTCTTCATGACTCAAAATTAAAAAATTTCTATTTTTAGTCAAGTTAATGCCTCTTATTCTTTAGTTAACTAAGGTATTCATTCTTATCTTCATTTCCCAAGTCTATAACTACATCATTTCCTTCATCATTTCAATCATATACAATCAATAGGAAAATCCACTTGGACAAATGTATTACACATTATGCTACAAAAATCAAGCACCCAGATATCTAGGAAAAACACATCAAGTCTTTTATTTAGGTTTGCAATAGATTTGATCGGTTAAGATGGTAATTTGATTTCAGTTTAAGCTTTTAATTTAATTTTATTTTTTTCTTATTTACATTTTGATTAGGTTGTTGTGGTGGAATTGCTTAAGGATCAACCAAAACCTAAGAGAAATGAATTTCTCTACTATCTCTATTAATGTGCAAGCAACTAGGATTGGAGATATAGTTGTCCCTCTTAAGTGACAAATAATTAAGACTCCTACAACCAAAGGATTACCAACTTAAAAAAAAATCAATTTGGGGCACCAAAATATAAGGGAGAGAAGTTAAAAACACTCAAAGAAATAGTTTCCACCATCTTGAGAAGGATGGACATACTACATAAGAGATAAAAACTTAAGATGGTGAATTGTTTGCATATTTTAATACTTCATGGGCCCCATATATTCAAATGCACTAGCTTCAATAGACCTTGCTAAATTAGACAAAGGAGTCATGAAGGATACATTGGGAGGAATTGTTCATGTGATAGGAAGTTGGAGGGATACTTCAGAATTTCAAGGAAGAAGATTCATCAAAGATGCAATCAAGTGTTACCATCTTATCAATGGCATGAATCTAATACATTGGGTAATTTCTTAAAAAATAGTTGGGAGAGAAATCATCAGCTTTGGGAGAGAAATCATCAACTTGAGGATCACTTTCCTATGCTCCAAAATTTGTCTAGCATGCTATTTTGAAGCATAGGAAATTTTTCCCGAGTCTAGCATGCTATTTTGGAACATAGGAAAGTTGAACTCTTCTATTTCCACAATGATAGAATTTTTTTTTATCTCATTCTTGCTAATGAACTTCTCCTAACAATATTAGTAGCATGAGGAAAGTTGAAACATACTAGGTGATTTTTTATTTATTTATTCAATCATATTATTCTTTGTTATTTGAGGTCTAGAATAAAGTAACTCCATAAATTTGGAAGGGGTACTCAATTGTAATTTTGTAAGGCCTTTGTGGTCAATAAAGCCAAGTTTTGAAATACAATAATTTAAAATTTTGGTTCCTTGCATACTTTAAAATGTAGGTTTTTTTTTTGTGTGATTCTATTAGATCTACAAGAGAACGTAAAAGACATTGTAAAGGGTTGAAAACTTAAAATAGAAAGCTAGTGAAGGATACAATATAAGTAGTAAATTTTGTAATTGTAATTCATACAAATTAAATTATGTTGTAATATAACAAATTTAAAAACATATGAGAAGGATGGAATGTGTTATGATATTTCTTGGAAATAATTGTAAAAATAAAATGTATAGCATACCAGTTCAAGGGGGTAACCAAGATTTAGATAATGACATATGAATTGAATAATAAATGATAAGATGGTATGGAAAAGAGTTCTCATCCTTATTTGTAGGCTTAACTACATAGGAGCATACCCCTTCATTCAAATTAAGAGGGATTAGTGTATTAAGTAATATTTATGTTAGGGTTAAGCATGCGCCACAATTTCTTATCCATATTATACTTAGGAATATATAATATATACTTAAGAATATATCATATTAAGATAATATTAGTAAATACTCACGCTATATAGGTACACTCTAGATAGAGTAGAGCTTTGCAATCACAATGTAACAATCAACAAAAGAAGAATGCATAAGAAACATTTTAGTAGTCAAAGTTTGGTCTAAATAGAAAAATAAAATTCTCGCTCATGCCAAATAATTTCTTACCTTAATAAATATTAAAATAAAGATATAATTATTTAAATCATGTCATATTTAGGATTAGAGCACCTTTCTTCATATATAAAATGTAAGGACCCGTTTTATTTTGCACCACCTAAAACTGAGGAAAGAATTCCACAACACATGAAACAAGGATACATTTCATTACAGAAAATTGTTTTACCCACATGTAAAATCTTTCGGTGAGGGTTTATATAAGTTTGCAAAGGATTTTTCATTAAAATTAATGTCCAAAAGAAGCCATCAAGATGGGTACAACCCTAATAAACCAAATCAAGGGACTAGTAAAAGTACAAAACTATGTCACATTTTAGGCCAACTTATCAGTGCAAATGAAATTAAGTATTTCTAACTAAAAATCAATTTTAGTCAAGCATATGGTCTATATAAATTCATAATATCTAACTTATATATGGGCCACAAATTTTCCAAGTGGAAGCATCTACTAAATGTATATTTTATACCATTCAGGGTCCAATTACCAAAAAAAAAATGAAAAACTTGATGTTTCAACAACTCCTACTCTTATAAATAAATAAAAATTTAAATACAAAAATACGTTTTGTAAATCTATAAGTGAATTTTGAATAACATATATCATTTAATATTTTAATTATTTGAAATTTTTTATATTTTATTTTTATTGAAAGTAGGTCATCAACACTAAAAAATAAGGTTGATTATCTTGTCAAGAAAAATTTATTTAAAATGTTTGAAAAAAAATATGATATAGTAGAGAAAAGGATCTATATTATTATGAGATAACTTTTTTCTATTTTGGATAAATAATTAAGACAAAAGGTGGTGCCAAATGGAAAGAGTTATATTTTAGTACACAACTTTTCAAATCTCTATAAAAATATGTATTAATTAAAAATAGTGAAAAATATATACATGCACTAAAGTTTCAAGTTATCAATACAGACAAAAAATTGAAGAAAAAAAGAATCTAAAATTTACTATATAAATTGTGACACCTCGTGTAACTTCATTTTCAACATTTTATCAGCAACTAAATGTTTGTGTCTACTATATAAAAAGCTATATTCAAATAATTTTCTAATTTTTTAAAAAAATTAAAAACATAAAATACACTAAAAAATATAAATTTTATTAGTTTACATCATTTCAAAATTCAAAAAATATGTGTCAATTTCTATTGATTCAATTTAAAAAGTTCAATCAACGTTATCCATTTCCTTTATAAAAGTGTGACACAGCTTTGTGCTTTTGCTCCAGACCTTTTTGAAGTTGAGAATCATACCTACCAAGAATAAACATTCATTAATTTGATGGTAGAAATGTAGTTCCATGGATGAGCCTCATAGAACAACAATTTAAACTTCCAAATAATGCCATGGTTGACATAGCCTTACAATATTTTGAATTAGGACCTTACCAATGGTATAGATGGAAGATGAGTGATAGACAAGGACAAATATTTAGTTGGCAAGAATTTTGTATCAAGGATTCTCCTACTAGCATGTAGGTTTAGGGAAAAGTCTAAAACATCAAGAAAGAATAAGAAACTCAAGACAAAGTAAACGTGAAGACCTCTAACTTGAGAAGAACCAACTTAAGGAAATAAAAGAAAACAAGAGGAAAGCAAGGGACACGTCCTCATTTCTCAAGAAAAGTGGGGCATGTGTGCAAGACACAACAATATGTGATGATGAAATAACAACATCAAATGGATAGGTCATTTCTCATAGGTTTGTGATGACCAAATGATGTTGTTATGTCATCACTAATACAAAGTTCCAACACCTTGAACTTTGCCATGTCACAATTGAGATGATGAAATTATCATTTTCTCTCCCTCTACAAATAAATGTTACCCAACTCTACCAACAAAGCAAATTACTAACAATCATATAGCTCAAGGAGATCAATTCTAAGCTTGCTTTCATTGGATTAATATCGGAGATAAAGTGTCCACTTAATTCCTACAATTGCTTTGATCTTGACACTTTTCTTAGAAAATCAAATATATTATAGAAGGTTACCAAGTTCGTTTTGAATTTTCTAATATTATCTAGGATTTTATCTATCACTATCAACAAGTTTTTCATGCACAATTACCTTCAATAGAAGTTGAACAATTGGCCCAAAATACCTACGAGAGTTACCAAAATTTGTGGAGATTCTCTTTATAATATGCAAAGGTAGAAATACTATATTATTTTGAGATCTATTGTGGACACTTTTCTCTTTCCAATGTGATGTTACAATTACAAAGTGGGGCAATGCAAACATTCACAATGACATTGGGGCAATGCACCTCATACTATTACTCGTGTTTCACTTTCTCGTACTAGTCAAGATGCGTTACTATGACCATAGCCATTGCTCTACACATGACCCTTGTGGTTTGTAGGGTTTCCCCTATCACCAACATTGTTATTGACCTCCATTGCCATGTGACCAGTCTTCTACCTCCTAGCGCAATCATAGACATCTCGGTTCGCCTAATAATGAAAAATTCCCCTACTTGGACATTGCTATTTCTCCAATTCTTGTAACTCTTATTCAAAAGAAGAAGAAAAAAATCATAACATTACATGATAGGAGCCCATTTCAAATAATTAGAATCTCTTGAATGATTGCGGTTCACACCCTATTAAGAATCATCCTCAAATCCTCTTCCTTTTCCTACACTTATAGCTTTGGCTGCTTGACAATATAAACTTTTTTGATACATTCTTATTGCTTCTTAATTCTATATGATACCATTCCACCCATATAATATAATTAATGAATTATATTTTTTAATATTCAATATGAAATATTAACACTATTCATCAATAAAAAGAAGAAAAAAAAAGAGAAAGAGCACCTAAATAAATGAGGCCAATGGACATTATTGCTGTCTAAAAAAAACACGGTTGTAAGGTGCTTTACAAATGCTCTGCAAATTAATCAGTGGTATTTTGTTTGCAGGGGACACTTTCTGATGGCGAGAAGATAGTTGTCAAAAAGCTCCTTGCAGCTCAATCAACACGAGCAATGGAAGAATTCGACACAGAAGTCGAGAATGTTTGCGGCTTTCTTCACAAAAACCTTGTTCGTTTGCTTGGATGTTGCAGTGAGGAGCATGAAAGATATCTTATATATGAATTTATGCCAAACATGAGTCTTGACAAGCATTTGTTTGGTAACTGAATTGAATCAATCCAATTTCAATTTGAATTTCAAGCTGCAAGATTATAAACTATAAGATAGTCTGATACTCTTTATATAAACAGAGAACAATGGAAAATGCCTCAGTTGGGCAGAACGTTTCGAAATAATAACAGGAATTGCACGGGGTCTCACATATTTGCATGAAGATTCTAATGCTCAGATTGTACACACAGACATCAAAACTTCCAACATCCTTCTGGACAAAAATCTCCAACCTAAAATAGCAAATTTTGGGTTAGCAAATCTCTTCCAAAAACATGAAAGTCCTCTTACAGGGAGGGATCACGGAAGCATGTAATCAATTTTCTTCATTATTGCCAGGAACTAATTTATTGAAACATTTAGTATTAGAGAAAATATCAATACCCATATCATATATTTTTAGTCTAATAATGGTTCGTTAAAACACAGGGGATATACTGCTCCAGAATATGCTGTACATGGTCAATTAACGCAGAAAGCAGATGTTTACAGTTATGGCATAGTTGTTCTGGAGATCATAAGTGGTAAGAAGTGCAACAATACAGGATACCCAGCACCTATGGAGCTTCTGTCACAATGGGTATGTATGTTTCTTAGATATAAGCTTCATTCAAATCTATTTGGTAGTTAAATCGTAATATCTATGACTCATAGATTTTTGGATTAAATTGTGTAAAAAAATTTCATCAGAGTTTCAAATGATACTGTATGATCCATCATCAAAATAAAATGTATAGAGAACAGAGTCTTTCAGATCATACTGCACAATCCATCATCAGAATAAAATGTATGGAGAGAATTATTCTGATGATGGATCATGCAGTATGATCCTAAATGTGATATGAAAAATTTTGCACAGAGTTTAATCCAGAAATCTACTACATATCTTCATGAACTGTAGAAACTACATGACTTTAATCTGTATGTCATTTTGTACCAATAATGGATTAATAAAATTCTTAATTTTGTTTCAATCGGTATCAGTACTGTACTATAAGGTGATGTTAATATATAGTTGATTGATGCAGGCCTGGAGTTTATATGAAAGAAATGAAAGCATCAGTATTGCTGATCCAAGACTGCAGTTAGGGACTCTGTCTCCCAATGAACATTCACAGATTTTAATAGCAATACACATTGCTCTTCTTTGCATTCAAGCAACTTCAATTCAGAGGCCATCAATGTGTAATGTTCTGTCAATGTTGTCAAATGATATGGAGATTGTAGATGTACCCACTCAACCTGCATTATTGGATTTTCAGAACAAATTAGCTGCCTCAAGTTCTGAACCTTCACCCATAACCTCCCATTCCTCAATCACTTTCCCTCTCTTTGCACGCTAGTAAGTAGAGGAATGTTATATTCAAGGGATGTTTGCAGTGTGCACAGTGTATCATTACCTGTAATATGAATTTCATAGATTTAGCTGTGATGTTTTGAAGTCTGTGATGCATTCACCTATCCTAGCAATACTCAGTGCTACATTTCATGTGATTTTTGTAAATATATATGCTTAGACACCCATCCAAACTGTGAAAAAATAAACTGCATAGTGTCCATGGCTTGAGCTTCAGGATTCAATGCAAAGCATAGGAGATGTAGATTTCGTTCGAAGGTTGAATTATTGGATTTTTTTCTTTCTATGTAATAGTTTAAGCTGCTAAATTAGCAACCTCAAAACTTTGAGTTTGCTTTTCTGTTAAACTGGACCCTTTTCTAGGAGTTCTGTAATTTTGGTCAGAAGTAACAAGGAAGACCTTTTCAGTTTGTCATCCTCTTCTATTCACTGTACATATTATTTGATATGTTAGTTGATTTATTTTAACTTTTTATATGAGATCTGTAGATGGTTATATTGTGGTTTTAGATTTATGTGTTAGATTGTTGATCTAATGAATTATGATATGTTATAGTTTATTTAATTAAATATCAATTATAATATTGATTTAGGTATTGATTTTTATTATTTTATAAAAGTGATTCTTGAAAGGGTTTAAATCTTTTTATAACAAATATAAGATAGATAGTAAAACCTTATTTATAATAAATGAGAAAAACAAATCACAAAGAAATAGAGACAGGATGTTTTTACTATGGTAAGTAAGAAAATAGGATCATAAGTCCAATACAAGTGCAGCCAAAAGGGCAAAGCAAAAATAGCCTTAAACAAGCCAAAAATTAATATCATATTGACAAAAAGGCCATAATTTAGACAAAGCAAGATAAAACAACAAGAAATAAAAACAACCTAGGAAATAAGAGAACCCCAGTCATCACATATAATGAAACTTATACATACCACCCTCACTTTTCGCCTACTTCTTCAAATCCTAACCATGAAGGTTAGAAGGGTAGTAATAAACCTATGCATTATCTCGACACTGAATTTCATCATAACCTTCATATTGTTCTATATCTCATCCAACTTGGCTTTTCGGTCCTCCACCTCTTTCACCATTTGGGAATAAGATATTGTATTCAATATCCTAAGCATTAGTGTTATCAATCACAATGTAATGGGTAGAGTGAGAAGTGTTAAGGGAGTCCCCCATCCCCATTTGGGGAGTCTCAAGAATACCCTTCGTCTCACTCAGGAACACCCTTCAACTCATAATCCATGTTTGGGACATTCATCTCATTAAAAGATTGTTACCTTTGTATAAGAGAGGAGAGGGCTCGTTCTAATTACTCCAACAAGGAGAAATGCAGAGAATTCAGAATCCAAAAGCGATGCCAATAAGCTCTATAAATTATGAAGTAAAATGGATAATCATCAAGTTTTTTCCTTTGAGAAATGGAGAACACGATGACAACCTTATGAAAATCCATATGAAATTTGAAATGAAAAAGTAAAATAGTTGGAAAAGAAAGGAGGGTTAAGCATGAACAACAATGTCGTCTTGGAAAAGAAAGGAGGGTTAAGCATAAAATCTTGCTGCCGTTGCGACGATGTCGTCTGCCCTAAGGCCGTCTGCGACTGCTGCTGTCGTCGCCGCTGCCCTAAGGACGTCTGCTGCTGCAACCCTTAGATCGGCTGGTGATGTCGTCCAGTCCCCCGTTTCCCCTGGTGCGGCTGGTGAGCCTAGTGTTGTGTATGGGAGCTCTATAGGGGTTTCGAATGGTGATACGGTGCTTCCAATGCCCTCTGCTGTTGATCGGGGTATTCGTAGCTTGGGGCTTGTGGCTGTTTCTATTTGCAAACCTCTGGTTTTCAAGGTGTCTATTGATACTAACCTGGAGATCATCCACACTTCCTCTGTGTTTGAAGCTCATGGTCTGATCAGTAGGTTTCGGGGTTTTTGGCCAAGCCTTCCTCAACTGCACACTTGGATTTCCCAATGCTGGGAACCGATCATAAAAGGCTCAGTTAACATTTTTCCCTCAGCCAAGGGTTTTTTCATTGCTAAATTTGAATATGCAGAGGACACATCGAAAATCTCAGGGATTAATCCTTTCAGCTAGGAGGGCAAATATGTTTTGATGGTTAAACCCTAGTTCTCAAGCTTCAATCCATCTACTGATTCATTTAATGAGATTCCTATTTGGGTTAGGCTCCCCAACCTTCCCCTTCATCTTTGGACGGATTCTCTGCTAGAGGAAGTGGGGGAGGCTTTAGGCGAATTCCTAATGATTGATAAGGAATCTTACCAAATTTATCATTCTACTTATGCTCGTATTTTGGTTAACATTGATGTCTCTAAAGGGCTTCCAGCTGAGTTAGAGATTGAATCTTCCTTGGGATCTTGGGTCCAACCACTCGACTTTGAAGGTATCCCCTTTAGATGTCGAAAGTGCTTCCAAACTGGACATGTTGTTGTAGGGTGTGAAACAGATAAAAAGAAAAAAAGATCTGCTTCTTGGTGGAAAGGTGCATCCTCTGAACACTATTTTGTTAAAAAGAAAAGCTTCTCCCAGGTGGTGGCACAGGTTCCTCAGACTGAGGGTATGCCTCTTGTTTCTAGTGTTGCCTTGCCTCAGGAATGTGTGGATGCCTGTGGTGGCATCCCGAGTGATCGTTTGAAAAATGATGGATCTTCTTCTTCGATGGATGACCCTCCCGCATCTCAGATTGTTGTTGGAACTTCTACTGTCTCTGCCTCTCTGGATGCTGGCTCTGTTCCTCCTGATGATGGGAGGTCCCCTATTCTGGACCCATCCTCTTGGCAAAAGGCTGCTGCTAGGGTTGAGGAGGGATGGATTACTGTTAAAAGTAAAAAATCTAAATTGTCCCAGTTCTCTTTTGATATGACCCTTCGATCCCATAAGGGTAGGTCAAATTCTTGATCCTTCCTGGTTGGGTTAGGGCTGCTGGTTTTTTGCAGCCTGTTGGTTTTTGGTGGGGGTTAATGTTGTTCCCCTTCTTTTGATTGGTTGGGCCAAATCTCTTTTGTGTTCTGTTTCTTTGAGTGGTCTTTCAAGTTTATCTTTCGGTTTGGGTTGCAGGTCCCTCTAAAACCTGTCTTGTATAGGGTTTCTGGTCCCTTTAAAACTTGTTTTTACTTAATCAAAAACAATACCACCAACTCAAGAAGTTAAGAATATACATCTTTCATGGATGTTGAGAAGTCTTTGTTGTCTTAAAAAATGTTTCCTTTAAGAAAGATCTAGACATATAGAATAGATAGTGTCTCTAAAAACTTGCAAGCTCAAAAGAAAGAATAAAAATGGACAACACAATCCAAAATAATGCAAACTCGCAATCATTGATGAATTGTAGCAATATTGTAGCTCTAGATTCACACAAGAATGTTGTAGTAAATTTATAAATTTTAGAAAGCTCCCAAAGAGAGCCTTACTCTGACTAGACTAGAATGTCAAAAGCATCTAGTAGTTTAATGCTTGTAAAGAAGGAAGGAGAATCCTAGTAGTCACTAAGGTGGCTATTTTTACTCGGGGAGTTAAGGAAAATCGGTTGCACAATCAATAAAACTTGTTCAAAGAGGCTTTATGAAGTAAATGAAGTTGAAATATTAACTCATCCATTATATTGAATCAATAGGGTCATACTATCATGAGGCAATTGCACAATTGGAAAATTCTCAACAAGCATAATAACATAAAGGTAGAATAAAATGACCATAAGAAGCAAGTTTAAACACAACAAATCTAGACATACAAAATATAGAAATTGTTTGCGGTTAGATTAGTGAAAAGGGTCATGGACAATATTAATGATCCCTAAGAAAATGCTATGAGAATGAAAACTAAGATGAGGATAATTTGTAATGGCAGAAGAGTAGGGTATGTAATTTTGGCCAATACATGCTTTCTCTTTCACTTTTGTAATGTATTGCTATGCCAAAATATTATTAAAATTTGTATAGATTGTAATTAGTATCAAATCTTAGTTTTGAGTTTTGATATAAATATTGTTAAGAGAATTTCCTTTTCAGATAGAATGCAATTCAAAATATATAAGGAATATGCAACAATGTGAAAATGGGTAAATGTGGGAAGAGATAGTATGAAGAACGTGTTGTGTACTTAGAGAAAGTATTATTAATTATGAAGGAGAGCATGTTTCAAATGAAAAGTTTGGTTAGAATATGAATTTGAATAGAAAAGTTTGGTTTATCTTGGTACCATTTTTGAAACAATGTGATTCATATAAGCCAAGAAAAATTGAGAGTATCATGCATTAGACCAAGCCTACAACTGTCACTAAAAGAAGGCGGTTTGTGGGGACAAATCAATACCTAAGAAATTTGTTAAGTCATTTTCTTATGTAGTGTCAAATTAATTGTAATAATAGGGCACAAAAAGGAGCTTCATATGAAGTAATATGCAACAAAAAAAAGCCTTTGATGAGTTGAATATAATAATCAATGCACTTGTGTTGGTTCTTCCAAATTTGCAACAACTATTTGAGGTGGGGACAAATGCTAGTCACTAAAATGTAGGAGTTTTCAATTTACAATGTACATCTATGTGATATCATTCAAATATGTTTTATGAATCCATTCTTCAATGTTGCACCTATGACAAGGATCTTTATGTAGTGATGCAAGCAATAAAGAAATGGAGACATTGTTTTTTGGGCAAAGAGACCATCACTTACATGGATCGCCAACCATTATAATATTTGTAAGCACAATTGATACTTTAGCAAGCATGTTAAGGCCACCATTGTTGACATGTGCAAGTGCCTTATCTCTTTTAAAACACTTTGCTTGAAAATTTTATGTGAAAGAGAATGAGCATGACAATTAACAAATTAAGGTAAGAAAGATAAATTTGTTCCTAAGACGATTGTTAAGTAAAAGATGGTTTGCTCTTCAAGTTAGGCTAATTACGTGTTCCAAAAAAGAGCATATTAGTCTTATTGAGGCAAGCTCCCATCTCTTAGGTGGCAAGGCACTTTGGGGTAACTAAAACACCATGTTCAATTTTTAGCAATTTCATTAGTCATATATGCAAAGTGACGTTAAATCTATTAAGTCGTGTGATGTTAGGAAAATAATTAATTGAAAATTAGGTTTGTATCAATCACTTCCAATCTCATCACCACCATGGGAAAGTATATTGTTAGATTTTGTAGGTAGTTTGTACATGAAAAGAAAACATGACTAACTCTCCATAGTTAATAGGTTCGAGAAGATATATCTTAGCCCCATGTGAAAAGACATAAATTGTTATGGATGTAGTTGAAAATTTATTTTCAAACATGTGGACACACTTTGGTTTGCCCCAATAGCATCATATTGGATTTAGATTTGAGGTTCTTTTATAAATTTTGGTGCACTAAATGGGAAAAATGGATATGTAATTGAAAAGTACATAAATCAAGGTAGTAAATAGGCCATTGGTTCAAATTTTTTGATGCTACAATGTGAAGCATCCTACAAAATGGAATGAATCTTGTGTGTATTCGACATAGACCAAAATTTTGGACAAATTTTTAATATTTAAAAAGTGTTATGGCCTTTTATCTCCAAGCCCAATTGATGTTGTGGTGAGAATCACAAGAAAGAAAAGAAATTATTGACTCAAGTTGAGAAAGCTATGAAATTCATAGGCCATATCTAGCAAATGCATCTTCAAGTGCAAGAAAAATTAAAAGCAAGTAAAAAAAGGTACAAGTGAACAAATGATAGACTCCACAAAGGTATAAGTTTGGTTGTGCTTGGATAAAGATAGACTCCACGAAGCAACTTAAAAGATTAAACCTTTGCTATATGGACCCTTTGTTATTATTAGAAAGAATGCCTTTCAACTTGGTTCGCCACTATACGTGTAAAAGCATATGTTCGTTTGAGCCCTCCATGTTGTATAACAATAGTTTTACCTTCAATATAAGATCTTGCATAATTTGTTGGATGAAATATGGTTGTTTAGTTTAAAGTTTAGCAACATACAACCAAGACAAAATGGTATACTCTAAAGAGTATGTTGAAAAAAAATTGCATCTAGTTTACAAGGAAATGTTTTCCCCTAGCAATATCATCAATTTGCTCCAAAACAAGTAGAAGGTTGGAATGTGGAGTTTCAACTATCCATTTAACTTCTTACCATTCGTTTCCATACTAGAAACCTAATGGAACATGAAAGAGTTTATAGCAACCAGATTTGGACATTATATAAGAGATGGCTCTTATTTGTCATCATTGAGTAGTCTCTTTTAGTTGCATAAACTTTCTACAATACCTATACAAGCTCTTGTATATGAATACATGAAATGTGTGCCTTGCTTGGTCATGATTTGACTTGTTCACATTTTTATCTATATGTACTAAGCATAAATATCTTAAAAACATATATTTAAAAGACATTGAGAGATACCTACCAATGTTGAGTCCATATTGACATTCTTAAATGCAATAGGGGAAGAGTACCAATAGTCTTCATAATTCCAATAACCACTATCTTATTGTCATAGTGACTCCCCAATAGCTGTCATAGTGAAAACACCATTAATAAATCTGCTTTTTACCAATACCCGATCATTTTTTGTAATTTTTTGTTCATAATTGGCCCATTTGTGCACCACTATTGGAACATTTGTGCAAAACTTTTGAGACATTTGTCCACAAGTATTGGCGATTTTGAGTGGACGGTTACTAGAACATCTTTAGTTAGGTATCAAGCAACACTTTCAAATAACTGATTCCACGACATGCATCGTTACTACCTAGAAGCACAAATATCTATAAAATCATTAAACTTTATTACACTCCAACACCTTGGTGAGCTAGGAATCAACTTCTTCAGAATCAGCCGATATATGATTCCACATAATATAGGAATTATTACCTTTCCATTGTTTAGAATTTTCTCGAGGACAAACTTCTTGTCTCAATCATTGTCATGTCATCTATTGATTTATGTTTTTATGTCCTACACCAACCTAGATCTGAGAACGCCAAGAATCATAACAAACTAACAAATCATGCGTGTGAGAGTATTTGTGAGAAACATTTGTCAATGAGCCGTTTGGATATTTTACAAATTATAACCAACTTCACATTCTTACCCCTATTGAAGCTGCTCAAACACTAACCATTTTTCAACTACTTCCGATTTACTTGCACACCACTCCTAACATCGACTATTATTAACGCAGCGGTCTATATCTAACTCCGATTTTTATGCTCTTGTCATGATGTATTTAATGCAACGCGTGTATGTTTAGTGGATAAATAACTAATGATGCCGACAATTCATGTTGAAAGGGGTGTTTTTGGTTAGCCACACAGAGCATCCGTTGTCAATGAGCTGTTTCAGAATATCTTTGCTCAGTTAAAAGATTATAACCAACTCCAAACTCAAAATTCTTTAAGATAGAATTCAATCCTTCTTCCGCTTTTAGAAGTTGCTCAAACAAACTACTACTTTTTTCCAACGAAGTTGTGCACATTCCTACTAACATCACCTAGATACCTGCAGCTCTCGGAACCTTTGCTCAGACTTGCTGCCTCCTAGATTTTCAAATTCAACCATTCAGGTGTTGCTAAAACAAATTGCTGGTTTTTTGTGGCAATGAGGGCGCACACCCCCTTCTAACATCAGCTAATAATGCATCGATTAATATCAACTGTTCAAATTTAGTCAGTATATCATACCAAATAAACCACCTCACAAAAGCCCTTCTCACCCCACTCACTAAAAACGAACATCAAAAATTGTTCTCATAAAACAATTCTCAGGCAGTCTCTTGACTGTTTCTTATCCTTGTAAAATTTCTCTTTGCATCTGTAAGTTCTCTCTTGCTGCTAATCTCTTGTAATCTGATTTATCTATGTAATTTGATTTTCTTCATCCATTCGAATAAAAAACATCAAAAACTGTCCTCATAGCAAATAATGCATACAAGTGGAATACCACACTAAAAAGATAAACATGTTATATAGCAACGAAAGACCATCCGAATAATTCAAAAAGATTTTGTTCTTGTAACTGATTTGTTCAATATAAATAAATTAAAAAATCAAAGACTTCAGCAAAGCAACGTACAGCTGATATTTTCACGTAGTAATTAATGGCAGCACCTCCACATCAGACATCTCAAAAAAATGGCAGAAAAGTCCAGCTAAAAGATAAAACTATCATGCAAATCAGCTAACGAACAAAATAAAAGGAAGGTACAGCAATCGAATAAGGTCAAAAGCAATACATTCATATCCTATAATAACCCAAAAGAACCCATCTCTATCAATCCATTCAAATAAGATAAAAGGAACTATGAATAGTTTATACTCGTGACAAATATTACGGCAAGTGCAAGTTCACATTACAAAGATGTTTAAGATAGTATATAACAGAAACAGATCTAAGTCATTCAAGTAGCCGACTGAGTAAACAAACCACTGATAGATTTTTATGGTAATGTCTGGATCTCCCAATCAGAGATTAAAAGAAAATTGAATAGTGTCTTAATGCTTCATCTACTCAATTAGACTATTAATCCTACTACATAAGCTAACTACAGAACATAGGAAAAGGAGGCCACTGCAACTAAATGTTGCCGAAAATCAAGCCTATAGGCTTACATTTCCTGAAGCTCTTCCTCTTCATCATCAAAATCAGCCTCCTCATCTGCAGTTGCATCCTGGTACTGTTGATACTCTGACACCAAATCATTCATGTTACTCTCAGCCTCTGTGAACTCCATCTCATCCATACCCTCACCAGTGTACCAATGCAAGAAAGCCTTTCTCCTGAACATGGCAGTGAACTGCTCACTCACACGCCTAAACATCTCTTGAATGGAGGTTGAGTTCCCAATAAAGGTTGAAGCCATAGACAGTCCCCTGGGAGGAATGTCACAGACACTGGATTTGACATTGTTGGGGATCCACTCCACAAAGTAGGATGAATTCTTGTTCTGCACATTGATCATCTGCTCATCCACTTCCTTGGTGCTCATTTTGCCTCTAAACATGGCTGAGGCAGTCAGGTAGCGGCCATGACGGGGATCTGCCGCACACATCATGTTCTTAGCATCCCACATTTGCTGGGTGAGCTCAGGGACAGTGAGTGCTCTGTATTGCTGGGATCCACGGGAAGTCAAAGGAGCAAAACCCACCATGAAGAAATGTAGGCGAGGAAAGGGTATCAAATTCACTGCCAATTTTCTCAGATCTGAATTCAGCTGCCCAGGGAACCGGAGACAACATGTCACCCCACTCATGGTGGCCGAGATCAGGTGGTTTAAATCTCCAACTGCATGAAACAAACCATATAAAAGGCCATCATTAAAAACTCCATCTCTTATGCCAGCTCCTATCCATCTATTACTAGTATTTCTGAATGGGTTCTCAAAATTTTGATTCCTCGAACTAAAATAATATCATCTGATGTCCACTTATTATGTAAAAATTAGAATTCCGCCAGCATTTTAAGATTAAAAGCAATATAGATACTGGAGGCACACTCATTGGGCATGATGCAAATTCAAATCCTCCTACTGCCTTGTGGAAAACATGTGGATTAGAAGTTTACAAATCCTAAGGCTCTTGCTCAATCTATACCATGTCAAAGTCAACTCAACAACTTACAAAGACAAGCACGTTATAGCGATTAATATACAGGTTAAATGGATGATTGTTTGCAAGAATTAAAATAACAATATAACAAACACTGACTAATATTGTTTTCTTCCCAATAAGATTTTATGATAGACTCGATTTTGTTTACACAATTACGCAAAATATTACCCAAAAAAACAACCAGCACTCTCACAATGGTCACCAAAGCATAAATCGTGCTATTTTTTTACCTTATCCAGTTTTCTCTCAAAGATGTGCAAGCCAACAAAGCAAAGCTAGGAAACATTGTTCACAAGAAAAATACATCACAGATGCCTTCAGTTTTCCTTGAGATGCACCATCTCCATGGTGTAAATATATTGTATCAAGTTTAACTTGAAATTTGGCCTTTGGGAAGCATCTTGTGTTACTTAACAATAGCAGACAGTACATAAATCGTTTCTTTAAATCTTTTCACAAAACCATAAATAAAAAGAGCTCTTCAGATCTATCGAGAAAAGATCTGACCATGAAAGGAGAAAAGTGGACAAACACCTTTGCAGAAACTTAACAGTTTACCATAGATATTTTAAAACTATAAACAAGATAAAATATCAAATTACTTTTTAAAAATAGCATCTTCCCCGAATTCAACTGTTAAATAAATTCTTTGAACAATTGCTAGGGAAAGGTCTGGCCAATCAAAACAAAAAGTGCACAATTGTTTTTCCTAAATTTATCCGTTCATCAAAAGATTACATCAAACATAAAATTGAGTAGAAAAGTTTCTAAAGATCAAAAAGAGATTGAATTAAGGGTACTGAAATTGAAAATATCAGCATCTGTCTAAACAATTTGAGTACATAAATTGTAAGATACAACATTATGAACTGTATAATGCAATCCAGAATGACATATTGAAAAGATAAACAGCTCTGTGGTTCATCAATGACAATTTCTAATTATGAATTACAAACTACCAATGGCAGAAATTGAAAAGATCTATATCTCATTCATCAATGATAATTTCTCTACGCGGTAACTGAAAAGGTAGATAATTGAAACCACACAATGGGGTTCACCAAAGATAAAATTGGGTCCAAAGAAATCAATAAGACTTTCATCTCCAGAGCATCAGTGCATGTTTCATATGATATCGTATACACAGAAATTTATTAGATCTGCATCTCCAGCATCAGTGCATGTTTCATCAAAGACAAAATTATGAACATCCACAATCAAAAGATGTAGAAATTGCGAGCACAGAAATTGAAAAGGTAGATATCTCCAACAACAGTAAACGTTTTCAAAGACAAAATTGTGCACACCCGCATTCAAAAGATCTACATCGATGTACTGACAATCACGTTCATCAAAGACAAAATACTTGCAAAAAAATAAGAAAATGGTTCACATTTCAAAAAACAGAGAAATTTTATAAAGTTCAACATCTTAAATCATTCACTGTAGCTTACTTGAAACATACTGCCTACAGAGAAGTTCGGTAACAAGAAAGATCTAGATCTCATTCATCAACGTTAAAACTCTATACGAAGAAATTGAAAGGATTTGCAACCTCGAATACCACACAATGTGACTCGACACACGATTGCTAGACTTTTGCACACAAAAATTGAAAAGATCGGCGTCTCAAACCACACAGTGAGATTAATTTAAGTTTGAAACAAAAGATCAAACCAAAATATTTTTAAAAAGGCAGTCCAGCTTACAGCTTGGCGTGGTGAGCTTAAGCGTTCTGAAGCAAATGTCATATAGCGCCTCGTTGTCCAAAACCATGCATTCGTCAGCATTCTCCACCAGCTGATGCACCGACAGAGTAGCATTGTAGGGCTCCACTACTGTGTCCGACACTTTTGGGGACGGAAACACGGAGAACGTCAACATCATGCGATCAGGATACTCTTCTCTGATCTTTGATATAAGCAAAGTCCCCATTCCAGATCCAGTGCCTCCTCCGAGAGAATGGCACACCTGAAACCCTAGAAATGGAAGGAAAAAAGAAGCACAGACAGAAAGACTAAATCAGCGTTCAGATCTAGGGTTACTAGGGTTTAAACGAAATAAAAATAAAACAATTAACGGACTTAAAGATTACCTTGCAGACAGTCGCAGTTCTCAGCCTCCTTGCGCACGACGTCCAAGACAGCATCAATGAGCTCGGCACCCTCAGTGTAGTGACCCTTGGCCCAGTTGTTTCCAGCGCCGGACTGGCCAAAAACAAAGTTATCAGGCCGAAAGACCTGGCCATAGGGCCCTGTCCTAACGCTATCCATAGTGCCAGGCTCGAGATCCATGAGCACAGCCCTGGGAACAAATCTTCCGCAACTGGCCTCATTGTAGTACACATTCACTCTCTCAAGCTGAAGATCAGATGAACCGCTGTAGCGGCCAGTGGGGTCGATCCCGTGCTCCTCGCACACCACTTCCCAGAACTTGGAACCGATCTGGTTGCCACATTGGCCTCCCTGAATGTGCAAGATTTCCCTCATTTTGCTTCTTTCACTTCTCTTACCAGGGAAAATCAAATGAAGGAATGCTGCGCAGAGCAGAGAACAAAATTGCCACCAAGCGCAAACGAGGACTGTTTTCCCTCTCGATTTTCTTCTGTGGCCAAAAAGAGAACGGCGGGTGCGTTTTTTATAGTAGATTTTTCGCCCCCATTTTTTCTTTCCCAGCTGTTTAAACTCCGCCGGCCGGTAAACCGCACGGGACGGCAAGGTGAAATTTTTAGCAGATAGGCCTGGAAATTTGAATTTTTGGGTTTTTCTATTTTCCTTTCTAACGTTCAGAAAGCGCCCGTGATTCGTACCCGCGATCTAGTGGTCGATTGACATGTGTTGATTTTATGCTTTTCCGAGATTTTAAATTGGTGGAAGATGGTAACATTATGTCTTATTTAAGGGACTGATCATTTTAATTTTAATTTTAATTTTGAGTAGGTGTGGGGTGCATTCTTTTTGGCTTTTTTTTAATGACCTCTCATTTTAAGGTTGGTTGTTATTACTCCAACCTAGGTGCCATTGTGAGGTGGTTGTCTATTTAGGTTTCTGGATATTTTTTGAAATTTTATTAATGTAATTGGACAATACTTTTTTAAGAGTGGGTTAGGGGAGAAGATCTAGTAGTTGAGCACTCTAATTTTGCACTTCTCAAAATCTTATTAGAAATTTCAAATCACTCCCAATTTTTTTACAGAGCTTATTTGGTAAGTCCCCTACTTATAACTAAGATTTCAGGACCACATTATCAAATGTGATGCCATATCAGCATGCTTTTTGCCAAGGTGTCCAAAATAGCCAAAAAAAAGTGAGACTAATACTTGTGCGTTGATGTGGCATTAAATGATTTGTTTCTTTTTAGTGCTTAGGGATACATTTCATTCAATTATAGGTAGTCATCATCACAATAACAACTTTAAAGTCACAACTATTGGTGCAATGTTGTCAAAAATATTGGGCATTAAATCAACAAGTATGGACATTAAATCAACAAATGTTATCGTAGTCATTGGAACACACTCAACTATTGGGTCATTTTCCCTAGTGTGAAGCATTTTGTTGTAGTTCTCGAACTCACAAAATGTAAGTCTCAATTATGAGTAAATTGTAAGGCTTTGTTTAAGTGATATTGTGATTTAATTGTTGGGAACTTTATGATTAAGCGCATTTGCATTGGAATGATGCTGGGAAAATTGAAATCGTGATTATAGGGAAACTTCACCACTTAAACATGATTTAATCAAACAAATATTAGTATGAATAATCTTGGAGAGTCTTGTTTAGCTAGTCTAAGTCTCATGCACAAGTATTAGTGGTTCATTTAATAAGTTTTGATTACATCTCAAGTGTAAGTGTTGAGCATTATTGAATTGGAATAAATTCTAGGATGGATGATCTAGTAGAGAGACTAAATTATAGACTATAAGTCTCAATCGTTATTCATTACGGGTTCATTTCCTCTTAAGTGAAGTCTCAAACATGACTATTAAGGGTTTATTCAATAAGATTAAATTCAATCCCAAGCATGAGTTTAATCATAAGTATTTATGTTCAGTTCATAACTTTAGAACCCACCATGAGTGTAAGCATCAATTAATGGTTTATTCCACATGTTTATAATGGTGTGTATCAAGTTTTAGTTCCATCTTGAGTGTAAGTTTGAACCACGAGTACGAATGGTTCGATTTGGTAGGTTTTAATTCTATCTTAGTTCACTTCTATCTTATATTATAAGTACCAAAGAGACCAATCATTCAAGTGTGCATCATGTTTTTTATAGAACAACTAACTATACCAATAAGAAACAAGTAATTGGAAAAAAGAATCGGGTCATATATATTGCATGGAGATTATTCTAATGACAATAGAAGTAAATATTTAAAATCAAGTAAACCATGGAGCAAGGAAGCAAATTAAGGATATTGATCACATAAAATTACTCTCACAAGTTCACTAAGAAAAGTTATTTTCTAATATATGTAGATATTCCACTACATAATTTATCACCACGAATTCTTTTCAACCTTATCATGAATTAATTGAAGAATTTGGTTAATATAGAACTATAGAAAATAATGGTCCCTATGATAACAAATCTAGTAATGCACGCATGCTTAGAAATGTAAGTCCAAGCATGTAGTAGGATATAACAAAGCTTGCAAATAAAACAATTCACTAGAATATGACATAGATAAATCCATTTTGAATAAAAGGTTTACATGAGTGAGTGTTCGATCTTAAAGCCATTGTCCTAAGAGTTGTACAAATAGTTTATCACCTGCATAAATACACTTTCTCAAGAACGACAATATTCAAACACCATATGACTCCAAATTTTCTCACACTTCTCTAATCACAATATTACTTTAGTAATACTTGTAGGCTAATTACCTCTCTTAGAGGTTGAGACAACCAATGGTAAGGGACTTTATGGTCATTATTTTATTTTCTTGCATTTAGTTTATTTACTTTAGTGTATTATATGCACTTGGGATATAGTAAACTTACTTAGGTAGGTTTCTACTTCGAAAAGTTGTACTTGTAACATGTGCTTTGTTATTTCCTTGTGTTGGCAAAAATGTTGTGTACAAATGTGACTTCATCTCCTCTATCCCACATTAGTTGTGCATTTACATCTCTTGGTGGTGTATCCTATATATACTCAACTCATGTACTCTTGTATTTCAACGCATTGTAAATTGTATCATTTGACTATAATATAATGTATTGTGCCATAAATTGATATGTTGAGTTCTTTGTGCTTTTATTTAAATTTCCTTAATCTTTAGGGGAAGAGCACCAATAGAACCAACACCTGCACACTTATTGTCATGTTGACCGCCCAGTAGTCGTCATAGTGAAAATACCATTAATTTGTTTTGTACTAATAGCCGATCATTTTTTGTCATATTTTGTTCATAAATTGGCCCCATTTGTGCACCATTATTGGAACATTTGTGCAAAACTATCGCGACATTTGTCCACAAGTACTAGCGATTTTGAGTGGACAGTTATTGGAACATCTTTAGTTAGGTATCGAGCAACACTTTGAAATGTGTACTTTTTGACCTATGTGCGCATAACTGATTCTGCAGCATGCATCATTACTACCCAAAAGCCATATCAATAGCTATAAGCAATTAAGTCACATACGAAAACAACTAAAAAATAAATCAAAATCCGATGTACCGTTTAGAATCTATGGGTGTGCGAAGTTAGCTATGATAGCTACCAGTGCTCTTCCCCTAGTGGCTATCTCTAATGAATGAAAAGGGTTTATTAAGGAAATTTTCAACTTTCCATCAATATAAGATATGCCTTATTTTGAATTTAATAGATAATTATTATTGATTTTCTACATGCATTATGTTTAGAGTTGTTCACATTTTTTGAATCCAAATGATGTGTCACGATATATGCATCACAAACTATAGGTTAATCTTTTTTAACCAATTTAAGATGTCTAAACAAAGAATTTTTCATATCTTGAAATAAATCCTAATAAAAAAATCATCTTATTATTTTATTGCAAAAAAAGTATAAAAAAAATTATGCGCTACGTCCAAGCACGTGTCATTTACTTATGTTGAAAGCCTCAAAAAAATAAAATAAAATCACTTGTACCTAGGTTGGAGTGACATAGCTTTTTTTTTTTTTCAAAAAAAAATAGTATTACTACATTGAAATTTCAAATTTTTACCAAATAGTTTTTTTTTTCAAAAAACAACTAGTATATTATAAACTACATTAAATTTGCTACAAGTTCCATTCTTACGTATTTTTTAAATTATGTTAATACCATATTCAATTTTTTATGTGAGTTGTCTAATGTTATTTTTCTGAATTTTCATTGCAACTTAAGAGCCTAGTTTAGACCCCCATGATCTTGCACTAACCCATATGTAATTTTTTTGTGATTAGATTCATTTTTTTATTTTTTTATTTTTTTATTAATTTTGTAGAAAACAGATACATAAACTTGAAATGACAGATTTTCGTATTTTTAATAACTTTTAATTTTTAAAAATTATATGTAAGTGATTAATTTAACTCAAATTTTGTTGGTCATGCGTGAGGGGTTTTGAAAAACAACAATTAGGGCCAATAAAAAATATCTTAAAAAATATAAAAAAAATATCTTCATTAAACTTCAATATAATATGCATATTCCCCTAAAAAGAATTAGAAAAAAAAAATATTTAGGTCAAATTATGGTAGGCATGCACATGCATGGTATGGTCATAGAAAGGTGACTTTCAAAAAGTGATTTTTGTACATGTTTATCAAAAGATGATTTTATCATATGGGTATTAAAATAAATTACATATTAATTTATAGTGAATGAGAAGTGACAGGCAAAATGTTTTTGCATGTGTCTGGGCTTTTTGGCACTAGTCGAGTCTTTTGGTTGTCTCTGGTACATCAATAGGGGTGCAAGGGGTTTTTGTCTGGTGTGCATGGGGTGTGGGTGGCTCTATGACCATGTGGTGGAGTTTCCTTTACTCTTTGGTGTTGTTTCTCTAGGTTTCTTATGTGTGTGGGGCTCTATTTTTGCCTAGTGTGTGGGTTGGTGTGTTTTGGAACAATTTGGTGTGGGGTTGCAAGCATGAGTTATTTGTTTGTCTTTTTGGTTGTAAATCTGGTGTGGGGTTTGTTTCAATTTTTTTGGGTATGTCAAAGGGATTGAACAACATTGGATCAAGCATGTCTTTTGTCGAGGTTCTAGTGAGGGTAGATCCAGTATCCTCTTTGCATGCAAAGGATTTGGAGCGTAGGAGCCCAAAAAGAGAGGGATCCTCTATGAATGGAGAGTTTCGACCTCCAAAAGTTAATGGATGATTAGAAAGAAGCCAGGATCAATCAATTATGGTTATCTAGCTGAATTTTGTTGTGGAAGATGTCAACTAGCTAAGTAATCATACTTTAATCCTAGAAGTTTATGGGGATTCATGTATCTCTCTCATTTCATGAAGCATGGGCTCATTGAACCTAGAACCCTAAGGATGATTTTACAACCATGATGGCGGCTAATAATGATTTTTTGGTGGTCTTTTCATGCATGGCAAACAAAAACAGGGTCTTTGAGTGGAAGCTACTTTTACAATCAAGTGGGACTCTTTATCAAGCTATAACATGCATGATTCAATTCAGCAAAAGAACCCCCTTCAAGTGTGCCTATTTGGGTTTGGATCATGAGACTTTCTCAAGAGTTTTGGAGGAACAACATCTTACATACGATCACTTTGTTGATTGGGAAACCAATTCGTGTGTTGCATCAAATGTCAAAGAAAAAGGTAATCTCTTATGCTTGAGTTTTCATTGAAATTGATTTAAATAACCCATTGCCAGATTTCATGGAAATTTGCCTTGGGTCCTCTTCTTGGACTCAATGACTAGATTATGAAGCACTTCCCTTTGGTTGTCGAATTTGCAATGAATATGGACACCTTTAGAGGATATTCCCAAGAGTCAACCATGTAGTGAATTTGGCTAAAGAAGCACCTTGCCCTGCACCTAAGGGGGATAAAAGGAAAGCTCAAATGGCAAAGAGTGTAGCTGATAAGGAGGGTTTCATTCATGTTAAGCCTCATAATGAGATTGAAGGACCAAAGAGAACTCTCAAGGATAGATGGGATGATGGAAACTATTACCATTTTGATGACTTGTATGATTTGGCTCGAGAAGAAGGGATTCCAGTAGATTTGCATGCCAGCGTCAATTCCTTGGGTTAAGTTCTTTTAGAGGGTTTGGAGAAGGACAATTTGGATATTCTACCAGATGGAGGACTATATGCTTAAATGGACATAGATATTCCCTGGTTGACCTCTGGTGAATTGGAAATAGTGAAAATCAAAGAGGTGAAAGATGGCCCGAGTTTGACCAAATCAACAACTGATATAGAAAAAGGATGTTCTAGATGTTAGTAAAAGTAAGGTAACCTCACCTGCATTGGGGTCACAACAAAATATTCTTAAAAAGGGTGTTGCTAAGAAGCATCCCAAGGTGGGATGAAAGAAAGACCAGGAAAAGTGAAACTAAGTGGTGAGACATTGGTTGAGTATGTTTCAATGAAAAACATTTATTCCCATTTATATCCATCTCAAAAGTGATAGTTTTATCATGGAATGTAAGGGGTTTGAATATTGTCCCTTTACAAAATGCTATTCAAGATTTGATCTGATTATATTCTCTAGATCTAGTTTTCATCCAGGAAACTAAGATGTCTATGGAAGGTATATTGAATTTGGCTTCTAGGTTTTGGGATAGAGCCCAATGCCAATGTATTGAGTCTTAAGGTAGTTCAGGTGGCGTTGCTTGTCTCTAGGACCCACAAAAAGTTGTTCCTCTATGGTGGATGTCTTGTATATCTTTTATTTCTATGGCTACTTCAAGTTTGGAATTAGGTGAAGTTAATCTCCTCGCCAATGTGTATGCTCTAACTAATATCCCAATAAAATCCTTGCTCTAGTCTCATATTAGGTCGATTAGGTCACTAGCTCTATATCTTCCTTGTATCCTTATAGGGAGTTTCAATGTTGTTTTGAGTTTAAAGGAGAAGTAGGGAGGTGCTAGTAGGATTGAGCAATCCTCCTAGCTCTTGTTGGATAATGTAAATCTTTTGAGCCTAGTAGACATAAAGCCATATAATAAATTGTTTACCTGGAATAACAAGAGGTGGGGTGTAGATGCTATTTCTGAGAGGTTAGATAGTCTCCTCATCTCTAATTTTTGGGTTGGAGTTAGTTGGACCACTAGCTCAGTGATTCTTGACTAGAAAGGATTCGATCATTGGTCAATCAAAATTTCAACTTCTTTCTTCATAACCTCCAAAAATCCCTCTTTCGAATACCAACTTATGTGGCTTTGAGACTCCTCTTTACAAGAATATATTTCAAAATATTGGTGCAAAGGTAAGACCATGTTTAGCATAGCCATGTGTACTCATTTACCTAGAGGCTCCAATATATCAAATACATGTTGAAAAGATGCAATAGGCAGTGCTATGGTAATGTTTTAATGGCCAAAGAGGCTGCCCAATCTCACCTTGATGATATTACTCGTCAAATATGGGATCATAGTTTAACTGAATAATCCTTTGAATTAGAAGCAACAACTATGAATGATTTAAAGGACTAGGAGTTGCTTGAAGAAATCTTATGGAAGCAAAAGTCCCATATTGACTGGCTTTAGGAGGCAAATAAGAACACTGCTTTTTTCCATAACTCTATTAAGGATAGGAGACAAGGTAATCTCATTACTTCTCTTAGGTCCTCTGAAGGGAATCAACTCTCTTATTTCAATGGGATTTCAAGAGAAATCACTCAATACTATTCCAATTTGTTTACCAAGGATGCCCCTCTAGCAAGGTAGGAGCAAGATCTTATTTTGGGGTGCATTCTCTCATTTGTCTCTATTGAGATGAATGGATATTTGATCAAACCTATAACCTTATATGATTTGAAGGGAATTGTGTTTTAGGTGAATAAGAGGAAAGATACTAGGCCTAATAGCTTTCCAATTGAGTTATATAAA
Source organism: Cryptomeria japonica (assembly GCF_030272615.1). Classification (NCBI taxonomy): domain Eukaryota; kingdom Viridiplantae; phylum Streptophyta; class Pinopsida; order Cupressales; family Cupressaceae; genus Cryptomeria; species Cryptomeria japonica. The sequence goes on along the minus strand of NC_081412.1, from coordinate 8,350,341 downwards.
AAAAAATTGGAATATTATCAAGCTTGACCTTTTGAAGTTTGTTTTGGAGTCTCGAAGGAGTGAGTAGATGGTAAGAGCCATGAATGTGATGGTCCTTGATCTTATTCCTAAAAGAGGGGGAGTTGATTCATTAGACCTCTTTAGACAGGTATGGCCCTATGTAATGTAGTCTACAAAATTATTGCCATGCTGGTTGCAGAGAGACTTAAGTCATGGCTTTGCTCTTTAATTTTGGAGGAGCAAGGGGGTTTTGTTTTTTAAGACAAATCCTTGATGAGGTGGTTGTTGTGACTAAGGTTATTCATTCCATGGCATCCTCCAACTAAAGGGCTATAATAATCAATCTTCACATGTCAAATGGGATTTTTTGCGCAAGGTTTTGGAGGCTTTTGGATTCAACAAGGATTGGATCTTGTGGGTCATGAGTTGTGTCTTCTCTTCCTCCTTTTTTGTTCTCATTAATAACTATCCATGTGAGATTTTTTTATCTTCTTAGGGCCTTTGATAAGGTGATCCTCTTTCACCATATCTATTCATTTTAATGGTTGAAGGTCTAAGGAGATTCATCAAGTCTTGTGTGAGGCAAGGACTGATTCAAGGATGGATTTGGGGTAATAGCTTTCACACCCCGTAGGTTCTCATTTTTGTGGATGATACTACTTTAGTGGGTTTAGCTAAGGTTAATGGGGTAGTCAATATAAGAAAGACTTTGGATATTTACCTTGTGACCTTAGGACAAATGATTAACAATGACAAGTCCTCCATATTCTTCTTTAATACTCATAATATTATTAAGACAAGGATTGCTCAAATCCTTGTACTTCATATTGGTTCTCTTCATTTTGTTTATCTCGGTATTCTCATTGTTGTAGATTCTTTGCCTAACAGGTTTTGCAAGGACATTCTAGATAAGTTCCACAAAAAAGTTACTCATTGGACTTGTAGGTGGCTTTCTACTATTGGGCGACTAACTTTACTAAAGTTGGTGACTCAGACTCTCCCTATTTATAGGTGTTTTATTTAGGCAACTCCTACAAGATTGATTCATGAGTTTGGTGCTCTGTCGTCAATTCTTGTGGGATAATACTTTGATTTTAAGGAAATGGAGTTTGGTTAAGTGGGACTCTATTTGTAGACTGGAATAAGAAGGGGTTATTGGTCTCTGACAAATAAGTTTGAATGGTTAGGTTTTAGCAACTAAGCTCTATTGGAGGTGTTGTAGTCATCATGACCAAAATTGGGCTCAGATCCTTACTTCAAAGTATGTAGGGGGAATCGAGAGTAGAGATGTTCCTCTAGTAGCCTCGTGGGAAAAGCCTCGATGATTTGGAGCACTCTCAAAAAAGGTGTTAAATTAATCAAGCAATGCCTATTTTGGAATTTCAACAACATATCTAAGGTGTTATTCTAGTTTGAATCTTGGAACGGGGAGCCTCCCATCATATCCATGTACCTGCATCTTCAAACTTTGTGTGATATTTTCCTTGAGGTAGGTTGGAATAAGGTGGTTGACATAAAATATCCTCAGATTCTTGGCCAAGTGGAAGTGTGTAAATGGAAGGACCCTCATGAGTGGCATCCAAGGGGCTCCGAGGAGGATCATCAAGATCTTAGAAATATTTTGGCTAGAAGAGCTTGTAATTCTTTAGTCAGGAGAGATATCCTTGCTTCGGGTCCTGATCCAAAAGGAAAATTCTTGGTCACTTCAAGATACCAGAAGTTGGACAAGTAGGCTCATGGGAGAACATAGGTAACTTGGTGCAAGTAGGTATGGAGCAAATTTTCTTGGCCTAAATTCAACTTTTTTATGTGGTTGGTTGTGCAAAATAAGCATCTCACTTGGGAGAATTTGACGAAGAGAGGATTTCAATGTCCTTCTATGTGTGTTTTGCATAATAACAACGAGGAATGCTCCTCGCATATTTTCTTTTGATGTCCCTTCTCTAAGGAAATTTGGCATTGTTGGTGGTGGATTTGGAATAAGATGTGTGTGCATGTTTCCTCTTTAGTTGATTTTTGAATTCTTATGGGGAACTCCCCAGTGAAGAATTTCTTCCTTCATGTTGTTTGGAATATTGGTCTCTCCTTTATATTGTGGCAAATCTATCTAGAAAGAAACATAAGGATTTTTCAAGATAGGAAAATGTTGTTTCATCAAGTTTGGATGAGAATTATGTGTTCTTCAAGACACCTCAATGAAAAAATGTTATTTGTCTGACCTTGTGGATCCTAGTGATTTGACAATCATTTAGAGTATAGGTTTGGTTGGTTGTGGCGGGGTGTTTTCATCTTCCAAGGTGAGTCCGCGAGCCAAAAGCAAATTTTGTTGGGATGGTTGTTGGTCACCCCCTTCTCAAGGTGTGTTGAAGATAAATATAGATAGTTCATCCAAGATATTCCTAGACATGTTGAGATTGGTGGAGTTGGTAGGGATAATTCAGGGGTTGTCCAATTTTTCTTTGCTTATTATAAAGGAAAACATACTAACAAATGTATGGAAACTTTTGCTATTCTTTATACATTAGAGATAAGTTGTGCCCTTGGATGGAAAAAGATAATTTGTGAATCTAATTCACAAATAGTTGTTGATATGATAAATAAGTGACAAGTGGAGGGAATGAATTGGAAATTGGACTGGTGGTCAATCTTATTCTTAGACTTCGTAGACCTTTGGACTCTGTTATATTTTGCTATATTCCTTGGGAACAGAACAGGGTTGTAGATTGTTTGGTGAAATGGGCTTCTAAGCAAATGGAGATGTGGAATGTTAGGGAGTGAGGGCTCTTATCCAAAGAGCATTCTAGGATTTTAGAAGAGCTATTTATGGAAGACATGATAAATTATTTGGAGAACTTGAGAGAGCCTTAACTGGTTGGTCTTTTCTTTTTTGTTGTTTGGCCTATTAATGGACTAACTGGTTCTAGTTGTTGTACTCTTTTTTTTTAAATTAATAGAATTTTAACCCTCTTTCAAAAAAAAAATACATATTTGAAACTAGACTCAAATTTTAAGACATTTTATATTACAGGACCTTTTAAATATTCTATGTGTAAGTGCTTCAAAATTTTAGTCTAGCTATGACTAATTTTCAAAACCAGGAAAAACACTTACACTTATTGGTCAAATTGGGGACCCAAATTCTTGCACTTGTTCATTTGTTGGATAGGCAACTAGGAGTTGGCATTGGTTAAGGTGTCATGCAATACAACTCGAGATAAGGTGACACAAGGTTGTATAGCCTTGGAGCTTCTGGAGGGGGGATTTTAAGCTTGGTTTGAAGTAGATAGATTACTTCTAAAGTCATTAGTTTCTCCTTTTAGCTTTAGGGAAGTGTGAATTGTTGTAGTGATTAGTCCAATGATAGATGCATTTACGTATAAAGGAAGAAACATTCATCATCAATATAACATTTTATGTAAAGGTAGCATTTACATAAACATGGTCTATTTAATCTTTCATGAGTAAAAAGGAAATTATCAATGTGTTTAATATGTCAAGTATCTTGGAGACAAATAGAATATGTTCTTAAACATGAAATTATTAAATTGTCTTGTGCAAGAAGCTCCTACAAGCTTCGTTCATGAGTTTGATGCCCTCTCTCGTCAATTCTTGTGGGCTGGTCCTTTGGTTTCAAGGAAATGTATTTTGGTTAAGTAGGATTTTGCTTGTAGACCAAAGCAGGAAGGGGGTCTTGGCCTCTAACAACAAGCTGAATGGTCAAGTTTTCAAAGCAAGTTCTATTGGAGGTGGTGCATTCATTGATACCAAGATTAGGCTAAGATCCTTATCTCGAAGTATCTAGGGGGAATTGAGAGTACCAATATTTGTCGATGTAGCCTTGTGGGCAAAGGCTCAATGTTTTGGAACACTCTCAAAAGAGGTACTAAGTTAATCGAGCAAGACCTGTTTTGGATTTGCAACAGAGGATCCGAGGTGCTATTCTAGTTTGACTCCTAGAACGAGGAACCTCCTATCACAACCATGTACCTGCATCTTCAAGATCTTTATGTAACATTTTTCTTGAGGCCTATTGGAGTAAGGTGGTCAAATCTCCTCAGGTTTTTGGCCAAGTGGAAGTGCATAGATGGAAGTAGCTTCATGAGTGTACTTTAGGGGGCTTTGAGGAGGACCATTAGGAGATTAGAAATATTTTGACTAGAAGAGCTTTTAATTCTTTAGAGGGGAGAGATATCCTTGCTTGGGGTCCTGATCCAAAAGGAAAATTCTCGATTGCTTTGGGATACTAAGAGTTTGACAGGAAATCTCACAGGAGAGAACATGGGTAACTCGGTGGAAGTAGGTATGGAGAAAATTTTCCTTACCTAAATTCAATTTTTTCATGTGGTTGGTTGTGCAGAATAAGTGTCTCACTCAAGACAATTTTGGGAAGAGAGGATTTCAGGGTCCTATGTGTGTTCTATGTAATAACAACAAGGAATGATTCTCACAAATTTTCTTTCAATGTCCCTTATCTAAGGAAATTTGGCACTGCTAGTGGGGGGTTTGGAATAAGGTGTGTGCTCATGCTTCCTCCTTAGTTGAGTTTTGGAGTCCTATGGGGAACTTTCCAAAAAAGACTTCCTTCATGTTGCCTATGATATTGGTCCCTCCTTTATTCTATGGCAAATCTATCTGGAAAGGAACAAAGGGATTTTTCAGGATCAGAAAATGTTGAGTCATCAAGTTTGGATGAGGATTATCAGTGTTCTTCAAGAGACCTTAGTGGCAAAATATGATCTATTTTCCCCTATGGATCCTAGCGATCTGGTTGTCATTCAAAGGATAGGTTTGGTCGGCTATGGCAGAAGGTTCTCCTCTTATAGGGTGAGTTGATAGGCCAAGAGAAAATTTTGTCAGGATGGTTGTTGGTTGCCCCCTTCTCAAGGTGTGTTGAAGATAAACATAGATGGTTTGTCCAGAGGTAATCTTGTACATGGTGATATTGGTGGAGTTGGTAGGGATAATTCAAGGGTTGTCCAATTTTTCTTTTCTCTGTATAAAGGACAACATACTAACAACTTTATAGAAGCTTTTTCTATTCTTTATGCTTTAGAGGGAAGATGTTCCCTTGGATAGATAAAGATCATCTGTGAGTCTAATTCACAGATAGTTGATGATATGCTAAATAAGCAATAGGTGAAGGGAATGAACAGGAAATTGCCCTTGGTGGTCAACCAAAGTCTTAAGCTTTCTAGATCTCTAGACTCTGCTACATTCTGCCATATTCCTCGAGAATGGAACGAGGTTGTACATTGTTTGGGAAATGGGCTTTTGAGTAGATGGGGATGTGAAATATTGGGGATTGGGGACTCCTATCCAAAAATAATTATGGATGTTAAAAGAGTTGGTCATGGAAGACATAAGAGATTACTTGAAGGTTTTTAGAGAGTCTTAATTGGTTGGTCTTTTAATGTCTATTGTTTGGCCTATTAATGGGCTAACTAGTTCTTGTTGTTAAATTGTTATTTTCTTATTGATAAATTTTACCCCTCTTTCATAAAAAAGGTTTATTAATTAATATGGTGATGTTAGAGGAATTAGGTAGGACAAATACAAAATTGACTCTATAAGGTGGTAAAATTTAGGTGTTTACACATACATTACTTGATCTATCTTTCAACTTATCAAAACATCATTGTATTAATCAACAAGGCTTAATTGTGATTGACAAATTACGAAGGATTCTCCATAAGCATGGCAAGTTCCAGTAATATATATATATATATATATATATATATATATATAGGAATAGTGCCAAACAAACCCTTTTTTGTGGGTGCCAAAACCCTAATTTGTTAAGGGTTAGAACCATATATTTGGGTCAAAACTATGCCTATGTTCAAGATTGCAAAGAGGAAGATTTAAAACTTAATTACAACCTCAACCCATAGAAAATATGAGGACAACTAAATTCAACATTTATTTATTCTACTTCTAATACATTCATTTTTTAGACTAAAAGAATCAGGTAGTCCCCCTATAAACATCATTGCATCGAGTAAACTTTTTAACATGATTAATGATGCTGACATAACACGTCCTCTGATACCACATGGGTTGGAGGATATTGGACCTCATGGCCTTGTGCCTACCACACAAAGATCTCACCAATAAATTCAAGCTCCCACCCCTCTAATGCATCCAATTCCAGGTGATTATAAGTTGTAAAGTGTAAAATTGGATCCTAGTGACTCCCCACCTAGGAGAGAGAAAGGAAGCCACTAGGATGATTTTCACTTGGAAAGAACTTTACATTCAAAAGAGGGGTTGAATCCACTAGATCCAAATCCGAGGGAACACAAGGATGTTAATTCTGAGTGGACTGCAAGTGGTTGAAGTGTGACTTACCCTCTTTTGTAAATGAGAAAGTTGACTTGTTGACTATGTGGAAAAGAGAGAGGAAATGAGTGAAATGAGGTGCTACCAGTTCGGGATCGTGTTGTAAATGCGGATCTGAGCTAATTAAACTGACGTGGATCTGCCCTGCAAATTTGGAGAAAAGTCGTTGGGACTGTGGCGGGAATGTACATGATCCGCCACAAAATTTGTGAAACGAAAAAGGTTCTTCTGTCTCTGCAAATGAAGCCCAAACTTGCAATTACAATTGCATATCTACAACCTACACACAAAAAGAGAAGAAAAGGGGGTTGTGGATAGGGGTTTGCCTTAGTCAAACCCCGATTGAGGAATCAACCTAGAAAGAAAGTAATTGCAAATGCTTGAATGTAAACAATGGAGATGTATACCTTGTTGATCTGCAACTTGTTGATGATGATTGCTTTGCTTCTTGAATGTAATCACAAATGTTGTATGAAATGGCATGTAACATGACAAAACCCTAACACACACAGATGCTTGCAAATGAATGTTGCAATGTTTCTCCAATGGATGAATGAAGAAGACTTGAATGCTTGAATGCTTGATAATGACCTTGAAATCTTGTATCTTCTCCTTATGCTCCCTATCTCTTATCCTCTGTTAGTTGTCTATGTGCTATCCATCCATCCTTGAATGAGGGTATTGAATTCCCTTTTATACATGCCTTAAGGATTAACTTTCAACCGCCTAAGGCCGACAAAGAGGAATAACAAACCCCGAAGATAAGAAGTACATAGGAGATCAGGCAACCCACACATGGGACCACCCTAAGAGGTGGGGATAGGGGCGCCACGCCACTGTCCTAGGGGGACAAGGGTGCCATGCCCCTGTCCTACCCTATTTTGGGGCCCAGACAAGGTCTAAAGCAGACACAAGACATGAAGGAGGAAGAGAGAAGGGTTAGAAATGTAGAAATAGGTCATGGTTAAGGAAGGAGATGCCATCGCCAAGGTAAGGACCCCAAATGTGGTTAAAATTGCAGGGATCGCAATTTTATGACACTACATTTAGCCCCCACTTTAGCGGGAGTATGGCTTACGCCACTACTACCGGTAAAGTAGAAGAAAAGAGAGATGAAGATGGGAGATGTAGAGAAAAACCACAAGGAGTATAAGACATCACTAATATTGAGGAGTAAAAATCCCCCAATCTTAGGGTCTCAACTCATGCCAACATATGCAAGAGCACACAAAACAAAAAGGCACAAGACACACAAAAACAAAGACAAAGTGCAAAAAGACACATGATCCGAACAAGACACAAGACGACAAACTAACTAGTCAAAGAGATCTGAAGCTTAGATGTCTCAACAACTAATCAGGACACAAAGACCAATGCCATTACATAAACACGAGTGACCACATAAAAGAGCAAAGATGACATCATCCATGAACTATCAATAGTAAAACTCCGAGTTCATGAGAGGAAGAAGGGAGAGAACATGAATAGACACTTTGGTGATCCATGAGAAGAAAAGCGAAGAAGAAAGAAACCATGGATGCCTCACTCCTAAAAATAGGTGATCCGTGGAGAGAAGGACATGGAAAATCTCACCCCTAGAGCTTGCCTAGGTGATTCATGTAAAGAGAGAGAGTGAGAACTCTATTAGTTCCACTCAACCTCATGTGTGTGTGCAAGTGAGGTTCAGAGAGCCTCATAGGAGTCTATGCTCGAGTACGTGACAACCTATATAGAATGTATCATACAACTGTCAAGAAAGGTGTGATATCTCGCTCTAAGAGACCATGCTCTAGTTTCGAGAATAATCACCCCACATAAGAGAAAAGTGGTGTCATCTTTCTCTAGGAGACCATGCTCTGGTTTTGAGAATGACCCACTGTACAAGAGAAAAGTGACGACATCTTGCTGTAAGAGGTTTCCCTCTGGTTCCAAGTATGTCTCACTGTACAAGACAAGAAAAAGTGAAGACATCTTTCTCTAAGAGACTGTGCTCTAGTTCCAAGAATGACCCACTGTACAAAAAGTGACGACATCATGCTCTAAGAGGTTTCCCTTTGGTTCCAAGATTGCCCCACTGTTCAATGCATGAGAGAAGTATAGTACAAAGGAGTAATGTGGGTGCCTCCCCCCCCCTTAAGATGTCAACATAGTCTAATATTGATGTATCAAGGATACCTACCTTCATCACAAAGAAGATATCCACCATGCAACAATGTCATAAATCCAAGCAAAAGAGGGAATACTCTTTAAGCAAGGATAAGATAGTTGAAAAGAGATATCTTGTTGTAAGTGTAAAGGTGATCCTTGGAGGAGAAGAGATCTTAGTTAAAAAATACATCTACCCCCAAGAGATGTTATCTTAGACAAATATAACATCTTCTAGAACAAGACAAGGAAAGAACAAGAATGCAATCCTTCCTCCTATTTCTAGGTGAAAGGGATTCTTGATGAGGGATGATTCACGTTTAGCCCCCAGAGGGATGGTTGGATTTATCATAGAAGTACATTACCAAGTGTAAAAGAGGTCGTAGTCAAAGATTAACACTTCTTGTATAAGAGAGAATCCTTAACTCAATAACCAACAATTTTGCACAAGGAATGACATCAAGTAATAGAACTCGTACCATCCACTTAATAGGAAAAAGTGGATCCCTAGAGAAAGAGAAAGAGAAGGATCATTGCCCCCCAAGCTAAGGGATAACAAGAAGAGGTTACACAACCTACTAGAGAGAGATTAATCATAAGCAAATGTGCAATGAACTTACATGACCACATGCAAGAAAAGACACCAATAAATGTGAAATACCCATCTCAAGAAGTGGTAATCTTTGAAAAGGAGAGAGACAAAGCATCATACATTCCCCAAGGAGGATTAGTAATAAAAGCATACCATTGTAAGAAATGATAATCACATATAAAAAATGCAACCCTAAAGGAAATAATGATACAAGGAAAAGGAGAGAAAATCCTTGCCCCCCAAGTGAGGAGAACAAGGAGAAATATTACACATTTTCTGATGGTGATTAGTTTCAAGTGATATGTCATCCTAGTGGAACAAATCCTCTCAAGGAAAGGATATGTATACCTCCCAAGAGATCATTCCTTGCTAAGGGACATATCATACTTGTGAATAATCAAAACCATAGAAGAAGTAATATTTCCAAGAGAATGAAGGAAAGAGAAGAAGTGCAGTACTCATTAAAGATGCCCCTCTCCAAGCAAAGAGGAAAATGAAAGAACAATTATATGCTCACATAGGAATAGCTCTATGCAAGAAAAGAGATCTAATAATGAATAATGCCCAAAGATAGAGATAAATGAATAGAAAGAAGATAAAAAGGACTTCATGTTGCTGCCCCAAAGTATGTTAAAGTGAAACAATACCACCACTAATGATAAAGAGCCCCCGTGAAATGGGCTAATCATGCCATAGGATGAAGAGAAACACGAAGGGAAAGAAAGTGCTAAGGCACAATGTTTTTACCAAGAAAGACAACTAGATCTTCTGTGAGACAAATGTGTGCAAGATCATACTGTAGTTGAACAAATTTCTTAAATGCATAACATTTTCCAATAGAGTGTGAATATAAATCATGAAAAATGCAATATTCAACACCTTTAACTTGCTTAAGATTTTTGTTTCTATATTGAGGAGGAAAGGAAATGTTCTTGTCATATTTCAACCTCCAATAGATTCTTGCAGCTAATCTGTCAGGATGGTAAATATCATCTTCCCATGAAGAAGAGGGTTTGTTAGGAGAGGAAGTTTCATTATCCACAATTCTAATTTTGCCACTTTCTATGCCATCTTGAATAGATTTTTGAAAATCAAGGCAATCATCAGCATTATGGTCATGGGTTTGATGAAATGAATAAAAATGATGTTTGGAAGAAGAACCATTCTTGCGGGCTCTCTTGATTTGTTATTTTTGAAGGTAATCTTGAAAGTTTTTAAGTCTAAGGAATTCGTCCATAGAAAGAGGGGTACCACTTCCTAGGCCTCTTGTAGTAGTTTGTGTAGGAGGGTTTATAGGAACACGGATTCCACGCTCAAATTTCTCAATTCCTTGTCCTTTAAAACCTTGTTTTGTTATTATATGAGAGCCACGACTATAAGAATGTTGCAATTGACTAGATGGGGGAACAAGATCATGAATTTCTTTGAAATCTGATGTGTAGGGAGTTAGAAAAGGATTTGTAGATGAAGGAGGAGTATCGTGTAAAATGAAAATCTCTTTGCCTTTATCAAGCTTATCCTTTTTGGAAGATTGGGGAAGAACATCTTCATCATCTAAAAGCTCATTTTTAGTGATTTCTATGCGAGGAGAAAGGTCATGAATAAGATACATGACATCATCCTCTCTACATAGACTTTGGTGTTGAAGATATGTCTTAGGAGAATAAGGAGGATCCAAAGATGTAAGAATGTTGATGTTGTCATATTGCCCCCTTTGCTCAAGGGTGTGTGTAGAAGAAGAAGATGGATCCATGTTACTTTCCAATGCTTGCTCTCTTGTGGAAAGATCATTGGGTAAAGCATTAGATCTCATTTCTTTCACACAAGATACCCCAGGAGAGGTACAAGGGTTAAGATCTTTAGGTTTAGGATCTACAAAAGATTTAAGATGATTAACATAGGAAATGCATTTTATTAACAACATCACCATAATGCAACATAAGTGATACATAAAAGCTTTGATATCTAATAATTTGGAAATCCTAACAACACAATATGACCAAGTGCTATGAAGAAAGAGAAGCAAGAGGAAATGGAAGAAACTCTTATCCGACACGTGATAAATATATGCAAAAATTAATGTAATCACATGCGAAAGAGCAAGTAAATCCAATTTATTAATTGCCATTAAAAGTCTCTTCAGTGAAATATGGATTTGTCGAAAAAACAAATCTAAAATTAGTACCTTTTTATAAAAATTAATTTAAAGATGTGAATTAAATGATTTTGAATTTGTGTTTGACCTTAGAGAGTGTTAAAACTAATAAAGTACATTGATTTCTGGATTTGAGTAGAAAAATATAGTCAATTTTGTCTCCTGAAATTTCGGGAAAAAAGTCAAGGACCGTGGCGAGAATACACACAGTCTGACCGAATTTTTTCAAAATTTTTAGTGATGGTAGAGATTATGATTTTAATGCAGAATCCAAAAAAACAACCGATTTGGAGATGTCTAGATCGGTCAAAATTACAGTCAAAGGTCAAAAATGAAAAGATCTTAAAATTTAGGGTTTTATGATTTAACCACTGAATTTTCAAAATAAAGAAACAGATCTGAAACAAGCAATGCAAACTTTACACCTCACAAGCTTAATTTTCTCAAATGAAAAAATTAAGGTTTTTAGGCAATTAACCTCTAAAATTTGCAAATAGATCAAAATTGAAAATGAAAATTTGAAATTCAAATTGCAATTAATGAGATCTAATAATGAGAAATCAAAATTAATGTGTAAGATGTCGGGTTCACCAAAATGTAAAGTGGAAAATTGGATCCTAGTGACTCCCCACCTAGGAGAGAGAAAGGAAGCCACTAGGATGATTTTCACTTGGAAAGGACTTTACATTCAAAAGAGGGGTTGAATCCACTAGATCCAAATATGAGGGAAATCAGGATGTGAATTTTGAGTGGATTGCAAGTGGTTGAAGTGTGACTTACCCTCTATTGTAAATGAGAAAGTTGACTATGTGGAAAAGAGTGAGGAAATGAGTGAAATGAGGTGCTACCAGTTTAGGATCGCGTTGTAACTTTGGATCTGAGCTAATTAAACTGATGCGGACCTGCCTTGAAAATTTGGAGAAAATTCGTCAGGACCATGGTGGGAATGTACACGGTCTGCCACAAAATCCACGAAACGAAAAGGGTTCTTCCATCTCTACAAATGAAGCCCAAACTTGCAATTACAGTTGCGTACCCGCAACCTACACATAGGAAGAGAAGACAAGGGGGTTGTGGATATGGGTTTGCCTTAGTCAAACATCGGTTGAGGAATCAACCGAGAAAGAAAGTAATTGCAAATGCTTAAATGTAAACAATGGAGATGTATACCTTGTAGATCTGCAACTTGTTGATGATAATTGTTTTGCTTCTTGAATGTAATCACAAACATTGTATGAAATGGCATGTAACATGACAAAACCCTAACACACACACATGCTTGCAAATGAATGTTGTAATGTTGCTCCAATGGATGAATGAAGAAGACTTGAATGCTTGAATGCTTGAATGCTTGATAATGACCTCGACATCTTGTATCTTCTCCTTATGCTCTCTATCTCTTATCCTCTGTTATCCATCTATACGCTATCCATCCATCCTTGAATGAGGGTATTGAATTCCCTTTTATACATGCCTTAAGGATTAACTTTCAACCGTCGAAGGCTGACAAAGAGGAATAACAAACCCCGAAGACAAGAAGTGCATAGGAGATCGGGCAACCCACACATAGGACCACCCTAGGAGGTGGGGACAGGGGCGCCACGCCCCCGTCCTACCCTATTTTGGGGCCCAAACATGGTCTAAAGAAGACATAAGACATGAAGGAGTAAGAGAGAAGGGTTAGAAATGTAGACATGGGTCCTGGTTAAGGAAGGAGATGCTGTCGCCAAGGTGAGGACCCTAATTGTGGTTAAAATTGCAGGGGTCACAATTTTATGACACTACATAAGCTATAAGTAAAAAATCATGATTAAAATAGTGTATAACTAATATTTTAGAGATTAGAGTCACCCAAAAGGTCAAGGTTACCCTCAATAAGTTCAAGGCCATTCCTATAGCCTTGTGTTGAGTCTTCACATGCAAAATCAAATTTAACAAGGCATGTTTACTACAAGCTATTCACCCTACACCTTGTATTAGATTCTGAGCATCAAATATCTATCATAATTAAATCAATTACACACTTTTCACAATTAGTCCATTTATTACACCTATCTTTGCACCGTTATATATACATTAATTCCTCATCTTGAGATATGTGAAATTTCCTATGCTAGATCAATCATATGGTATAGAAAATTGAAGTATGTAACTGTACTAGTGGAAAAAGGTGAATTCTTGGGGAGTCAAACCTACAAAAAATGTGTTAGTAGTTATGGAAAATAATCTTTGACAAACATCCTGCATGCAAAATATTAAAAAAGCAACAATCACTTGCACACAAAATGTTAGGATTTTTGTAAAAGAAATTGATCTTGGCTTGTAACAAAACAATATTAGAAATGTGAGAAATCATCTACAAACAAAGTGTTAGAAATGTAAGAAATCACCTACACAAAAAATATTATAATTTCTTATTATTATTATTAAATTATACAAAAAAATATGCCATATACTAGGACTTTATAAATATTCTCTCAAGAAATCCTATTTTCTACCACAGATCTAAAAATAAAATAATAAAATACATATGAATATTTTTCTCCAATTGCAAATAAAAAGAATGTAATTTCCTCACCCAAATTGCAAGATATGATTTTTTAGAAAAGTCCCATGTCAAAAATATCTCAAAAATAGAACTGTAGGGATGACTTTAGATAACATCTCTCTTGATACTTATCCAAATCTTTAATTTAATTATTTTTTAGAAATACCTTAAAGTGGTCTTTTCAACAAATTTAAAATCTCATATGGGCACAACTCTTAGTTCTCTCTGTGCCATTACTGATGGAATCATGAGAAAAGTTGCAATGGGATTCATCTCAGGGCAAAGCAAACTTAGGAGGAAGGCCAAGAAACAACAAGACACTCAAGAGGAGGAGCAGACCGATGAAGACATGGACTAAGAGGCTTGGCAGGACCAAATGAGGAGGCTTGCAAGGAACTAGGATAGCCTCAATAGTAAATAATGCAGAGGTTCGTGATAGAGTGTTGAAAACTATGCCTTTTTGTTGTCTTATTTAAGATTATTGATATGGGTGGTTCTGATAGTGTTAGAAGCCTGTTAGGGCATAGGTTATTAGGTATAGTATTTCTAATTTCAATTATCTGAATAATTTTTTCAATGGGGCATGCGAGATGCCTAAGATTAATTTTATTTTTGATTTGGTGATTGTTAGTAGTGTTTATTTTTGCTTTAATCAGTATGATATTATGTCTGTCTTTGATTATATGCTGTTATTTTGGATGGATAACCCTTTTTGGGTTGGATGAGTTTCACGTATTAGTGTTTTTGGTTACTTACTAGTGGGTTAGCCTCATGATATTTGTTTGGCTTCTAGCTGTGTGATGTCAGTCGTTGTTCTGTTGCTGCTCAGTTTTATTGTTTGTATTATTTCTTTGTGAGGTATCATGGCCCTTTCCCTGCTTAAGTAATCAAAAACAAATTTTAAATCTTGATTTTTAAGACCTATATGAAACACATGACTCTCTATAAGAAATTTGTCCCTAAATAAAAAATAACAAAATAATGGATCTTTAACTTGAAAAAAAAAGGTTAGAAAAGGGACAAGGTCTTGTTGGGCATGCTAGAATGTATGCAATGAATTAGAATTTTTTTTTAAAAATATTATTCTAAAACCATGCAAACTTTAGATAGATCATTAACATGGATTTGCTTGTGTTATGATGGAGCATAGATGGTTAGACATCAGTGTAGTATTTATGTAGCATAGATTTCTCCATATGATGGATCAAGGAAGAACAAGTGGATTTATGGGTTTTTAATTGAGAAGAGGAATGATCAAGACCATTCACCTAATTTTGCAACTTGAGTTACTATTCCACTCTTGATTTAAAATAGATTTGCACGACCTTTAATTTATCTACTTTATTACCTTTAAAGAATTTGCATGTATAAACTAGAGAATTAAAAATTTGCATGAGTGGAAGAAGTTAACTTTTGAAAATGGCATGTGTGAGGAAAATTAATTATTTATATAATTGATTAATTATGCATTCATGAAGCTTATTTATATAATTTGTGAGATGATAATCAATTACTAATCTAAACAAATACATATGTGTTAGTGTAGGCTTTTATATTTATTTTTCCTACACATTATTAAGCATACTTAGGTTAATAAGGGGCATGGTTTATATGAGGACACGTGACATAGTCCTACATTTACATGTGTCATTCACACCCACATTTGGGTGGTTGAATATCACAACCTCTTTTGGACTCATTTGTCACCTCTCCATAACCATTTATTTATCCCTACCTGAGTTGGTTTGCCACATGTTTGGCCTTTTTTAAGTAGGCGCAACTCCCACCTAATTTGGTTATTTGGGAGTTATTATTCCAATTGGAATTATGTGCCCACATTTTCCTATATAATCAATACTCACCTCTCCCTTATGAGCTAATTCAGAGCTAACTCAGATGAGTTCATATCAGCTCAGACAGTACAAGGGAGTGCTAATCATTATTGTATCATTTTGAGTGTGATAATATCATTATTCAGTTATTGCACCATATTTCAGCATTCATACTCTATGTTGCTCTCGTGTAGAAGGTTGATCTTGGTTTTGCAGGTGATCCTGGGAGATTGAGTCCATCAGTGACTCTGACAATGTGTGCATGGATTTGTTTGCAAATTGATTAATTAATGATAATTAAGTATTAATTAATTGTGAGGTGATGGCAATGAATACATATGACAATTAATGTATCAATTGACTAAGAAGAAATTAACTAACTAATTAATGATAATTAATTAGCTAATAGAATGTGATGATTTTAGTTAATTAGTCAATATGGTGATGTGTGAGGGAATTAGCTAGAATGAATACAAATTTGACTATACGAGGTGATCAAATTTAGGTGTCTACACATGCATTACTTGATATGTTTCCCAACTTCTCAAAATATCATTGAATTAATTAACGAGGCTTAATTATGATTAAGGAATAATGAAGGATTCTTTATTACCATAGCAAGTTCCAACAATACTTCTCTATAATAAATTTTCTATTAATAGGAATAGGAACAAACATTTTTGTAGGTTCCAAAACCCTAAATTGTTAAAGGTTAGAACCATATTTTTGGGTCAAAACTATGCCTATGTTCAAGGTTGCAAAGAGGAAGATCAAAAAATTGATTGCACCTCAACCCATAGAATATACAGGGACAACTCAATTAAAATTTATTTGTTATACTTACAATGCATCCAATTTTAGGTAATTGTAAGTTATAATTAAAAAATGTGATTAAAATAGTGGACAAATAGTTTTTTTGTTAAAGTCACCCAAAAGGTTAAGGTTATCCTCAAGAAGTTCAAGGTCATTCCTATAGCCTTGATTCAAGTCTATACACAAATTCAAATTTCATAAAGCATGTTTGCCACAAGCTATTCACCTTATACCTCGTCTTAGATTCTAAGCATAAAATTTCTATTATAATTAAATCAATGACACATTTTTCATAATTAGCCCATTTATTACAACTATCTTTGCACCATTATACATACATTCATTCCTCATCTTGAGATATGTGGTTTCCTATACTAAGGCAATCGTATGGTATGGGGGTCACCAGTACACAAGGTGAGATTAACTTTAGATTCAGATTATTGGCTTCTACTCTTTTCCAATAGTTGTGGGAAGTCTACTTGATACATGTTTGTGTGACTATTCGACATATCTTGGTATTTAAAGACATTCATTTGTGTATTTAAACACAACTAAGAACAAGAAGGAACTTTTGAATTACAATGAACATTCATATCTAGGAACATTTTAAGTGGAGAATAAAAGGGAACATATTTAGATGTAGGTCACTCACTTCTTGTTTGCCAACACTTGCCCATGGTTGTAAAGCTAGTTTTTCAAGGGGTTGATCAAGGAGAATCTTGCAAACCAACTTCCCTAAGGTATTTTTAAACATTGTCAATCCTCATGCATCGTCAAAAAATAAAAAGTCTAAGAGAACTAGGTCGTAGAAGTCTTCATTTTGCTGCATTAAAATTGTATCTTAGAACCCAATTTTATTTTATGTAAGACCAATGCTAAATTATCATAATAGACCCAAAGAAAATTCTAAACCTAATGTAATTTAAAAATGATAAACACATCAAAAACAATAATTTATTCACGTGAATCAATTCTATGCTACATCAATATTATTCTTAAAAACTAAATATCCAAAATCTTTTACACTTAATTTTCAAAATCAATATTTTTAATTATAATTTTCCAACTACCAAACTACCTTAACTAGTTTATAATATTATTATATGCATTTATTTTAATAATTAGCCAAGATTTAATGTAGAAGGGATTTATTTATTTTAATATACCTTAAACAAAATTAAACCCAAGATTTCTATCTGGAACTTAAAAAGTGAATTGCAATACACTTTTTTGATGCAAGTACGGATGTAAAGCAAAATGTGAGGTGGTTGATGTGAAGAAAGGACACCAATCTTATAATGGGCCACCACTTTCTTTTACAATACGAAAAGTATCTTTTCATTCATTAATGATAAGAGGGTACCACCTTATCATTTTCAAATCTCTTTTTCACGTGTCAGATATTTTAATGTTTGGTTGATCGGTCGGTGCACGCATAGGAAGTTCGCATGTCTTTTATATCAAAATGCTAATTAAAATTTTAACTCTTTAAGATGAGATAAACAAAACTAGAAATTCGAGAAATAAAATAAATTATTAATTTGATCAGATTTCCACAATTCATAATTGAACGAGAAAGTTGTTTCTGGATTTGATTGTGTATATCTTTTTTGCATCAACGTTTCGGATCACACTCTGTCAAGATGAAAGAGAGTGTCAAGAGACGAGGTAAATGGAACCAATGAGATGGTATACTACAAGGTAAAAAAAAATTTAGCAATATTTAGAGAGGATAGGGGAAGAGCATCAGTTAAGTCCATGTTTCAATTCTCGTTCATTCCTTGCTTACCCAATCTTTTAATTACTAATTTTAAAGAAACCCAAAAAATGATAACTAAAAGTTCATTAATAAATTTAACGTGTACAAATCGCTGTCCCCTTTACCTCTCGTAGTTACAATTTTTGGACTTTAATTGGACGAGTTGTGCAACTTTATTGGTACTCATAACGCATGACTATTAGGGCGTTTATGCATAAGTATTGGCCATTTTTGAGGTGGTTGTAGTGCATGGTTATTGGGGCATCTTTCAGTAGGTATCAAGCGACACTTTGAAATTACCACTTTTTGACTCTTGTGCACATAATGGATCTCACTTGTGTCATTACTACCCAAAATCTAGAACAGTAGCTATAAGCAATTAAGTCGCATACGAAGACAACAAGGAAAAAATCGTCAAAATCAAATGTATTGTTTAGGATTTGTGGATGCACAAAGTTAGCTATAGCGGCTATTGGTATGCTTCCCCTAAAACATATCTTACAAAATAAATTATATATATTTATTTTAAATTAAAAATAAAATATAAAATGAACGTGTGCCTACAATTTAAAAAGGAGATAAATTTTTGGTGCAATATGAGATTTGTTTTTTGGAATTTAAAATTAGATTTTTTAATGAGTTTTTTTATTAAACTTTGTATTAATTAAAAAATAGTTCAATATTAAAAAAAGGGTGGTATACAAAAGACTACTTCTCATTCAAGCAGGAGGATAATGGTACCACAGCCATAGTTTTCCCATACACTCTCTCTAATCATCATCCAATTAAAGCCTTGATTTCAATGAATAATTTTGTTGGCATGTCTATTAAGAGGAAGGATAACTTCATCCTCAACACTAGTTTGTTGAAGGACCAAGATATTATATGTGCAATATACATAATTAGACAAATTGATAAATGGGATAGTAATACTTCCTCTGCCATTGATAGGTGGAACAAGAATGTTAATAGCTTGAAGGTCATGTTTCAAATTGTGGGCAAGAAAAAAGCCAAGGATGAGAGGAGACTAGAAAGAGACCTTGTGGAGAATTAAAAATTCAAATGGATCCCACCAACTAAGACTACTCAAAATCGCTGATGCACACTAGAGATCAGTTAAGGAGCCTACAAACTAAAAGGATTCAGGGCCTCAAGGTAAGGGCCAAAATTAATTGGTTGTGATAGGGGGACAAGGGGTCCAAGTTCTTCTTTGATATGTTGAGGTAGAAAGAATTCAAGGAGTGAATAGATAGAGTTTGGGAAGATGGTAAAGAGTTGGTGGATCGGGAAGACATTAAAGAAACATTCTTATTGTATTACCAAAATTTGTTTTCTTCTAAAGGGAAATCTTCTGAAAGTTAAACTGCACGAGAGAAATGTAGAGCACTCATCTCGAGGAAGATCTCAAAGGAATAGGCTAACATGCTTAAGAGACCAATCTTAATAGAGGAGATCATCAAGGCCATTAACACTCTTGATAATTACAAAGCCCTTGGCCCTAATGGTTTGCCCGTTGAGTTTTACAAAGAAGCTAAGGATTGGATTGTTATGGAATTATTTCATGTATATGAGGAAGTTCTTAAAAGGGATTTATTGGGGGTTGAAAATCACAAAGGTGTTATTAAGATTCTCCCCAAAGATGGAGGCAAATCCCTCATAAAAAATTAGAGGCCCATTACACTGTTAAATGTGGCATACAAGATTTTGGCAAAAATTATTGCACTTAGACTGGTTGATATCTTACCCAACTTTATGAGTAATACTTAGATTGTTTTTATCAAGGGTAGGTACATACTTGAATATCTCATCACTAGTTGGGAAGCAATGAATTGGGTTAAGTGAACAAATCAAAAAGCAGCAATGTTATTAATTGACTTTGAGAAGGCATATGATCGGAAGGAATGGAGTTTTCTCATTATGATACAGGAAGCATTCAATTTTCCAATGGAATTTTGTCAGATGATTCAAATACTGTTAAGGGATGTCTCTACATAGGTTGAGATTAATGGATCATCCCTATTCTTTTACTCTAGAGAGATCCATTAGGAAAGGTTTCCCACTTGCTCTCATGCTATTTGTTATAGCATCTGATGATGGCTTCTATCTACTAAGAGAATCTTCTTACTCCCCATGGATCAAAGGCATTTTGTTGCCTAATAAGGAAGACTTGATCAAAGTTCACAGATGATAGTAAACTTTTCTTCGATCTTGAAAAGGCAAACATGGAATCTTTGATTAATAATTTGAGCGTTTTTGTAAAGCCTCAAGGGCTAGGATATCTCCAACAAAATCCTCTTTGCTTAGATGGGATGAAGCCCCACAATGTGGCTCAATAAGTTCAATTATCAATGGGGCAGACCCTCAAAGCAAGTAAGATATCTTGGCATCCCTTTGTGGTCAATCCTTGTCTAAATGAAATGTGGTTGGTGATCAAAGGGAAGATTGAGCATAAATTGGGTAGATGGAATAAACAATACTTGTCTATGGACAACATAATGCAGTTGTGTTAGAAGATCCTCTCTTCATATAGTCTCTATTATGCCTCTGTATGGATGTTCATCAACTACTAGATCAATGATATTCGGAAACTAATCAAGAAATTGTTGTGGTTTGATGACAAAGATAATAGGAAGTGACACTTTGTCAAGTGGTAGCAGTGTTGCTTAAGGAAGAATATGGGTGGATTAGGTCTCAAAGATCTTACGATGTTGGGGATTGCCTTAGCTTCCAAATGGACATTTCATGCTTTGGAGGGTAATGAGCCATGGAAGGTTCTCATTACGAACAACATCAAGCTAGTTGTCTCTAAACATGCCAAAACCTTGAAGTTGCTCCCCTTTAGTGACCTTATTATTGGCAGATTTCTTTTCTCCCCGACTGGCTCTAATGTCTTCAAGGTTGTATGGAAGGCATGAGAGTGTATTTAAAACCTGATTTCTCATAATGGAATCATCACTGATAATATACATTATGTGGGGAGAGATCCATTTGGTAGAAGTTATCCCACAAAGGTAGACCTCTTGCTCTTATCCAAGGTTCTACTAAAAGATGGAATCTTAAAGGTATTTGTTGTTTTAATGACATTATCATTAATAGGTAGTTAATGTTTTGGAATTCTTTGTAAAAAAATACCACCTTCCTTCATCCAATTAGAGAACTTAATCTATTTCGAGGGATGCATGTCTATGTCTCCAACTTCCCAAGCAGTGTTATGTGGAGGAAGATATATTTAGTATGTTTAAATGGGTCAAGGTTTCTTTGTTGAGGAACACTAAGGCCAAATCGGTCTATGAATATTTCTGCAATAATGTTGATTTAATTTATAATCTTAATTCTATATGGAATTTGAACTGCAATCATATGGATTGGCAAAAAGGTTTTACCTATCTATGGAGTAGTAATATCATGCCCAAGAAGAAATGTTTTAAGTGGTTATTTAATCTCCATAGATTGCCTATTAAAAATAAGTAGCAAGATATTGATATCTGTAGCATTTACAGGATTGCCAAATCCATTGTTCATATATTCTTTGAGTGTGTTGTGGCTAAAGAAATATGGAATAGCTTTGGCATTAATTTTTCTAATAGTTTCTCTTATCGTGATTTTGTTTTTGGATTCATCAATGGTATTAAAAAAAGATAGTAACCTATTTTGGTCTTTGTCATCCTGTGAGATTCTTTGGATAATTTGGTCTCGAAGGAATGAAGAAAAATTTCAAGGTAAGGGTAGGTTGCTTACCGAGTCTTTGAAAAGACTCATCCTTTACAATGTTGACATGCAGGTCACCATTATCTTGTGATTACCAAAGATGAAATTTGAAAGATTTATAGATGATGGTACCACCAAAGTATTTCTATTAGAGTTATCACATGAATACGCGTGGTCAAGGTTCAAGATGGATAGAATACCCTTTGTGAATGCATTGTGGACCTTTATGAATGAAATCGGTTATTCCAAGAAAGTGGAAAGGCACCAACAAGTCAATCAAGTAGCTGCAACAAAATAGGTGCACTGGAACAAGAACATTATATGGATGGAAGGACCCCTAGGATGGACAACATGGATAGAGGATTAAATGTGCAGATGTCCTCATTTTGTACAACAGATTTTTTGTATGAGTCACAAATGTATACAATCAAGTTCAATATTTTGTATATGCATCACAAGTATATAGATTCAATGTAACTGTGTACATCTAACTAGTAGTACAATGTTAGTCCTATATGTTGCTTCATAAGGATTTTGCCTGATATAGACACAAACTGTTAATGACATGAACAAATATTGTACGATGTTATTACCTTATACTTAATATAATAAATAATCGATTCAATTAGTTTCTCTAACTTTGAATAATATATACATTCAACATTTTTGCAAGATAAATACAAGAACATACTATAAGTTTACATATGAATGGGCCAGAAGGAGCTTCATTATGCCCATAATAGGTACTCCCAATAAAGTAAGAGGATGGTAATTCAAGTGATGCAAAGAGAATAAGAAAAAGAGTATGGACTAAAAGCATAGAAAAATTGTAAAATCTTCTAACAAGCAAGACAAGATACAAATTTAATTATCTTCGACTATTTTAGAAGAGAAGAAAAGAAAGCAAAGTATTTAAAGGTTATTTATGGCTAGGAGGATTGTAATGAAGGGAAGAAAAGAAAGGAAAGTAGTTGATGGTTATTCATGGCTAGGAGGATTGTAATAAATTATGAACTTGTTGTAAGAAATAGTTTGACCAATAGAATGCTAATGAGAATGTTCCTACAATTCTACCAGCCTCTAAATTAGCTTTTCAATATTTTGCTTCAATTTTTTTTGAATGAATGGTTAAATATCACAACCTTCCTCTTTAGGTAGTAGAGATATGCACACCCCAACAAAAATGCGTTCCTCATTTTTTGTTGTTGTAGGACTCTAATAAAATTTCAGTGTAACTAATTCATTACAAGTTGAATTACACATTGCATTTTTTTCACAAGCTTAGTTCATGGTTGGTAAGATGTGTTTTTTTCTCATTTGATGTTATCCCAAATGAATAATCAGATATCACAACCTTATTCTTTATGTAAGAGAGGCATGTGCAAGCACACTCATTTTATGCTGTTGTAGATTTTTCATAGGAGTTCATTGTATATATGAAGTTGCAAGTTGAATTACACATTATATTTTTCAACTTGCACAAGATTAGTTCATGATTGGTAAGATATGTTATTTTATCATTTGTTATTATCTCAAATTAATGTTTGGATATCACAACCTTCCTTTTTAAGTAACAAAGGCATGCACACCCAATAAAAGTGTATTCCTCATCTTATATTGTTGTAGGGTTGCAATAGGATTGCATTGTATTTATAAAGTTACAAGTTGAATTTCACATTGTTCTTTTCAACTTGCACAAGCTTAGTTCATGGTTAGTAAGATGTTTTTTCTTCTCATTTGAGGTTATTTCAAATGAATGGTTGGATATCACAACTTTTTTCTTTATGTAAGAGAAGTGTGTCCACTCAAAAAATGTGTATTCCTTATTTTATGTTGTTATAGGGCTGTGATAGGTTTTATGTTAGAACATAATGTTATCAAGGGTCAAACTCTCATAACATTTATATAGTGTTCTAATATAAGGCTATAAAACCTTATATTTAATATGTTTTATCAAGCATATCACATTTAAAATAATTATAATCCAATCACTATCAGATTATTAATTATTTATTTATGGGGGTTATTAAAAATGTGTGACTAATTTTGCCATTTAAGGAGGTTCTCTCTCATTTAAGAGTGTGTGACTTTGGAGCTTTATAGTGAGTTATATCACTATCCTCATAAGGTATTTTTGGTCATGTGGAAGTAAGGATAAGTATCCATGGGTTCAATCTATTTATGATAGACTATATTTTGCAAGCGTGTTAATAAAATGATGCTTTATGAGGTTTTTAATTGAAAGGGTTTTCTCCATGTATATCTTGTGTAGTGTATAAATTTATGGTTGTATGATTCTCATCTTATTTATTTAATTTATTTATTTTATCCTAAGATCTTAATTTCTAACATGGTATAAGAGCCAATTAGGTTGTGCTAATTATTTACAATGTGTAAATTTAATTTATATACTTATTTTCTTGAATTACTTGTATCGTCATGTTTGAATTTAGTTAAAAATATTTGTAAAAGATTTGTGAAAAATGCAGATTCATTCGAGAAAGATAAAAATTCATAATCACCTTTTTAGGTAAGTATATGAAATTATTTAAGTACATGCATTCCAATAAGATTGAATTTTATTTCAAAGAATTTCAAATATATGTACACAATTTGATTAAATATGATTTTTGTAACTTATTATATTTAATCATCTTACAATTAAACCAAAAGAATTCAAGAAACTTCTACCCATAATGATCTCATTATTTGCATAGTATTTATGTCAATTTAGCTTTTATTTATGGCTTCTAGTGATACAATAAAGAATAATATCCTTGCATTTTCAAAAATCTTTTGAAACTTTCTCAATATAAATATACTTTACAAATGTCCAAAAAAATAAATTTAAACTTGTATTGGATGCTTACGTCTCCACGAGAACTCGATAGTAAAATCACACGCAAAACAATTTTTATATCTCTGTAATGATAAATGGTCATTCCATTTTGAATGGATAAACCATTTTCAAATGCTACACATTATATACATTTATATAGTGCATTTATAATGACTGCTATACGTGCCCTCCAATATTTACTCAACATCTTTCTTGTCATCTATTTGCAATAATGGTGATCAACTAATCTTGAATTCAGAATGAAATTAAAATTAGCAATTACCTACTCCATTTGAATGTGCTTGTCCACAAATTAAAGGAATAGAGAACCACTGTCTAGAAACAAACTCCATAATTATTTTTCTCTACCATTCAATGGATCAAAAAATTGTCATATCATCTTTCAACTACATTTAGATACAAGATGACATCAAGTAAAACATTTATGCTCCAATTTGAGTACATGCAAGGAGGATGTTGGTGAAGGTTGAGGAGTTTGGATTTACACTTGTTGGTTGTTTTTGCTTAAAATTTTTCCTATGCCTTCTCAACAAAATCCATTTTGAACATATCTTGCAATGAAGAGAGATTGTGTATGATCAAGAATGGTCAAATTTATAGAAAAAACTATGGGGGAGTTTACTTGAGGTGTCTAAACAAAGAGGATGCACTTGTAATGTTGTAGGAATTTTACAATAAATATGTTATAGATCTACGAAAGCTACAACTCATCAAGTACTGAAACCTAGTTACTATTGGCCAACCTTTTTCAAAGATACACACGAGCATGCATGAACATGTCATGTATGTGAAACCAATGCTAGTAAAGAGAGACATGTTGCTTTGCCATTTCAACCAATGTATGAGGTACATTAATTTGACCAATGGGGTCTTGAATTCATTGGGTTGATTGACCCCTCTTCCTATATAGGTCACAAGTACATATTAACTGCGACTGACTATTATACTCGATGGATAGAAGCTTTAGCCAATAAGTACTATATGAAAAACGTTTTGATCAAATTCCTCAAGGAGCACATAATCACAAGTTTGGAATGAATTTTGCACTAGTATGTGATAACAACCCATCTTTTTCTTCAATAAGTTTAATGCAATAGGCATTTGAGAAAAAAAGGCAACACTTAATTTTTTTTGTAATTATTATCCACAAGGAATGGTGTAGAAAAATCAACAAATAAGAATCTAATAATGGTAACTAAATGATTGTTAGAAAAGAATACAAAATATTGGCACACCCAATTGAAAATTTCTTTGTGGACATATAGAGTAAGGGTAAAAATGCTTTAGGCACCTTTCCATATGAGATTGTGTAAGGGCTAGATCATGTCTTCCCTATGAATCCTAGGGTTCCCACCCTCAAATTCATGGAGAGTCATATTAGAGGTGATGATAAAATTTAGGCTAAACTCATGAATTTGTTAGAACTAGAAGAAAAGAGAGTGAAAATTGTAAAGTGGAAAATCACAATCGAACCCTAGTTGCACTCCCCTCTTCCAACTCCGAGGAGAGAGAAGGGAGGTTCGCTAGGGTTGATGGTTTTCACTTAAGGGAGAGACTTTACATTCAAAAGAGGGGTTGAAACTCACAAGATCCAATCCCACACAATGTAAGATTGGATGCTAAATGTGTTTCAAGGGTTAAGACAGCAAGGCTACCCTCTTTTGTAAAGAATGTTGATAGAAGAATTAAGCTAGGAATGCATAGAAAGTGATAAAGATTCGCTTATAAACTGAGTTAGGGATATAGTATGAAGCTGTGGACCTGGAATTAGCAGTAAAATGTCGATACGGCGCTGTCCTGCAAATTTGAGCAGAAGTTGTCGGGACGATGGCGCCTGGCGCCACGGTCCTCCGAAAAATCCGCGAAACGAAGGGGGATCTGTTCGTCTCTGCACAAGGATTCCAGATCTTCAATTTCAGCCACGTACCTGCAACCTACACACAGAAAAGCGGAGACGATTGGGGGGTTAGGGATTAGGGGTTTGCCTTTAGGTCAAACCCCGGTTTTGGAATTAACCAGGTAATGAGAAATGCTGTAAATGTAAATGACTATAATGTAAAACAAGTACTAATACCTTGTTCTAAGGATGTTTGTATCCTTATGTGCGAAGGTTTAGATGTTGTTGTTTGTTGTATGTTGTATGTAGCATGTAGTATGTGATCTCCTCTTCAATGGTTGAATCCTTGTCTTGAATGCAACACTTAGCCTTGAATGGAGACTTAGAAGGAATGCTTGAATGCTTGAATGCTTGAATGTTTGAATCTTGCTTTCGCCTTTTTTCCATCTATCCAAATGAGAGAGGAAAATGTCGTTTATATACTTGCCAATTAGGGTTAAAAGACTGATTTTCTCGACCTTAGGCCGACCAGGAAAGTTTATTTTCCAAATTGCAATCAAAAAGACCCGATACCCCTTAGGAGACCGGGCCCAAAATAGGCCCAGGGACCAGGGCGCTGGGCACTCAGGTCCCACCTCCCGGGACAACAGGGTGCAAGGAGGTTCAGGCCAGGGTGCTTGAAAAATGCAGTTTTTAGTGTCGTGAGCAAGTTTCGGGGTCTCCATTCAGGTTGCGTGTTGCATCGCCATCGTGAAGACCGAAATGCAGTCGAAATTGCAAGTGTCGCAATTTTAGGACGCTACATTTAGCCCCCACTTTAGCGGGAGTATGTATGCTCATACTTCCGGTAAAGTACAAGGAAACAACATTGAAAGACTTTCACCATGTCAAGGAGGCAAGATACACCAAGCCCCCAGTGGACTAAGGATCTTACAACTTCGATTGATAAAGTAAAAGGGAAAATCACGAGGGAGAACCATGACTGTCAGTAGTAAGGTTCCCTCACTATGAGTCATGCAAGAGAAATACCAAAAATTTTCAAGGCAAAGCTAAGTTCGCCAAGAAATTTTCAAGTATCGTGAAAGGATAGACAGGGTGTATGCCCCCCTACGTTAAAGCGATCCCACACGCCTCAACGGGGGTGATTGTTTTAACGTAGTGATACACATAAGAAATGAGAAGGGAAAGGAGCACGTTATCACAAAGATTTAGCCCCCAAGTGTGAGATAAACCCAAGGATAATAGACACAAACACAAAGCACAAGGTGACTTCGCTTTCCTCGGGGTCAGTATGCTGTATGATAATTCATGTATATATATCATATGTATGTATGCATAATTGTTCTTCATTCCCCAATCAAGGAAGGTCACCTAGAAGAAGGGAACACATGTGTCTTTTGAGTCAACATGAGAGAGACCAAAAGAGATCTCAATGCTTTGCATCGTCCTCAAGTAGACAACACTAAGGACGACAAATAGAAGAATGAGAATGACATATAGAAGAAGTAACAAAAGAGAGGGGGAGAAAATCTGCTATGCTAATGAAACTAGTCTAGCACGTCATCTACCCCCCGATTTTGCTGATCAACGTTTCGGGAAGGTAGGGAACATGCTAGAGGAGGAACATCCAACACAACAGATGGAGCTATCACAAGATCCAAACAAGGGCTATGTTCATGTTCCGAGCCACATTGTTCTTGTCTAGGAGCTAGGATAAGTGCTTTAGAAAATTCATTAGATAAATGGTTATCAACATCAACAAGTTCATATTCACTATCAGAAGCAAGAGGAGTAACATGTTCATTATGAATAACATTTTCATCTATGTCATCATTAAGATTTATAAAAATAGGATCTTTAACTCACATAGGATCAAGACCATCATGCATCTTATGTTTAGGAGATTTAGGCTCAATTTTTGGCTGAGGAGAAAATGGAATAATGCTTGTTGAAGGTGTTTTCGGAGATTGCAAAGTTTGAGAAACAGCTGCTTGAGCCCTAAGACGACGCTTTCGTCGACGTTCGCGTGCAGAACGATTTCGTCTAGTCTTAGTAGGAAGTGAAGAAGATTGAGGAGGAGGAATGTTCTCATCCCTATCACTTGGGTGTTTAGGTTGTGGTCTCTTAGGCTGGATAATAGGAGAAGAAGAAGGTCTCTTCTCTCTATAAAAGGCAGGAGGAGGAACTGCTCCATATAAAGGAGGAATGTTTGGTTTAGGAAGAAGACCAAGTCCATCATGACGAGGAGGTATAGGTCTACTTTTAGAAGGTTTATTAGGCATAGACATAGTCACATCCATAGGGATGGGTTGGGAATCTTCTTGAGGAAAGACATTAGTTTTATCTTTCAAAGGAAGAACTTCCTTCTCAAGAATGATAGGAATGTCTAGTTTAGGTGTTCTAGGTTCACTTAGAGATAGGATCATATCTGTTTTCCACTTTTGATAAGATTTAAAAAGATGATCACTTCGCGGAGGAAGGGATTGGAATTGTTTAGGCCAAAAGTAATCAATAGGAACACTAGAGGTTCTTTCAGCTGGTTTAAAGAGACTATGATTGACAGTAACAACTTCACCATTATGGGGAAATTTCAAACACTTGTGAATAGGAGAAGCAATAGCTTTCATGGAAGATAGCCAAGGATAGCCAAGCTTCACACGAAATTGTTCGGATGAAGGAATAATAGCAAAGTTTACATCAAGGGATTTGTTATGGACCTCAATAGGCAATGTAATAGAACCAATTGCAGGAGAAGAAAATGCATCAAATAATTTCACAATCACATCTGTTTTGTCATAGATCACTTGATTCAATTGCAAAGTAAAAAGAAATTCTTCAGTAATAACATTAACCATGCACGAAGGATCAATAAGCACTCCACGGCAAGGTGTATTTTTGACTTTTGCAACTATGTATAAAGGACCATCAGGTGCTCTAATGGTTTCACTAGAATCAAATGTGATGGAAGGTTCTTTAGGGTTTTCTTGCTGCTCTACAAAATTAATCACATTCGGAGTCATAGACACAAGACCATCAGATGAGAGAGAGGAATCATTAGCCTCAATCGCATTAGAGGTATGAGAAGTATGAGAAGGTAATGGATCAGTAAAAATCTGAAGATTTTGGTTAGGAGGAGCTACAGATGTGTTGCCTTTATCATTCACTCCAGAAACAGAGATAGTATTATTATCAATCAAATCTTGAATTTTACCCTTTAAAGAAAAACATTTTTCAGTATCATGCCCAGGCTGACGATGAAAGTGACAAAAAGCTTTGTTATCAAAATAAGGTGAAGTAATCTTTGCAGGATCAATTTGTCGTACAGGAGGAAGAGTAAGCACATTTTGTTCCAATAACTTATTCATAATACTATGCAATGATTCATTCAAAGGAGTATACTTTCTTTCTTTCTTGAAAAATTTAGAAATAGGAGGCACACCTGATGCTGCATTCACATTGTTGTTGATGATGTTTTCATTGAATTTGATGGAATCTCTGTTCGGTTTAAACTTTCCAAATGGTTGTTGACTGCTATCACCCTTATCACTCAGAGCCATAGGATGTGATTGTTCCATTTGACTCACAGTCAGTTAATAATTGTGAAGAGTGGCACACAACTGTTGGAAAGAAG
The DNA here is from genome assembly GCF_030272615.1 of Cryptomeria japonica. NCBI lineage: Eukaryota > Viridiplantae > Streptophyta > Pinopsida > Cupressales > Cupressaceae > Cryptomeria > Cryptomeria japonica. The sequence goes on along the minus strand of NC_081412.1, from coordinate 8,320,122 downwards.
TAAACTCAGAAAACAGAAGTTTGTCTCGAATATCTTTTTGCAAATTAGAAATAAAGATTCTTTGAATATCATTGTCAGGCACTGGAAAAGAAATTTGAGCATACAAATGTTTATATCTACCAATAAAATCAGTCACTTTTTCTTTAACACCTTGTTTACAATGCATTAAATCAATCAAAGTAACTTTAGGACTTATATTGTTTTGAAATTGTTGAATGAAAGCATTTGCAAGTTGTTCGAAAGAAGTAATAGAATAAGAAGGCAACGAGCAATACCATTGTAGGGCTTTGTCTCTTAATGTTCTAGTGAATAGTTTCGCAAGCAACCTTTGGTCATAAGCAAAATTAGTACATATTGTTTGAAAAGTCTTAACATGTGTTAGAGGATCACCTTTACCATTATAAAGCTCCAAATGCGGGATTTCAACATGTTTAGGGGGAATAGCTCGAACAATGTCAAGAGAAAGTGGGCTCGCAACATCAAATGTGGGCACACTAAACTTAGATTGATTCATAGAGGCAATTTGTTGCTGTAAAGAAGAGACAGTCTGTGCAAGATTGTTAATGGTCGCTTCAGTCGAAGAGTTCATATTAGGTGTGTTAGATTGAGATGGAGGTGTTATGTTATTGAAAGAAGGTAGAGAGTAAGGTGGTGGGACTCTATGATAGTCAATCATAGGGGATGATTGGACAAGAGGAACACTACAAGGAGGAATGGAATGGTTGAATGAATTGCCCCCTTGCGTCATGTTCATTTGTGAAGATATAATAGGAACACTCATTGAAGGAATGAATGAAGAAGTCGGATTAAATACAGGAATAGTGTTAATTGAAGAAGAGGGATTGCCCCCATGACTGGTAATCACAGGAGGAATATCTTGTATAGAAGTAGCCATTATGTTTGATGTAAAGGTAGGTATGCTAGCAATAGGAGTTGTCAAAGGAATAGAATGATTGACTTGTGTAGGAGGTTGTGTATAACCTAAAGATTCGGCACAACTCTTCATAGGCATCACATTCGAATCCACAATGTGTGCAATACCACGCAAAATATCAATTCCATTCTTATCACTTTGAAGCATATGTTTTAGACCCTCAATTAAAGGAAGAGCTTGACTATCAGGATACTCATGGGACATCCATTGGTGAAAATCGTCAAATTGGTTATCCAATTTCGAAAGTTGTTCTACAGAAACCTCATGGAGAGCTTCTTCATCATTAGAAGGATTAGAGGAATTACCCATGTCCTCGTTAAAAAGGCTATTCAAATTAGGTTCCATCTCCTTAGTAGTTAAACCTCAGAGAGACTTAATTCTACAGCTTCGTCTAACGGGAATAGTGTAAGTAGGGCTTGTTGTTGTAAAACTCATGCACTAGAAAGAGAGAGAAAATTTTGAATTTAGAGGTAGCAATTTTCAGTAAAATCAGCCAATCTTCTGGATTTAAGCTGTTAAATGCAATCACGACAGTCTCCCGAAATTTCGAAAAAAATGTCCGGGACCGTGGCGCTCGGAGTGCAACACGGTCCTTGCAACTTTTTTCGAAATTTGCAAGGATGAAAGTTATGATGATTTTAGAGCTAATCTAAAAAAATTGAGTGATTTTACGATCTGTAGATAGGCCAAATTAAAGTTGCAATCTCAAAATTGAACCCTACCCAGATTGTCGAAAAATGCAAAATTTGAATTTTGAAAAAGAGAGGGAAACTGAAATTTTGAATTTTATGATTTTAGAGGGAATGTCAAAGGCAATGCAAATTTTGAATTTCAAAAAATTGACTCAATTTCACGCAAAATTCAATTTTGAAAGCGGAAATCAAAGTTGTTGTATTTAAGCACTTAATTTCAAAAGTCACAAATTGCAAGAATTTGAATGAAGCACTGAAATTTCGAATGAATGCAAACACACTTTTCAGATTTAGGACAGTAAGAACACAATTTCGACACAAAATTTCAATTTCAATGATTTTTGAATGTTTAGGAGCCTTAATCCAAGCAATCACAAGACCAACTTTGACTGTAATTTTGAAAGTGTTATAATTGATAAAATCAGCCAAAATTCTGGATTTTAGCAGGAAAATATAGTAAGATCTCGCTCCCGAAATTTCAGAAAAAATGTCGGGGACGATGGCGCTCGAAGTGCACACGGTCTTCGCAACTTTTTTCCAAATTTTCAGGGATGAAAGATATTGTGATTTTATTGCGGAATCCAAAGTTACAGCTGATTTGGAGATGTTTTGATCAGTGAAATTGTCGGACAAAGGTTGAATCAAGAGGGTTTCAAAAATTAGGGTTTTGACACTTAACCACTTAATTTTCAAAATTAAAGCACAAATATGAATTGATAATTTGTAATAGAAGGGCAGATCTGAAACAAGCATTAACAATTAAATATTTCACAAGTTCAATTACTAAAAAGAAATTTTAGGGTTTTTATGCAATCACCTCTAAAATCTTGCAAAAGATCAAACATGGAAATGTAATCAAATTTTTTTTTTTTCAGATCTAAGCATGAAAAATCAGAAAGGATGTTCACGTCGGGTTCACCAAAATGTAAAGCGGAAAATTGCAATCGAACCCTAGTTGCACTCCCCTCTTCCAACTCCGAGGAAAGAGAAGGGAGGTTCGCTAGGGTTGATGGTTTTCACTTAAGGGAGAGACTTTACATTCAAAAGAGGGGTTGAAACTCACAAGATCCAATCCCACACAATGTAAGATTGGATGCTAAATGTGTTTCAAGGGTTAAGACAGCAAGGCTACCCTCTTTTGTAAAGAATGTTGATAGAAGAATTAAGCTAGGAATGCATAGAAAGTGATAAAGATTCGCTTATAAACTGAGTTAGGGATATAGTATGAAGCTACGGACCTGGAATTAGTAGTAAAATGTCAATACGGCACTGTCCTGCAAATTTGAGCAGAAGTTGTCGGGACGATGGTGCCCGGCGCCACGGTCCTCCGAAAAATCCGCGAAACGAAGGGGGATCTGTTCGTCTCTGCACAAGGATTCCAGATCTTCAATTTCAGCCACGTACCTGCAACCTACACACAGAAAAGCGGAGACGATTGGGGGGTTAGGGATTAGGGGTTTGCCTTTAGGTCAAACCCCGGTTTTGGAATTAACCAGGTAATGAGAAATACTGTAAATGTAAATGACTGTAATGTAAAACAAGTACTAATACCTTGTTCTAAGGATGTTTGTATCCTTATGTGCGAAGGTTTAGATGTTGTTGTTTGTTGTATGTTGTATGTAGCATGTAGTATGTGATCTCCTCTTCAATGGTTGAATCCTTGTCTTGAATGCAACACTTAGCCTTGAATGGAGACTTAGAAGGAATGCTTGAATGCTTGAATGTTTGAATCTTGCTTTCGCCTTTTTTCCATCTATCCAAATGAGAGAGGAAAATGTCGTTTATATACTTGCCAATTAGGGTTAAAAGACTGATTTTCCCGACCTTAGGCCGACCAGGAAAGTTTATTTTCCAAATTGCAATAAAAAAGACCCGATACCCCTTAGGAGACCGGGCCCAAAATAGGCCCAGGGACCAGGGCGCTGGGCGCCATGGTCTTGGGGGACTAGGGCGCTGAGCGCCTTGGTCCTGAAGGACCAGGGCACTGGGCGCTCAGGTCCCACCTCCCGGGACAGCAGGGTGCAAGGAGGTTCAGGCCAGGGTGCTTGAAAAATGCAGTTTTTAGTGTCGTGAGCAAGTTTCGGGGTCTCCATTCAGGTTGCGTGTTGCGTCGCCATCGTGAAGACCGAAATGCAGTCAAAATTGCAAGTGTCACAATTTTAGGACGCTACAAAAATATTAGAGCATGTTAGAAAGAATCAAGTGGTACTCACATGATGGTTTGAAAAAAGGGATGAGATTAAAAACTTCAGCATATCTAACTTTGTCTTAATGTGGAATAAGTCTAAAGAGAGATGAAAATCATGAAAAAATTGATCATCTTTGTGTTGGTCCTTATCAAATAGTAGAAATTACATGGAGAAGTTGTGTCATTGCTCGCCAATGGACAATTTCTTAAACATTATTTTGAATCTTGAAGAGACATTGAGTCTAGCTTCCCTCTATGTTATGGTTAGCTTAGGGTTTTATTGTTCCCTTTCTTTTTTTGGTTTCCTTTTCTATTGTTGTGTTTAGCTTGTTTTCTTTTCAACGTTTGGTGCTTGGTATTTTCTTGTTGGGTAGGTGAGTTTTCTAGAGTTGTCTCTTCATAATTGAGGTTTTCATGGCAACCACTAGGAGAAAGTTGTTGGTATTTCTTTGTGAAAATATCAAGAGATTTAAGATCTGGATTGGGTATTCACTAAGGGTATATGAAGCAAAGCAATATTTAACATCAAGGGTTGTGTATATTGAAGACATTACATTGAATATTAACCACCAAACACTAAAAACTAGGTTTTTGATGAGGTCTAGTCAGAATTAGTCTTGGAATAGAATTATTACATGATTATGCTTTCCTCAAATAACCATTGTGGTTCTCAACTCCCAATGAAGTCTTAATTTTTTTTAATTTGATAGTGTTATCAAAGAAAGAGCTTCAAAAGAAATACTATGAAAATAAAGATCCGTACATTTAGAATTCAAATGGGAAGGGGTGATTTTGGTAATCTCTATCGAGGCTATGGACATCCAACTAGGTATAAAGCTATGTTAAGAGAGAACCAAAAGTAACTCTGTTGGGCTATGGATGCCTAACTGGTAGCAGAGAAATTGCTAGGTAGAAAGATATAAGCATAACTAAATTTATCATACTCTAACCCAAGTCCTCTTTTGAATTTCCCAATCTTAATCTTGAAGGAATGAACTCCACATGCACACACTATGAGATTTCGATATTAAGGTATCTAGCTATTTTTTTGCTTGGGAATTTAATAAATTTTTAATGAGATTATTATTCTTTTGGTTCTCTTCAATTTACTCTAAAAATTATGTATTTAATTTGAATTCAAGGAAATCTCTAGTTGGTCAATGAGCTAATAAATGCAAATATGAGAAAAATCGTAATCAAGCAATACGATATTGAGAGTGGTATGAAACATATAGTTTTTTCATTAGATCCTAGTGAACCTGGCCTTACTAACATTTCGGCTCTGTATTTTTCATAAATTTAATTAATTATTTGCATGCATGTTAAATTTGTATTTTTTTTTCTTGATAATGTTGACCATTGAGATATATGAGTCATTTGAACTAGATTCAGGGAATTTTTTAGTTGATTATTATTGATACCTACAAGTACCAGAAAATATTTAGTAGATTAAAATGAAGTTTAGTGTAAGTACTCAAATATTTTGATGGTGAATAGATCCCTAGACATGATTTTATTAGTAGAATATGGATCTTTTTCTATTTCATGCACTTAATGGAATCAATTATATCTTTTTTGTATCTTAGATGTTACATCACTATGCAATGCATACTATAACTTAGTTTTTAGAATTTGCCTTGTAAATTACTAACAATGGTGTTAATTTTAGATGAAATTGGATGATGAAAATGATACCTTATAAATTCATGGATAGTGCCATTAATTTTGTTATGGACCAAATTAAGAGAGAATTTTGGGATGATTTATTTCCACATTGTACCAAAAAAAGACTATACTTCATGAGTACAAATACAACAATGTTATAAACATATTTTTCATTATATTGAGATTGATGTCATAACTATGCAACTCTATTAACAAAAAATGAATGGATGAATTGTAGAAGAGCTTAAGTTGTTCGCAAATTTATCCATTTATCTATTAGTTTTGTATTTTTTGCTTCTAAGCAAGCATTACAAACACAAGTTAAACCTATACCTTTTAGCAATAATTAGTGAGTTCTATAATAAATCTACATCTATTGTATATTGTGTACTATTATTGATCATTTTATTTCATAATCCATGCTTATGAATGCATGACACCTTAAGCATGTGTGACACCTGAATTGTGACATTTCTTGTTTATCAATAATTTTTAAAAGATAGATACACACAAAAATAAATTGACATTCATATGTAATAAATATTTGTAACAACTAACCGACACAATTTCATAATATGATTAACCCACATAACATTGGACTAATTCATCTACCATTTAATGTTTGATAAATTTAATGTTAAATAAAATTGATCACCTTCAAATTTATTGTCACAAGGGCATCACTCAATTAAATAGAGTAAAATTTAATTAAATTACTTGAACACTTCTTTAAATAACAAGGATAACTAAAAATTCAAACTTTTACCTCATAATAAAGTTTATCACATTAATCATAAAAGTCATACTTTGACATTTTAAATTGAAAAAAATGAACATATAGGGTAACTATATCAATAGTAGTAGTAATGAATTTTTCCCCCTTATTAATGGGGTATATCGAGTTGATTTATCTTCTCTATGAGCTAAGGCAACATGGAGACCATCAAATCCATGATGGATAAAATTGAACTTTGATGGGACCTTTGGGGGAAACCCTGGAACTTCTAGAACTTGTTGTATTCTTTGCAAGCCCCAAGAGAAAATGCTATGCTCATCCTCTCTCTCTTTGGTTCTAGGAACCAACAACAAAGAAAAGTTTCAAGCACTTATTTATGGTTTGAAAATCTATCTCATCAAATATCCCACCTTGAAATAGAAGGGGATTCATTGGTTGTTATAAATGAAAGGAGGTGGTCTACACCTAGTTGGAAACTATAAGATATACTAGAGGAGGCCTTAACATATGTGCTATGTATTCTTAGTGTGCTCAGTAATCATATTTTTTGTGAGGCCAATGGGGAAGCAAATTGGCTATTCAACTTAGTTGCTAATGAGGTGGCCACCTATACCTCCAATTTTGGCAAGATGAGGAGATGTCGCTTGTAGACTCCAGGGAGTGAAGGCAGATTCATACTGTCAAATTTTAATAAATTTCATCATCCCAAGGACAATGTCAGCCTAGAATTTGTTTTCGTGATGGAAAAGATCATTTCATTTGCAATTACCCTGTACATGTGTTGTGTTTAAAACAATGTTCCATGGGGATGCATTCCCCCCCCTTTTGGCTTGTGTCTCAGAGATGGGGACGAGGGGATGGGGACGTGATGTCTCTTGCTGTCCTGCCATCACCACTAGAGCTCCGCCGGAGATGGGGAAACGTCTCCATGTATCCATGTCTCCCAAGGAGACATGGAGGCATTTCTCGAGGGGTGAGAGATGCCTAGACATCTCCTATTGCCCCACGTCAAATGCATAAGTTAAAATTAAAATTAAAAAAAAAGTGACATTTTTGGGGGTTGGGGGGTTACCCTAATTTGACGTTGGCTCCACCCCTTCCACCAAAACAACACAAAACCATTTTATTTGTTGATTTCACTCTCATATTGAAAGATTAAGTTTTTTTTCCAGCAAGCTGAAGAGGAGGAAAAACTTGTAGAAGACTGATTGAAGGAGTGAGAAAATTGATTGCAAGTTTGATAGGAATGAGAAGAAGCAAGAAGAAGAGGAGGAAGAATATTCTACTGCATTTTGGAGAGATTTTTCAAGCACAAGGTAGGGTTTTTCTTGTTTTTTTATTTTTTTAAATTTTATTTCTGGTTTTCATTTTCAATGTCATTTTTGGTTCTTTCATCTTTGTTTGTTTAGCTTTAAATTTTTATTTTTTTTCTATTCATTTTAAAATCAGATTTGTTGTTGAATCTTGAGGGCAAAATGATGAATGAATCATTCATTCATCATTTTTCCCTCAACATTCAACATCAAATTTTATTATTTTTATTTTAATTTTTAAATGAAAAATCATAAATTGTAAATTTTATTTTCAAAATTATTTTTTTTGAAATTTCAAGGCTGATTTTTTATTTATTTTGTGAAATGCAGTGTCAATTTCACAATGAGCTCCCAAGACATGAGTAAGGATGAGATGGAAATCCATTCTCATAGTGAGAATGATTCAGAATTTGAACCTAAAAATGAGGGGGGTGACCATGGGGCTGATCTTGGAGCCCAATCTAGTTCCATGGCGAGTGCACCAGCTAGTACAAGTTGCCTTTCATAGTTGTTATAACCGTATGCTAGGGGTCCTTTTGATCCTAAGGCTCCTCTCAAATAGTTTTCTTCAAGAATATTAGTACAAGGCACATCACATTCAGGTGGGGGAACAAGGAAGCGAAAGTGCAACATTTGTGACACTAAATGGTTTTGTAGCATCAATAAAGTGAATGTAAATTTTCTTTTTTAAATAGGAAAAGGTGCGAGTAATTGTAATTTTTTGAAGGAAGTTAAAAATATAAAGTACAAAATTGAGTTTAACAAGGTTTGGGGGGTTCCAGATGACACAAATATTTCAATGCCTACTACTTTGTTTGCTAGGGAAGCCCTTCAGCACAACCAGAATCTACCACATACTTCTCATGCTTCACATATGGGAGGAATGATGTTTGGATCTCCATCCACTTCGACTTATGGTGTCACTAGGGCAGGGAAACATAGGTTGTAGACACCACAAAGTAACCCCATTGTTGATATGTTTAATGTGCAGGGAAACTTAACTTTGAAAGTCTTCCAAACCATTAATGGTTAACCACAAAGTTCTTCTTTGCCAATGACATTCAATTTCATGTTACACAGTCTCCTTATTATAGGGAGATGATGGCTATGGTGGCAAAGGGAGGAACATATTATGTGCCACTAGGTGAGACAAAAATGAGGACCTCGATCTTGGATAAGTGTTATTCCAAGATCAATATTTTGATGGAGAAGATGAAGGCATATTGGGTAGCATCAAGGTGTAACATAGTTATGGATTGGTGGACGGGCATTAGCCATTATCCACTCATTAACATCATGGTCACATGTGCAGAGGGCCCATACTTCCTTAGAGCAATTGATTGTACAAGGAATCACAAAGATGCTGATTTTTAGTTTTTGGTCCTCAGGGCGGCTATTGAGGAGGTTGGGCCAATGTGGTTCAAGTAGTGACATATGCAACCCATGTGTGTAGAGCAGCAGGGAGACTCATTAAGGCAACCTATAAACACATTTGGTGGACCCCATGTTGTGTGCATACCATGAACAATGAACTCAAGGACATGGGGAAGATTTATTGGATTAAAGGAGTGGTCACTGACGCAAGAGATGTGCAGATGCTTATCTGCAACCACCACACTTCACATGCACTCTTGAAGGTAAGAGAAGGTGTTCTTGAAACCAGTTGAGACTAGATACGCATCCTATTTCATTCTCTTGGAGAGTATGATTGAGTTGCAAGAGGCATTGTAACTCATGGTTATGACTAATGAGTGGAATAGGTGGGCTGAGGCCAAGACATAGTAGGGGAGAAGGGTGAAGGAGATAGTGAAGAGTGATGTGTTTTGGACTGATGCAAAATACACCGTCTCTATCATTTCTCTAGTATTCCAGGTGATCAGATATGGGTCTGGGGATGCACCTAACCTTGGAGAGGTGTATGAGTGCATTGACTCTATGCTTGACTAGATGAGGGTTGTTGTGCAAGTGAAGGACCCTTCTCTAGCATATTATAATGAGAAAATCCAGCCTATCATTCATCATAGATGGGATAAGTTGAACACTGCTTTGCATATGGCTTCCTTTGCCTTGAATCCTAAGTGGTACAAGGCTAGACTGGGTAGAGTGACATCAATTTAGGATAATGAGGTGAAGGTGGTTTCTTTAGGTGCATAGAAAAGATGTTTTATTCCATAAATGCCAACACAATTCACACTAGGTGGGGAAGATTTTCCACTCTTAGAGGCTAGTTAGATGCGACAAAGGTGGATATAGAAACTATGTCATAGGAGGACCCCCTTTTGTGGTGGAATTGTCATGGCCCAAAATCTTTGACCACCACTCTAGGGATCCGTTTGCTATCTTGGGTTTCTAGTTCTTTAGTTGTTGAGAGGAATTGGTCTACATATAGCTTCATCCGCTCTCTTAAGAGCAACATACTTACCTTTAAGAGAGTAGAGAATCTTGTGGTTGTACACAGTGCTTTGCGTCTCATGGACCACAAGACACTTGTGTACAAGGAGAGTCCAGTGGCACGATGGGATGTAGAGCCAGAGGAGCCTTCACAGATTGATGAGGATGATCCTACCACTTTAGATGCAAGGCTGGTTGGTGTGAGCTTGAGGGATCTTGATCTTTAGGAGTCTAGTAGCTCCAATGAGGAGGAGTTCGCAGATGATTAGAGGCCTCCATTAGCTACATTTTGAGTTTTGTCATTTACATTTTGGCATTTTGTCTTTGATTCTAGTCTCTTTCATAATGCTATTGCTATTAGTGTGTGCAAGAAAAGCAGGTCTATGAAACTCAAAATGTGAAAAAGTGGTCTCAAAGAGGCTTGCTCACACACCCACAAGACTTCTTGGTGCAAGTTATGGATTCATGAAGAATGACTCAACTTCCCAAGGTTGGTTCCATGGTTCTCTATCTCACAAGGTCCCTCAAGCAAATGCCTTTGCTCTCAGATCACTGAGCAAAGTGACTTAGGGATGGCTAATGCAAGAATGAGGGATGCTTTAGATTGATTTAGTTATGGAAATGCATCCTAAGCTATGCATGATTCTATAAATGCAACAAACTAGATTATAAGATGACAAGATTAGTAGAAACACTATCCTAACATGATATACTAGTTGATGTTCTAAGATAATGATAAAGAAAATACTCTAAAAATACTTATTTAGACTATTTCCTAATACAAAAGAGGCTAAATGTGTTGATAAAATTGAGCATAAATGAGATACTAAAGCTTATATGGATGCTTAAAATGGAGGAAGGAGAGCTCTATTTATAGTGAAAATAGGGCAATGGATGGCCAGGATTGAAAGAGTTAATCAGGGGTCAAGTTTGAAAGCTGGCAATCCATGTTTATAATTTTCACCAATGAAATTGTGACAATTGTCAACATAAGACCAGTTGAGAGGAGAGGTAGGAAGCATTAAATGCTTGAGAAGACCTCATGGTTACCCTAGGGGGTAAGGGTTAAGGTTAGGTTAAGATTATCCATTGGATAAAGCTTTTACCCAAAGGATAAACTCTTGTGTAAGGGTTAAAGGGATAACCATGGTAAAAGCAATGAATGCTTTAAGAGACCCCTAGGTTAGATGTGGGTTGAGTTTAGAAAAATTCTCTAATCATGCTGGAGGGTTGAGTTAACCATTAATGGTTTGGAAGACTTTCAAAGTTAAGTTGTTGAAGCCTTTAATGGTTTTCAAAGACTTTGAGGGTTTGAGAAGTGACTTCCCCTTGCTTAGGGATGTGACAATATTTAGGAGATGGGTTAGGCTAATTTAGAAGTGATTAGAAGAGTCTAGAAGGGGGTTTAGGAGGCAAGTGGGAGATGTAGGATTTTGCAAGTGGATGAGGAATAAAAGGATTTAATTAAAATAAAATGTTTTATTTCAATTTAGTTGCAATTTGGGAAATTGAATAAATTAGATTTATTCAATTTGGGGTAAACTATTAATTAAATATAAATTTAATTAAAAGTAGAGAGAAGGGGTTTAATTGAATAAAATGATTTATTCAATTAAATGACATAAGTGAATTTTATTAAGTAAATTGAATAATTTACTTAATAAAATAGAAGAATGTAGGTAATTTAATTAAATTAGATTTAACTAAATAGAGGAATGAACATAAAATATTCATTTTAGGAATATAGTCATTTTTATACGTCTACATTTTGCCCCTCTTTGAAGTGATGTGTGTGCACATGTTAATTCAAAGAAAATGATGTGTCATCAAAATTTGATTATGATCAGTGTGATGTCGTTTTAAGATTTTCATGTCGTGCCCTAGATTTGATAAGTGATGCCCCAGATTTGATAAATGATGTTTGATAATGCCCCCTCGGGAGATGAATCAAAATTTGGAAAATTTGATTTAATTTGATAATTTTGTTTCCATTTTAAAATTTTATCAATGTGGAATGTGAAAAGTTGATTCATCTCCCGATAATAATGTTTGTTAGGGTTAGATGGAGACCGCGAGCAAGATACATGCCCCATCTTCAAACCCTAATTTCAATTCACCCTATAAAAGGGGAAAAGTGCATTGTTTTGTCTCATTTGTGCTTGTTGACCTTGGAGAGAGAGACTTTTGGAGAGAAAGACAAAATGTCGGTTCCCTTCTCTTCTCATCGATTCGAGCCCATTCAGAGGTATCAGAGGCCTACCGCATATGGACCACCGGTAAGTCAACCTTTTTGACCCCTTTTTGACCCCTTTTTGATTTTGTTGTTTTTGATCATGTTTTTAATTTTGTCATGTGGATTTTACGTATTAGTGCGTCGGGGTCATTTCGTAGTTCATATGATAAATTTCGTAGAGTGTAGGGTTTGTCAAATTAGGTAGCATCCGAAAGATATAGGGGAGCGCATAGGTCAACTAGATTAGCGCATAGTAGTAGTTTAGCACATTAGGTGCACAGGGTAGCGCATTGGATAAAATGGGTAGCGCATCGGATAGACCTAGTGCATAGGGGGACGAGGAGGTCGCATGGGTAGGGCTAGATAGCGCGTTGTGTACCCTAGTGCATAGGGTTAGATAGGTAGCGCAAAAGCGGGATAGGGTAGCGCATGGGGTAGTTTTAGCGCATAGGGTAGATTGGATGGCACATTGGAGAAAAGGGGAGCGCGCAGGGTTTGTCCAGCGCATAGGGTAGGTTGGGTAGCGCATGAAGAGTACAAGTTAGCGCATGAGTATATTTTTAGCACGTAGACAAGTTTGTTTGGTGCATAGGGAAAATTTTTGGGGTAAAGTGTGATTTTTTTTGGATGAAGAAAATTGGTAGGTGGAGGTTAGTTTTGCTAGGATAGGTGTGAATTGTCCGTCTGTGTGTTTGTTGTCATATGTTGTCCAATATGAGTTTCGACATAACTTGATTGGATTTGCGATGTTTCAAGTTATTATAGATTTGATGCGGATTTAGATATGATGTGAAACTTGATTTAGATTTGTTCAGAGTTTTCAAGTTTTGGATATGAATGTGTTGGATATGAATTGCGGAGCTTGAGTTGTGTTACAAGCTGATATGATTTGAAAACTTGAGTTGTATTACAATTTGATATGATTTGAAACTTGAGTTGTATTACAAGTTGATATGATTTGATGGATTGATATGATGTGAAACTTGATTTAGATTTGTTCAAAGTTTTCAAGTTTTGGATATGAATGTGTTGGATATGAATTGCGGAGCTTGAGTTGTGTTACAAGCTGATATGGATGTGAAACTTTAGTTGTGTTACAAGTTGATATGATTTGATGGATTGATATGATGTGAAAATTGATTTAGATTTGTTCAAAGTTTTCAAGCTTTGGATATGAATGTGATTTTGATATCCATGTTTTGATGAGGAAACTGATATTGGACTTGTTTTGCTCTTTGACAGGAGCGTCTTGGAGTGGTGTAGTCGCGTGAGCATTTTCCTAGACCATGGGCATTGATACCATGATTGACACAGGCTAACAGAGACATTATTGATATGTGTGGCCTGACCTCCTTATTAGATATGCCTCGGTTTATTGTGAACTGGGGGTTATTGACAACGCTGGTTGAGAGGTGGCACAGTGACATGAATACCTTTCATTTGGCTACAGACGAGATTATAGTGACGCCAGAGGATTGCTACCAGATTCTTCGGATTCCTGTGGTAGGTTCATTGCTACCCTATGAGCAATTAGAGGAGGGTGGGACAGAGGCACTGCGCTGAATCTTTTAGGATGATATAGTGTGCAGATACGAGATCCCTTGGCAGGAGTTTTTGGATTTGGATTATGCTCCTCTTCCATCAGTACTGGTAGGTTTCATAGGTGGGTTCTTATGTCTTGACTGGAGGTCGAAGGGACTGTCCGTAGGATGGGGATTGGTTCCGGAGGAGATGGTGACACAGGGCCACCGATTTGCATGGGGTTCGGCTATGCTGGCCCACTTATACAGGGATTTGCATGAGGTGGTATACTTGGGGTATGGTAGTTTATCAGTGGGAGTGACACTATTATAGGTATGATGTTGGGAGCATATTCCCGTAGTCGGGCCATTAGTGGACAGAGATAGGCCTGTCGAGTGCGCGTATGCGTACGGATATTGAGGGATAGTTGTCCAGCGTAAGTTGGGAAAGCTAGAGCATTGGAGGAGGGTTTTAGATGATATTGATACGGTCATCTAGTGACCTTATACAGGTTGTGAGGTATGGGCAGAGGATGGGATGGAGATGCCTTATGTCTTCATGACTCGATATCTAATAGGGTGAACACCCTTTGTTATTGAGAGATTTCTAGCCACTCGAGTTTTGCGACAATATGGATGATAGTAGGGGATACCATAGGAGACCTGCTTATATGCTCGACGGAGGCAGGATATACCGGATTGGGGACCCACTATTGATAGTGCGTCGGAGGTAGACGAGTTCATTCAGCTAGCTAGCCAGATATGGGACTACGCCCCTGAGATATTAGATGCGAGTATGATGGAGGAGTTTGCCAGATTGTTTGCAGCTCGTGTAGTGGCCAGGATATCAGATCCAGCGGAGATGCATCCCGCTTTTGATGATGATGAGGAGGGAGGTGGTGATGAAGGATTTGATGATGGGGGAGATGATGGAGGAGAGGGCTGAGGTCGATGAGGGAGAGGAGATCGGGGGAGGATAGGAGATAGAGGTAGAGGTGGAGGGGATAGAGGGATTCGAGTGGAGAGAGTGGTACAACAGGCTGTGATGGATAGAGGGAGAGAAGGCTTGGTGATTATGGAGGGGGGTGAGGAGAGAGTAGGAGAGGTGAGAGTAGCGGTAGAAGGGACTGATGAGTTGAGATGGCCGACTCAGAGGAGGAGGACTGATGTGCTACCCCCACCAGTATCGAGGTCAGGGGGAAGGATGGGGAGTACTTCTTCCCAGGTGCCCCTTCAGATTTGGATCCTAACTCATCGGGAGGATGCGCAGATTAGGGCCCTACAACTGTCAATACAACAATTGCAGGCACAACTATTGGCACAACAGTGACAGATCACACAACTGACCACGGAGCGGGATACAGTTTTGGAGCGGTTAGGCCGAGCTGAGGAGCTTGTAGGGAGCTTGCAGAGAGCAACAGCAAGTGGCCTAATGAGAGACAATTTGAGAAAGCTAGCTTTGAGAGCCAAGGAGGCAGAGTACTATAGGAGGCACTATGAGGACGCGATGCCTAGGGAGTGTCGAGTTTCGAGTTATATAGCCTCGAGATCGAGTCGATCCTGAGAGATGGGGTCGAGGACATAGAGCAGGGGTGTGATAGGGCCTATTCGATAGGATCCACCTAGAGATCCAGGTGCTGGGACATCTACTGCAAGACCATCACCATCTGGAGATAGTCACACCTGAGAGACGTTATCTCTATTGTATTTTGATCATTTTGTTGTGTTGGGCACATACATGACATATTTTGTACATTTGATCATTTTGATATATATATATGAATGACACCATTTTCTATGATCCTCATGTGATGTGTTATGGATGATGCTTTTTATATGATGATGCAATACTTATGCGATTTTATATGTGATGAATATGATGTGATAATGCAGGATGTATGAGATGTATCTTGAAAATGAGATGCATGATATGTATCTTGAAAATGAGATGCATGATATGCAACTAATTTATAATATGATATGCAACTAATTGTAACATGGTATGCAACTAATTGTAACATCCCCATTCTACATTGGTCATCCCGATATAGTCACATGTTTTTGCTTTCTTTTGGAGGTATCATCATTGAGCATTGGTTTATTGGGATATGTTGAAAATTTATACAAGCATAATGGTATAACTGAACCATAATGACCTGAGAAAAAATTACATGATTTTTGATATTGCAAGATAGCATAAGCGTCAAGGTATAAGTGAACTAGGACGACCTGAATGTTGCTTGCGGATAAATAGACAAGATTAAACCATTTTTATGTGCAAAGTGGAATCATGTCTTCAGTGATGTTCTTTGAATCACATCTCGAGATAAGTCTTTGTATAGTACAAGTGATCGCCTCCCAGATAGAAGACTAAAAAGATATTGGAGTCCTCATTACTTTCTCTAGCTCGATGCATCATTGAAAAAATGTAGAGGATCCAATAGTTCAAAAAGAGTTCAAATGCAAAAATAGTCAAAACTTCATGCAAGATGCAAACATTTGTTACTTCAAAAAATCATCCATCATGTGTTGTGAATCCGTTAAATGTATCCGTGTTTGATTCTCCTCATGTTTTGTTGAATTTTTGGTTTTGACATGATTTGCCTAGTCTGCTGCAATGCATGATATGTTGATAGGACAGGATGCAGATCGATGTTGCCCCTAGCTAAAGGTATTGCCCAACGTGGATATGTACAGTGATTACCAAGCCATGGTGGGATATGATGAAATGATTTGTGATAAACAAGGACAGTGACTACGCTAAGTATGTCCTAGATAATGCTTAGTTTGATAAAGGTGTTGGTCAATGGCCGATAGGACTTGGATGCATGGATACAAAAGTTTGATAAGAATAGATGGAGGAGTCGTCCTCTCACAATAGTGCTTGTTTGCCAAGTTTTCACCATTTGTTTTTATTGCATCTTTTTCTTTGCTTTTTCTAATTTTTTGATTTTTTTGCATTTTTACTTTTTCTGTGCATTTAGACTGCTCAAGTGTAGTATTTCTTCAAATGGATGCTGTTGGTGGGTTCGTCAAGCACATCTCCTTTTGAGGTAGTTAGTTGATAGGCACCTGATCCATAGGTTGAGATGACGACATATGGACCCAACCAGTTAGGTTCAAACTTCCCTTTCTTTTCTCGATCCTGTTGATTTCTAGGATTTTCTTTGAGTACTAGATCACCTATTTTGAAGTTTCTAGGGATGACCTTGTGGTTGTAGCTTCTGCACGTGTTGCTAATATGCTTTGAGATGAGTGTAGGCACATTGGCATCTTTCATCTAGAAGTTCAAGTTCTTGCAGTCGGTTAACTCGATATTCTTCATATGGGATTAAGCCTTTCAAAGAGACTCTGAGAGATGGAATTTCTACCTCCAGGGGTAAAATTGCTTCTGATCCATACACCAATGAATATGGCGTAGCTCCTATCAGTGTGCGGATGCTAGTTCTATATACCCAAACTACTAGATTGAGTTGTACATGCCAATCTTTGCCTGCATCATTGACTGTCTTCTTTAAAATTTTCAATATCGTTTTGTTGGATGCTTCTGCCTGACCATTTCCTTGTGGGTAGTATGGTGTAGAGAAATGATGTTGGATTTTGAAACATTCACATAGTTCTCTCACATCCTGATTTTTGAAAGGTCGCCCATTATCTGTGATGATGGAACTTGGAATGCCATATCTGCAGATGAGATAATTAAGGATAAAAGAGGCAATTTGTTTCCCAGTCACTGTGGTCATGGGGACTGCTTCAATCCACTTGGTAAAGTACTCTGTTGTAGTGATAATGAACTTATGCCCATTTGACGATGAAGGATGAATTTTGTCGACTAAGTCTAGTCCCCACTGACAAAAGGGTCAGGATGTTGTGAATGGCTGCAGTTCCTGTGCTGGTGCATGTATAAGATTGCCATGGATTTGGCATTTAGGACACTTCTTTGCAAAGTGATAAGAATTTTTTTGCATTGTCGGCCAGTAATATCCCATTCTTAGAAGATTTTTAGCAAGAGTAGTACCACTGGAATGTGTGCCACAGATACCTTCATGAAGCTCATGTAAAGCGGAGTCAGATTCATTACGATCAAGGCAACGAAGAAGAGTACCATCTAGACCTTGACGGTAGAAAGTATCACCAGTAAGGGTATAACGGGCAGTTTGTCGGATAAAGTTACGTTTTTGGTTTTGGGACAAGTCAATGGGTAGGATATTGGTCTTAAGATACTCATATATTGTTCCATATAAGGGGGAGTCTGAACCAGTTAAGGCGTAGATGACCTAGGATGCAGAATTGTCATAGGCTGGGGAAAACAGTTGCTCTACTAGAAATTCATAATGAGACTGTTGCTCTAGAATTTGCAGTAGTGAAGCGATAGTAGCCATTGCATCGACTGCTCTATTGTCCATCCTTGGTATTTGTGCGAAGCTGATGTGTACAAAGTACTATTTGAAGTCATCCACCATTCTTTTGTAGGGTAGCAACTTGTCATCTTTTGTCTGATAGTCATCATTGATTTGATTGATAACCAGTTGTGAATCTCCGTAGACCTTTAGTTCTGTGATTTTCCATTCTACAACTATCTTGATTCTTGTGACCAGTGCTTCATACTCAGCAATGTTATTTGTGCATGGAAACATAAGTCTGTAGGATCTTGGTATGGTGTGTCCTTCTAGAGTGATGAATAAAATGTCGGCACCTGAGCCGTGTTGGGTAAATGATCCATCAAAGTATAGGGTCCATTGTTTTGTAGAGATAGCAAGAACGTCCTTGTCTAGAAATTTGATCTCCATTGGTTGTTTACCAGGTAGTGGTGCTTCTACTAGTTGATCTGCTATTACTTGTCCCTTGATAGCTCTTCGCTCCATGTAGTGGATATCAAATTCATTGAGAATCATGACCCATTTAGCCAATCAGCCTGTAAGAGTTGCTTTGCTGAGTAAATATTTGAGAGGATCAATTTTTGCGACTAGCTTAATTGTGTGAGCTAGCATGTAGTGGCAGAATTTTTGAGAGGCGAAGATGACAGCTAAACAGGCCTTTTCAATAAATGTGTAATTGAGCTCATAGTCATTCAATGTCCTGCTGATGTAGTATACTACTCGTTCCTTGCCTTGTTGATCTTCTTGTGCTAACAGTGCCCCCAGAGATTTATCTGTTGTTGAAATGTAGAGAATAAGTGGCTTTCTTGCTATCGGTGATACCAGAATTGGTGGGTTCATCAGATATTACTTGATTTGATAGAAGGATTATGCACACTTGGCTTCCTATTTGAACGGTACATTTTTATGTAGCTGATGATTGAATGGTAGACTTTTATCTGCTAGCTGAGCAATGAATCGCTTGATTGATTGGAGCCGTCCTTGTAGAGATCTGAGTTGGCTAATATTCTTTGGTGGTGGCATTTCCATGATGGCTTGTACCTTTGTTGGATCCACTTTAATTCCCTTTTCTGAGACTATGTAGCCTAACAATTTGCCTGATGTAACCCCAAAGACACACTTCTTAGGGTTGGGCCTGACTTGGAATTTTTCCAATCGTTCAAAAATCTTTTCTAAGATGCTTAGATGTTCTGCTCTGGTGAAGGATTTAGCTAGTAAATCATCCACATAGTCTTTCATGAAAGTATGCATCATATCATGAAAGATTGTTGTCATTGCTCGTTGATAAGTTGCCCCAACATTCTTTAAGCTAAAAGGCATGACATTCCAACAATATGTTCGCCAAGGACAGGTGAATGCTATTTTATCCTGATCCTCTGGAGTGATCTTGATTTGGTTATATCCTGAAAAACCATCCATTAGTGATAACATTGCATGGCCTGCTGTGAGGTCTACGATTATGTCAATACTTGGTAAAGGAAAGTCATCCTTTGGACAGGCATTGTTGACATCTCTAAAATTTGTGCATATTCTGATACTGCCATCTAGTTTTGAAACTGGCACAATGTTTGAAATCCATTCAACATAGTCAATAGGTCGAATAAATTTGACATCTAATAGTTTCTTTAGTTGAGCTTTGACCATGAGTGCCACATGTGGATTCATCTTTCGCAATGTTTGCTTAACTGGCTTAGCTCCTAGAGCCATAGACAAGTGATGCATGATTAATTGTGGATCAATCCCGGGCATATCTACATATGACCAAGCAAATTTGATTTGCTTTTCTTTAAATTTTTTTATAAATTCTGATCTTTCTTCCTCTGTTAGAGAATCTACCAGGTGTATGTTTTTGGCTACTTCTGTAGTACCCATGTTGATTGATTGAGTGGGATCAATCAATATGGGTGATCGCTCATGATAATGTTCAGGAAGAGTGTCAAGTCTCCCATCTTTAGGTGTCTTAAAAAGGTTGTCACCCTCAAATGCGTCCTTTATTTTTACTTTTTTGTGATCCATAGTTGCCATTGACTGGTTTTCAGCATTAGATCCTTTATTTGGTTTATTTTTGTGACTGAGAGACTTGGAACCCTCCTGATTGCAGACATCGCTATTATGTTCACTGGTAGAGTCTGTTTCCGGGTTGACAATGCATAAGTAATGGATAATGGATTCATCATTCTGGAAAATTGGTATATCATGAATTTCGAGTTTGTCCCAGTCTATGAGGTCCAGAAAGACAAGTGGTAAGGAATCGTTTGGTGGATCAAGTTCTGCTGTTGTAAGTGTTAGGATAGAGGTTTCATTGTGATTGGTTTGGGTGTTAAAGAAGTCAAGGATTCCGTCGAGGTCTCCGATGGTATCATCTTCCATGTAGACTTGTTCATAATGTTGCTGCTCTCTTTCCTTAGCATCGTAGATATTCTGTGGTCCAGATTCAAGTAGTCTAATTTCTGTGCTATGTTCTTCTTGAGAAAGGGATATAGAACTAGTATTTTCAGCGGTATCTTCAGTAGCATTTGAGCAGCTACCCCATTCATATTCTTTGGAATCAATCTTAGAGGTATCATCCCAGATTCTATTAGTGTTGTGAACTGGTATGTTCTATGGTGAGAATAGGTCTTTGATGATTGAGACAAGTTTGATAGTTTTCTCTGATTCTGTGTCAGATCCTGCTTCGACCTTTTGTATTTGTTCATATACTATCCCTCCTTGGTGAGGAATGATGTTATCAGGAGATGATACTACTTTGTTGGATATTTGTTCTTGAATATGATTGACTTCTGTAGATGTTGTCTTCTTGTGAATGATGGACTCCCCTTGATGTTGCTTCCGTTCTTGATGTTCACGTTCCTTATGGATTGTCTCTGCTGACTCAAATAGTGCTTCTTGCCAGGATTCTTCTTTGTACTTCTTCTTTGCTTTCCACTGAGGTTTTTGATATTTGCATGGTACCTTCTTTGGTAGTAGAGTGAGTTCAAAGCCCAATCCCTTTTTGTCTTTACTAAATTGTGAAGGAGGATCCAATGGTTCTGTGACACCTTCCCGATGCTTACCAATAGGTCCTTTTCCGTTGTATCCCATTTGCTGCATGATTAAGTAGCCTTTTCCATATAGGTGTGGGGGTATAGCTACTTCCACAGTAGCTGCTCTGTCTTCTTCCTCATCTTTGTATAGCCAACTGAGGATATCCTTTTCCTCGGATTCATGTGCTAAAGTTCTGAGTTGAATGAATGTACCATCGAACTTGGTGATGGGCTGAGTTTCTTGATGTGTTGATGCTGTAGGTAATCCATGAGATCTAGGTGATGTGGGTAAGTTAGTCAAACACATGGGTTCCAAAGAGTATTCCCCCATGCCTTGTTCTTTGATTTTCATTTTCTGCTTGAAATCTCTAGGTAATGATTTAGACTTCTCTTGTTGAAGATCTGGTGCTGAAGAATTCTGTTTCTCTCTATTATGTGGAACCAAACTATCCTGGGCTGCCCCCATTGCATTACAATGCTGAAATGGATTGTGATCAACAGATATAGAAACCTCCTGCCCATTATAGGGGAATTTGACACACTGGTGATACGTAGAAGGCACTGCTTGCATTTCATGTATCCAGGGTCGACCTAATAAGATATTGTATGTGAGGTCTATGTCTAAGACCTGGCACATAGTATCTCTTTGTATCGGTCCGACTTGAATTGGCAACACCATTGTTCCTTTAGAGGATCTTTCTTCATCATCATATGCCTTTATAGTAATCTTTTTGCATGGATCAATAGACTCCTCCGAGAAGCCTAATGCATGGATAAGTTTTAAGGTACATATATTAAGTCCAACTCCTCCATCTATTAATACTCATTTTACTCAATGTTTATAGACTATGACTTCAATATGGAGAGGTGTATTATGTGGATGACTAAACGAGATATTATCATGCTCAGAAAAAGTGAGATTATGAGGCCCTGTCATATGAGTGACCATGGCTTGGAATTTGTCAGCATCCAGATCCTGAGGTACATTCGTTTCTAATAGCGCTTGTTTCAATATGTCTTTGTGTTTTGGCGAAAGTTTCAGCAACTCTAGCATAGATATTTGAGCATGAGTTTTGCGCAATTGGCTGACTAGATCATATTGAATTTTGGGTATGGTGTTTGTATTCGACGTATGTCCCTTTAAGACATATTTTTGAGCTCTGGTTGTTACGTTGACAGATTCACGATCACGTTGATCTTGGATTGTGATGACATTGACTTGATTGTCCTGAGCTGATATATGATTGATGGTGTTATTGTAGATGTGATTGATATGAGCTCCACGTGTATTGTTCGAGGTTAAAGCTCCATCCTTGTTGTAGTTTGGAAGAGGATTCTTAAAGGCTCCATGGCCACCATTTGTCTTGAGACCATCCACCATTAAATCACCTCTATCAATCATGTCCTGAACAATGTTTTTCAGTCTCATGTAATCATTTGTTTGATGACCTTTGTTTCGATGAAAATCACAAAAGTGCGAGTCATTCCACCAAGGTGGTTTGATTTGTGGTTCATAGTTGTTGATTGCTGGTAAAGAGATAATTTTGTTTGCCAGGAGTTCTCTGAATGCTGACTCTAGTGATTGTCCTAGTGGTGTGTAGACACGTTTTTGAAAATTGTTGGTGTTACCTCACGAATTGTTATTAGGTCCTCGATTTGTGTGATTGTTTTGAGCATTATTGGTGTTGTTTGTGTTGAGAGGATCTTGATCAGTATTGGGTGCATAAGTGTTAGTGCCTTGGTTAGCACCCTTTGGATTCTTTGTAGCTTGGGGATTTCCTGATAAAGCCAATACTGGTTGTTTGGATTTAGCCTCATTAGCTTCAGTGCCTCCCTCGTTACCAGTGTTCTTGTTTCTGGTCCAGAATCTGGATTTGTCTAAGTTGTTATTGTTTTGATTGTTGTAATTGGATGAACTTGTTCCTTCTTTGAAGAACTTCAATGTTCCTTTCTTGACACATGCCTCTTCTACTTGGATGCCATTTTCGATCAATTTGGCGAAAGACGGTATACATTGGAGCTTGAGTATGTAACTCATCTCACTATTCAAGTTGTCGATGAAAATCTCCATCTTTTCCTTTTTGGGCACATCACGAGGATATCTTGAAACCATACGTCACCAACGTTGGAGGAATACCATGAATGTATCATTGTTTTTCTGCTTGGTATTACAGACATCTAGCATAGTGATAGAATGTTGAATGTTATAGGAATATTGAGTTATGAATTTGTTAACTAATTCATCAAATGATCTAATAGGTGGCGTGATTTTGGATAGCCATTCCATTATTTTCCCTCCCAAGCTCCTTGGGAATAACCTCATCAAATAGGTATCATCACGAGCGAATTCAAGACTCATTGTGCAGAACTCTCGAACATGATCACGGGGATCTCTTTTTCTGTCATATTTGTCAGTTTTGGGAATGTCTGAGTTTGGAGGAAAAGGTATCATGTTCAATCTTCTGTCAAATGGATAAGGACAAATTTCATTTAATGAATACCGTATTGTTGTCCCTTGTTGCATGTCTTGCATTTGTCTTTGTAACATTTGCATTTGTTGAGTAAGAGCAATCAAAGGTGCATTATTTTGTCGAGGGAAGAATTCTTCCCTTGCATTAATCCTAGGTTGAAATGGTGTATGGAACGACATGTTTTGCTTGGGGATTTGTTGCTCAAGGATGTTTTGTCCTGGTGTATTTTGTTCAGGTATGTTTTGTTCAGGGATATCTTGCTCAGGGTCACGTGTTTCTCCTTCTCGTTGTCGTTCTTGATATTCGTAATGTTGAGATTTTGTTCTAAACATGTCTGTGTCAAAGTCTTCAGGAAGTTTAACCCCTTTGCTTGTGAGCATGAGTAGGTATTTTTCCTTGTCATTTTCCATGAGTCTTTTCACAAGTTTTTGAAATGAAGCACTTTCTTGACATTCTTGAAGAAGTTCTTTAGAAATTTCAGCATCCTCTAGATTTAGATGCTCGAAAGGATTTGATAATCTTCGATTCATGCTAGATTCTGATTGCATTTCGCTTTGTTTGTTTTGTTGAGAGCGAGTAACAACAGGCATCTAGTAGAAGCTTTCTGTGACAAAAGGAATGAACTCTTCTTCAATGTTTTGTTCAGGGGTTTGTGGTTCAAATCTAGGGATGTTGTAAGTGATGCACTCATCGAGAAAGAATGCTGGATTGATCTTTCCTCCACGATTTATTTGTTGACTGAATGCGGATTTTTGACCAAATGCTCTAGTCTTCAAAGGTTCCTTGTCAAATTTGTTTGATTTGTTCGGAATATATAATCGTACATGATGAAGGAATGTTCGATGAGATACGAAGAGTTGACGATTGATGTATAAAAATTTATTCTTTTGGCAAGTTTCGAAGAAATTGGTTGCTGTTTCTTCAACTTAATGTTACGATAAATATTCTTTCTTCTCAGAATATGAGGATTAGTCATGCACAAGCGATCAATGGTTTCCTTTGAGTTGTTTTGGATTTAGTTTATCTTTATTTGGAAACTTAAGCTTTACTTTATCAAGTGAAGGTTTAGATGCCCCCTCACAACAAAGTGTGTCAAACGATATGGAATACGAGCTTTCCTGATATGGAAACTCAGTTTGACAACTTGGAGTTTTTAGAACAAGTGTATTTTGGGATGGAAATCCATTTGATTGAAGGACCTATTTGATATCTGCGATGAGGTTTCCTAATTTTGATAGGATAGATATGCTTATCGTGCGTCTAGTTTTAGATTTTGGACAACTTTTGTTTAATGAGAAACTTACTTTGGAAATAATTTTTGATACTTTGTTTTTGGTATTTTGATTTGACGAAGCTTAGGTTGATGAAAGGAGGTTTCCGAAAATGTTTTCAAAATTTTCCAATTTGACCTTTGTTTTGCCCCTTGTTTTTCTGGTTTCTATCACGCGCTAAAATAGAGACGCAATGCGCTATAGAAAGTTTTCAATGCGCTAAAGAAAAGACCCTACGCGCTATGCTGCCCCCTTCTAGGCGAATTGATTTATACTGTTTAACTTTGTTTCAGTTTCTGCTTAGAAGGTCATGCGCTAATATGGGCCTTCTACGCGCTAACAGTTAAACTTTATGCGCTAAAGGTTGAGTTCAACGCGCTAAGCTGATGCTTCCACGCGCTACACTATTTTCAGAACGTGCTAACTGCTACTGTTGATTTTAGATTTGTGATTAAGCGTCACTGTTAAGACTTTACGCGCTAAAGATAGGATCTGATGCGCTAAAGTATGGTTCCAATGCGCTAAGATGTTGTTCTTATGCGCTAAACTGCCATGACTTGATTGTTTTATGCAATTTTAGAAGTTTGTTTTGAGTTTTCAGTACTGATAGATGATTTTTTGAGATAACAAATGAAAGCACGACACTAAAGAGACAACCATTTTTGCTTAATCTAAACAACAAGTGTATGTTCTACGAGGATGTGTTCAAATCCCCAATGTTTTAACAGGTTTCAGATACAAAGAATACACTTCAAAAAGACTCTTTATTCAAAGGTCATAAGCAATATCATAGCCCACTAGTCTCGATACTCCGTCAGCTCAAACAGCCATGTCACCCCCTAGGGGGCACCCATTTTTTTGCCTTTTGCCATAAATTAACTCAAAGTGAATTGCTTCACAATTGAATAGTTAGCTTGGGAGATATATGGTGAGTGATCTTGGGTGTGGATTCTTCCCCACCCTTGCACTATGATATTGCAAATGTCTGGTTACTGACTCGGCTCAAAGTTTCTATACTATGGTTCATAATCAAGCTTCATGTTCGGTCTTCAGTGATAAACTCCCTCGAGAGGCTTCCCAACCTTTAGAACAAAGGCTTTACGTATCTCAAGGATACTGGGGGAAGGCTAATCGCTGAGCAAAACCATTGAAGGGACTTTCGTCAACCTCCACTTTTCATTATAGTGGGTTGGAACTCTTGGCAACAAAGCCGTTCCCCACTTAGGTTGTTCCCTTCACACCATCCATAAATGACTTTAAGAGTTTTTCAACCCCTCGGGAAGGCCGACATGCTAAAGGATTTAAATTCTATATGATTGAAAGCATAAGAGTAGTTTGGTGTTTTGATCACCCAATTAAGGGGAGAGCATATACCTTCTACTTTCGAGACAAGGCAAACAAGGTTCTTTTTACCTTTCAAGTCAATGATTTTCTAATATCTATATGGAGATGTTGCTCCACAAAAACATGGTGTTCCTTTCATTTCCTTCAAAGCAATGATTTTCTAATCTAGGAAAAGAATCGGGTCAACAAAGCAAAACATCGATGTTTGGTCAACAAAAGAAATCGATCCAAAGGGGAAGACCTTCCCTCTTTGATTGTGAACAAAAATTCAAAGTGTGGTTCCTTTTTCTTGCAAAATGTAAAATTGATCCTTTTATGCACCAAAGGATGGTGAGATTCTTTTTAGCCCTTGCTTGCAAAAATAAAGATTGTTTTGTTCTTTTTAGAACCCAATTTGAGAATTTTTCTCCTAGAAAAGCAAGAAAAGATTGTTGTTGTGGTTCGTTTTACAGCCCAAAGTAAGGTGAGTTCAATTTTATCCAAAAAGAATTTAAAATGACTCTAAATTTTAACCAACTTAACTTAACTTAGTAAAAACTTAAAATGATTTGTAATTCTACAAATAAAATCAAGCTCCACCTGCAATAAATTGTCAGAGTCCTGCAAAAGTTCCAATTAAACAGTTAGAAAAATCTGGGTTTTGGTGGACTTTTACAAGTCTAAATTTTAAGTTTTGTTACAATTTTATTTTTGTTTTCTGCCTATTATGCGCTATAGGACAGAATGCACGTGCTATAGGATGACTGTGATGCACTATCAGACAGACCCAATGCACGACTCTTTTTTCCAAATGTGCTGCTCTATTTTTCTTTCGCGTTGAGACCTACAAGAAAACGTTAGTAAAGATGATGCACTAAGATAAAGACTTCACGTGATATATAATAGACCCGACGCGCTAAATAGTGAGCGCGATGTGCTCAAATGTTAACAGGATGCGCTAAGGGATGTTCCCCACGCACTGATTCCTGTTTCCCGCGTACCTGCAAAAGTGATTATTTTTAAAAACTGATTTGATTAATGGGGTAGTGCCCCACGGTGGGCACCAAAAATGTGTGCAGGAAAAGTGGGTCTATGAAACTCAAAATGTGAAAAAGTGGTCTCAAAGAGGCTTGCTCACACACCCACAGGACTTCTTGGTGCAAGTTATAGAGTCATGAAGAATGACTCAACTTCCCAAGGTTGGTTCCATGTTTCTCTATCTCACAAGGTCCCTCAAGCTAATGCCTTTGCTCTTAGATCACTGAGCAAAGTGACTTAGGGATGGCTAATGCAAGAACGAGGGATGCTTTAGATTGATTTAGTTATGGAAATGCATCCTAAGCTATGCATGATTCTATAAATGCAACAAACTAGATTATAAGATGACAAGATTAGTAGAAACACTATCCTAACATGATATACTAGTTGATGTTCTAAGATAATGATAAAGAAAATACTCTAAAATTTCTTATTTAGACTATTTCCTAATACAAAAGAGGCTAAATGTGTTGATAAAATTGAGCATAAATGAGATACTAAAGCTTACATGGATGCTTAAAATGGAGGAAGGAGAGCTCTATTTATAGTGAAAATAGGGCAATGGATGGCTAGGATTGAAAGAGTTAATCAAGGGTCAAGTTTGAAAGTTGGCAATCCATGTTTACAATTTTCACCAATGAAATTGTGACAATTTTCACCAATGAAATTGTGACAATTTTCACCAATGAAATGGTGACAATTGTCAACATAAGACCAGTTGAGAGGAGAGGTAGGAAGCATTAAATGCTTGAGAAGACCTCATGGTTACCCTAGGGGGTAAGGGTTAAGGTTAGGTTAAGATTATCCATTGGATAAAGCTTTTACCCAAAGGATGAACTCTTGTGCAAGGGTTAAAGGGATAACCATGGTCAAAGCAATGAATGCTTTAAGAGAACCATGGGTTAGATGTGGGTTGAGTTTAGAAAAAGTCTCTAATCATGTTGGAGGGTTGAGTTAACCATTAATGGTTTGGAAGACTTTCAAAGTTAAGTTGTTGAAGCCTTTAATGGTTTTCAAAGACTTTGAGGGTTTGAGAAGTGACTTCCCCTTCCTTAGGGATGTGACAATATTTAGGAGATGGGCTAGGCTAATTTAGAAGTGATTAGAAGAGTCTAGAAGGGGGTTTAGGAGGCAAGTGAGAGATGCAGGATTTTGCAAGTGGATGAGGAATAAAAGGATTTAATTAAAATAAAATGTTTTATTTCAATTTAGTTGCAATTTGGGAAATTGAATAAATTAGATTTATTCAATTTGGGGTAAACTATTAATTAAATATAAATTTAATTAAAAGTAGAGAGAAGGGGTTTAATTGAATAAAATGATTTATTCAATTAAATGACATAAACGAATTTTATTAACTAAATTGAATAATTTACTTAATAAAATAGAAGAATGTAGGTAATTTAATTAAATTAGATTTAACTAAATAGAGGAATGAACAAAAAATATTCATTTTAGGAATATGGTCATTTTTATACGTCTATAATTAGTATTTGTATTTGGCTACTCATTGTAATGATGAATCATGTAATCATCTTTATAGACTTTGCAGTGGCATCAGATATTCATATTTTTCGTTTTCGATATAATAGAAATCTCCAATTTGACAATTTCATTTGTCAAATTTTATTTAGCAATTAGCATTGAAGAAATCTTGGTATTTAGATTTAGTATTTCAAATTTCCTATAGTTTCATTTGAAATGTAATTCTTATACTGTTATACTGTCATACATCTTTTCAAAACTAGTTTTTCAAGTACTATATGTATATGTATAACTGTATCAACACCACCACTGTTCCGTACTATATGTATATGTATAGTTGTACTTGGCCGTGCTGTTCTTGCATTTTCAGTTTCTACTACATTTTCTTAAACTTCTCCCTTTGGTGGCATTCAATTTCATCAACTTTTGAGTTTGTAGCAAAATTAGTTTGATTTGACAGTTTCACTACCTTGTCTAGGAATTTGGCAAGGATGCTTGACCAACTTGGCTTCTTGAAGTCCTAAAATGTTCATGGCTTCTCAAGAACCAGTTGGTCAATTTGTAAATTATGTAAATATATGTTTTGGTTTCAAGAGTGCAAGTGCAAGGAGTTTTGTGGCCATGGAGCCCTAGGCAAGTGTGCCATTTGGCTAGGGTCTTGTATAAGTTTGATGCTTTGCTCTTCCATAGCAATTGCATTCATTTGGTGGATAGACCTGCTTGATGTCCAAGTGATATGTGCAAGCAAAGAGGCTTCCTAAGCCAGGAGAAGGAGGGTTACATGTTTCAGTTTTGTGAATTGTAAACCAAAACAGTGAGTCACTGTTTGGTTGTAGTTTTTCCTTCCTTTGTTTGCTCTCCACCATTTATTGGTGTGTGTAAACCTTGTATAATCTTTGTTTGTTTGAAAACAAGAACAAGGAGTGGTGTAAACCCTGCCCATGGGTATTGTGAATGCCAAGATCAAGCAATGATCTCTTTAGGCAAAATGGTAAATGCCCAGCAGGCTATTACAGTCATCTAGGACTGATTTTTACATTTGTTTTGAGGTTGTATATGTAATCTGCCTTTTCAAAATGGCAGCTATGAAGGACACTAAGCATCAAAAGGTAGAACATTATTAAGAGAGCATAAAACAGACCTTGGAAAGGAGTTCTAATAGTGTGAAGTGTAGGTCCAAAGTGAAAAGGTAGTGAGAGGGCAAAATGCAGTCATAATTATCTTGACAGTGAACTACTTGTTATTTTGTAATTGCCTAATGCCTTTTGTGCAGGGCTAATTTGATTCCTTCTTGTCACTGATGATGGTCATTTTCACATGCTTCAAATTGTAATTGGTATTCATGTAAAAGTTATGTTTGTAGAAGGAAGAAATGAAAAGTTGTCAAATGTTGCACTTTCCTTATGTGCATTTTGTAAAAATCTTGTTCTCCACCTTGTGAGGTTTAAATCTTCTTGTTTGTGGCCTAGTTAGCCAGTAGCAAGGTATAACTAAGTGTTCTTGTGTCATTTGGAGGGTCTCAAGTTTGAAATTTGATTTTGCCAACAAACCCTACCAAAACCCTCTTTTTATGCCCATTTTTGGGACAGTCACGGAGAAGGCCTTAGGGACCCCTAAACTTGGAAAATCTTCAAGAACTCCCAAAAGGGTGTTCAAATATAAACTTTATTTTGTTTGGAAGTCCATTGCTGGAGCAGGGTGAGCACAAAACCCCAAAAGGAGGGCTAATTCCTAGTAGCCCGATTTAAGCCTAAAATTGGGTTTTTGACAAAACGGGTACACAAATGGGGAATGTAAAGCCTAAAAACCATCAAGTCCAGTTGAAACAAGTTGTCCTTGCATACATCTAACATATCTAGTGGGGTAGACTCCATAAGTTGGTTTTGTAGCACTAGAGAGGAAGACAAAAACAATGGATTTGAATCCCTTGAGCAACCAAGATGAGTTTGACATAGGGAGGTGAAGCAAGGTGAGTTGTTAGACTGCCTTTGATCTATTTGCACTCTGATCAAGGTGTTTACACCTTGAAAACAGTAAGGAACTTTTGCCAAGCAAACATACTAAACACCTAACAACCACCCAACACTCTCCTCCCTATCAGATATCTATAAACATTTAGTAAGGGATTCTAGTCCCCCTAATTTCATCTATGACAACTATTATTATCATTAACTAGAGCATGTTAAACTCACCCTAAGTGGATTATAAATGGACAACATAGCCAATTCTTGAGCATTCTTCTTCTTTCATTTGATAAAGTAAACCTAGGTTTTGAGATGGATACCCCAATATGTTTGCTTAGTTTGCAAAGGCAAATGACCTTTTTATGTTTTTATTATAGGCCATCGATTGATGGTGGTCTTCTTAGCACCTAGAAGGTTGATGATGGTGATATACTATCTCGATTAGGGAGCCTCTATGATTTGGCACCCATTTTTGGGCAATTTCAAGGCAACTTTGATTATGGAGCATTGTCACCATGCAACAAATGGTTGTCAATTTCTAAAGCATCTTTTAGACATGGAGATAGACCTTAAGACAGACTAGATGAATCACTTCACAAAGAAGGTGGTGGAGCGTCAACTTTAGCTTACAAATGAGGAAGCTGATGACATTAAGGAGCCCTAATTATCATTGTTAGGAGATGTTTATTATGTCGCATGTGTAGTTTTTTGGCACTGTATACTGCATTTTGGTATAGGCAGTTGTTTAACGTAATTATGGTTTACTTAAGCTCTTGAAGGAGCCTCCTCATTGTTATTAGTTTTGTCTTCCTCTTTTTGGTCCTATAAGCTAAATTTGGTATACATAGTCATTTGGTATACATAGTCATTTAGTGAAATCATGGTTTAGTACACTCTTTAAGGAGCTTGTCACACTGTTATTCGTTTTTTGCTTCAAGTTGTGGGACACATGATGCAGCCTTCGAATCCTATTCTACCACTATAAATTTTTTCTCTATATTAATACAAATACCACTTATTTACCAAAAAAATATTAATGAATTTTTATCTAAACCTCTTTTCACTTTTTTTCATTTGGGCTTCTCATATAAATTTAGTTCCAAGATCTTTATCTATAAGAAAAAAAGGAAATAATTAATTCAATTCTCTAATTAGGTTGACCATTTAAATTAAATATCAACCTACAACTGAAAAGGTTCAACATAATATTTATTTTATCTAGGATCCAACTATAACCATTTGTGAATGAAATAAAAAATAACTTTTTTCAAATAGCAAAGATCCTATAATGAACACGAGGTTTAATTATACATTAATTAAATTTAATTAGCTAGCATTTATGACATGAGCTCAATGTGGAGTAGAAGAATTATTCTATGCTAGGAACCCGCACTTTGATTCATTTATGTTGTTACATTGGTTTTCCATTGTTTCATCTCTTACTAACAAATAGGTTAAACATTTAATAGCAACAAAATTTGAATACAAGTTTGGTCTCAATCAAAGATATCTCTCAATGTACTTTACATACATTTCTCTAAAAATTAGGTATGCTATTTTTTTTCATGAAGGGAACCAAGAGGGACAATTCAACAATTTGAACCTTAAACCAAGACAAGGTAAGCCTCTTTTATAAACCCTCAAGCTATAGACCTCACCCTATCAAGACAACAAACAAGTAAACCCTGATAGTCCTGAAGATGACTATGCAAAAAATTGAATGTCCCTGTCAAGATTTTGGTTATTTTGAATAAATAGTGCTCTCTGTTCCTACCCTAAGGGTTTGAGGTTAAGGGTTTATGTAATTCAGATTGAGTCCTTTATTTAAAAACCCAAAGCTTATTATGATTCTTCATTACCTTTTTCACTTAAAAGTGAGGTTCATTTTCATCGTTGAAGGGACCATGTTTCCTTTCCTAGGCTTTGTCTCTTTTGTCGACCTCTTAAATTTTTCCTAACTCTACATTCGTTTCCTATGGTCGGGCCCCTTTTAATTTTTTAGCG
Organism: Cryptomeria japonica; assembly: GCF_030272615.1. Lineage (NCBI taxonomy): Eukaryota > Viridiplantae > Streptophyta > Pinopsida > Cupressales > Cupressaceae > Cryptomeria > Cryptomeria japonica. The sequence goes on along the minus strand of NC_081412.1, from coordinate 8,287,492 downwards.
GGCGTTGATAAAATTTCCTAATTCCAACCTTAATATTACGACCAATATCTCTATAATTAATTATTGAGCTACTAAAAGTTTCATAAATTTGCACAAGCGTTAAGTGGATGACGATGATTTAAACCCAAGCATAAAGGTGCTTGAAGGATAGTGGCAAATGTTAAATGGTCATTGTGGTCTGCACATAAGGAGCTAACATATCTGATGGCCCTCACAGTCCTACAAAGGAAGATGCAAGGAAGTTAAGGATAGCGACATCATGAGATGATGCCACATGTCCTAGGCAGATCAAGAAAGTCCGACAGTGGGGCTGCTGACAGAGTTGAGTTGGAAGTTGATTTGGTGATGCTTAGTCAGGCTTTCGACGGACCCACTTGTCATATTGGAAGGTCAACATAAGATTGATCGATGGTGATCATATGATGCACCAGGATGGATAAGATCTATAGTGTAAATTCAAAATGTATTTCAAAAGGGTGATTCAGGTTGCTTGCTTATCACTCGTGCGGGAAAATAAAGATAGAAAGAACTAAGCTTGTCAACATGGGATGAAGGAAGACAAGTTGAGACACATGGATGCCGACTGATTTTCAAAAGACCCATTCAAAAGGTTATTTTTTAGGTTGAGTTGCATTAACAAGGAAAGCTGGCAGTTCCAAGGGAACCATCTCAACAAGTTTCATTGCCACCACAATGATAAGTTAAGATTTTTAGAGACATAAAGGGATAAGGATGATTTCTGAATTAGAAATGAAGTGATCATAGGCTTGTCAATAAGATCAGAGGATGCATATTGTTAGGGATTCTCAATAAGGCGAATCAAGGAACTATCTCTGAGAATAATTCAAAAGATAATGACTCAGTGTCCTAAAAGGGATTCTAAAGCTGAAGTTTTGCAGTCCAGGAACAATCAAATTAGAACAAAATCATTCAGGTAAGGTGAGCCTCGTCAGATAAAAGCAGGTTGATAGCTTGAAAGTGATGGTATTATGGGTTTGACAGACATGATTTCCTGAGTCCATAGCTGATAGGATGAGTAGGAAACATCAAAATGATGATTTTTTCACATGAACGAGCACTGCCAAATGGAATGATTTTTTGATTATAAATACAACAAGGTGGTGGTTCAGTAGGTAGAAGAAAATAGAGAGCTTGTTATTTTCTGGAGAGGTTTCATTAGAGATAAGAAAGATGTTTGAGCAGTATCATGCAAGGAGTGAACTCTATGATACCGGATGGGAGTCCTCTTTTCTTAGTGAGTATGCTTATAGTTAGTGGAGCCTTGAAAGTTGGGAGGATAGTTAGTGGAGTCTTAAAATTCATTTCTCATATGAAGAAGCCTCTCATGACACATCCTCTGCATATCCTCTGCCATTAGTTGGCAGGGGGTTAAGAGAAGGGTCTCACAAAGGCATAGGAGTAGGACAAGCTTAGGTAAGGGGCAGAAACTAGTCAACTCTGCAATGACATGGAAGATGCAATGCCTTCCCCTCTTATTATATTCCTTTGGGAGCCCATTTTTCCACTTTAAATGATACTAGGCATGAAGGTTGGAGTTCGTCGTCTAGTTTAGGGGTGACTTTACTTCTTGTTGGGATCTAATTTCCCTTATGGGAAGGGGAATGCTTTGTAGGATAGAATGATGCTTCTTAGAGTCCATCTGAAGGTATCAAAGGTGATAGTGGCACAAGTCAAGGAGTTTTTGTTTCTACCCAAATGTAGTTAGCAATTTCGGTTCTACCTCATCATGAATGCTAGTATGGACAAGTTTTGGGAAATCGTAAAGAATATTTTGTAATAAAATCACAAGCGGTCTTATGGGCTTGTGATAGGTGTCTCCTCTAGTCCAAAGCTTATTTACTCCCTTGTTTCTATAAAAGGGAATTCAAGGCCAAGAGACGGGATCGAGGAATTTTGGTGCAAAACTTTTTGTTCCAAATTCTTGGTCATGTATAGTGAGTCTATGTGAAAGGAGCAAGTTGTAAAAGTCATTTAAAAAATAAATAGAATGAGTCTAGTGTCATATTTTGCATATTCTTGAAGGAGTTATATGTAAAATGTTTTGTAACAGAAGGTAGTAGATTAAGTAAATAAAAACATGTTTCAAACCCATTTTTCCAGTGTGTAATTCTATCATGTTTTTGAATGAGTATAATTAAGGGTTTTCTCATTCATTGCATTATTGTGGTGTATGTATTTTTTGTTCATGCTTTGATCTAAGGGGTCAATTAAATGCTTGAGTGGAATTGCAGAGTGGTAGGGCTTATGCAGGGATTCAGATAAGTAGTTTGGGTTGGAATATGCATATGAGAAATATTGTAAGGCAAAATTTTCTTAGATCTCATGCTATTAGATAAAATACTGTTATCTTTTCATTTTATGTCTTGTAAATTTAGGTACCCAATGGATATGGCATTGGTCGCGGCCTGTAGTTGTCTTAAATGTCAGTTTTGTGCTCAAAACTCATCGACAACTTGCTAAGTTGCTGAATATCAAAATATATTTTCATTTTTATGCATATTATTGTATACTGAAGACATCTCATGCTCCAAAGGTGGCTGAGGATCATTGAGAACTAACCATTCTATAGCATTCTCCCTCTTTGTCGAGCCCTTTTAGATGAGATTATCTGCTTTGTTTTAATGTCATTTGCCAAAATGGTGCAGAGGTTGCAAATGCAATAAGGGATCACCCTCCTGGGATTTGTAGAGCCCAAATTGCATAAGGTTTTGTAGACCCTTATCAGTTTGTCCAAGCTCTTAAGGATTTTAACAATCAATGTTGGCTTCTCCATAGATATTTAGAAGAATCAGCTTGGTCTCTGCCCCATTGTAGTGTAAACCCCTTTAGGGGAACCAACAAAACCCAATCATTGAGATTTGAACCTTGGACCTACATGGAAATAACCCAAAGCCTCAACCTTGCTGTAATGGTTGGAAAATTAAGGTTTCACAAGTTATACTTTGTAAACTAGGAAATAACCCAACTTTCACCTCCAAAACATTAAGAGGAAGACAAATACAATAGATCCAACCTCAATTCTATTAGGAAGAGGGTTGAATGTTGATTGTAGTCCTTTTCCCCTTTTGTTTGACTTGAAAATGTAATTGGAATTGTAAAATTTAAATTTAGGGCAAGTATTTGAGAATTTGAAGTAAATTGATGAAAATAGACTATTACACATATCCAACAGAGCCATAGGCGAGGATTTGGATGAAAGAATATGTTTAGAATCTATACCTGAAAGTTTGGCCTAATTTTTCAGGACTTGGTAGTAGATATTTGCTTTGGTCTTCTGAATTTCGCTCCGTTGAAAGCTAAACTTGTTTGTTGTCATCAACTTTGTCGGAATATTTGAGTATAGCTCTTGAGGCGATTCCCTGCACACATAAGAGAGAAAAGTGTTGTGGACAAAAGTCAAACCCTGGTTTAGGAATCAACCTTGAAATTGTAATAGAAATTAGAATGGAAATTGCAACATGATACTTTCCTTTCAAGGGAAAGGTTAGATCTGAAATGAAATTCTTGTAATTGAAATTTATACCCGATGAAGCTTGTTTGGATCCTCATACAAGGGTTTTAGGATTTCTTGTAGAATTTCTTCATAGAAAGTTGATCATGGATGCCATCTTGAATTCTTAAACTTTACTTTTTCAATTCTTGATGAATGTCTAATTTCTTGCTCACTTTGCTATAGTGTAATTAGGATCTTGATTTTGCTTAGGAGATTGCTTAGATTTCAAATGAGAGGGGTAGACCTCCCTTTGTATTTGATTATCCAAAAATTAATTAAATTTCTGGAGTAGGCTGACATGAGATCCAATTTACTGCTCACTTTGAGGTGACCATTATGAGGACCAAATTTGGGACCTGATTAAGAGGACTAGGGTGTTGGGCACTATGGCCATGATAATTATGAATCAAATTCAGGGAGAAGGCAGGGAAGATGGTGAATTTGCAAGTTTTGTAGGTGGTGTGAGCAGAATCCGAACATGCATTGAGCATCGAGAGATGAAGTATCAAGGTGAGGTCTAGGTGAGGATACAATTATATGTGAATACAATCTACGACACTACATTTAGCCCCCACTTTAACAAGAGTATGAGACTAAACATACGCGTGGTAAAGTACAAAGTCGCATTGAAAAACTTTCACCAAGATATGAAAGAGACAAGTCACACCAAGCCCCCAGGGACTTTAGGATCTTACTACTCTAATATCAAGATAAAAGGGACAATGCATGAAAGGGAAATAGAGAGCATGACAATGATGGCCTAGTAATATTTAGTGCTTACTATGAGTTATGAAAAAGAAAACTACTAAATTACAAAAAAAAAGGCTTAGTTTGCAAAGTAACTTGAGTATCGAAAACATTTCAGGGTTTTTGCATAAAGTTTAATAACATTGAGTGGAGTGTATGCCCCCAGATTAAAGCAATTGCACATGCCTTATTGGGAAAAAATGATTTAAGGTAGCATGCATCCAAAAGACAAGAATGTTACCACAATGAGGTGTTCTCAATAAAGGACAAATTAAAGGATAATGGTCACAAAACATATAGGAAAAATCACAAAAGGGATCCACTAACTTTGGGGTCAGTATGCTCTTATGATAACTAATGTATATCAAGAATATATTTGTGACCTCATCCACCAAAGGTAGTGGAACTAAAAACACAATGGAAGAAGATCACAAGATATAATAAACAAATGTCTTTTTGAGTCAACATGGAAGAGACCAAAAAGAGATCTCAATGGTTTGCATTGTCCTCAAGTAGACAACACAAGAACACATTTATGAATAATAGCACACATACAACATAACATAGATATGACATATAGAAGAATTAAGATACAAATAGAAGAATGTCGTGATAGATCTAGCCTCTTTATTACCTTGTCCTGATGGAGTAACAAGGGTCATCCAAAAATAACCTATCATAGCACAAAAAGTATATCAAGCAACACATCACAGGGGAAGCACATTATGGACAAGCAAACAAACAAAAGAGAATCCATGACATGAATGAAGCTAATTAAGAAAATCATCCACCTCCCAATCTTGCTTAATGTCATCTAAGGATAGTTGAAAAGATGCAAGAGGAGCCACTTTGAGCACAACAGATGGAGCTACTATAATTTCCAAACAAGGACCATGCCCTAAGGATGAATTACTTTGTTTGTCACTAGGAGCTAGGGTTAATGCTTTTGAAAAATCTCATACATATCATGAAAATCATTAGAATCGACATTGTTAGCATGGACAACATTATCATCACCTAGATTAATAAAAATGGGATATGTACGTAGGAAAATAGGCATAAGGTTCATAACACATAAAAGCCAACCACAAAGCTAATATGTTATGAAATAAATCCTAATACATTCAATATAAGTATGGAAACAAAACACTTAAAATAAATGCAAACCAAGGACAGTGCTTTTTCCATTCCCTTCCATTGTTATTATTTCTCCTTCAAATATATGTGGCTCCCATCTACAAAGAAAGTGTATTGAAAGCAATTGATAGAAAGTTGATGGTAAAATTGCAGCGTAAGGATACTCGAAGTATGGTTGAAAAAGATTGATGAAAGAGACCAATTTATAGGAAAATTGGAGAGATGAGAAAAAATTAGCATGAAAAGAGTTAAAGAGGCAATTTGATTCAAAAATTGGGAAAAAGGATTGAAAGAAGAAGGTTATGACACCTTCTATGTCATAAATCATGACACATTTCCATTGCAAAGTGCAAGGACTAAATGCTCAGGCGAGTGTTATGACATGTTGCTATGTCAACACTTATGATGCATGAGAGAATCATGATTCCAACTTATGACAAAGGAAGTACAAAAATAGGAAAAACTAGAGAGGGTTTGATTAGGTGGAAATTGGTTTAGAAAATAGGTGGAAATTAGGAAATTAGGTGACATTAATTAATAAATTCTCATTTATTAATTAATTCACAAAGGGGACATAATTAGCCAATAATTGTTGCAAGAGAGACCTAGGATAAATAAATAAATTTATTTAACCTAGAGGGAAAAGTTAATAGGATTAAATGATTAAATCACAAAACCCTAGGAGATAGATTAGAAATGAAATAATGTCAATTGGGTCATGAGAAGACTAAAACAATTGATATAGGGTCGATCATGATTAAATTATGAAGACTTGATGATTGATAAAGAGTTGATAGTGATTGACAAAGATCAATGACAAATTGATCAATAATTGACCAAGGATAAAAGTGATAGGCACAAATTGACGAGGACCAATGATTGATGGATCCAAAATTGACGAGAAATGATGATTGATTGAGATTGATGAAAAATCGATCAAAGATTGATAAGAGGATGACTTCATGAAGGTCGAATGACAAAATACCAATGAGGAATTAGTCGCAAATTGCTAAGTGATTGACAAAATGATGATTGACAAGGGATCTAAAATGATTGATAATGATAAAGATTGAGGACAAAAAACCTAATCTGAAATCAATTAGGATTTACGATGTCCAATTGACATGGTAAGATTGATCACGACCAAAGCTTGCAAGTTGTAGATGATGTCGAAAAGAACTAATTGAAAATTGCAGGAAACACAATCTAAGTGGAAAGAAAATGCAGAAGAATGTCAAGATGTCGACAAATGATAAAGATAATGTGCACAACATAGAAGAAATGTTAATAATATGCGAAAAACCCTAAAATAAGGTCATGCGGACATGTGAAAGTACAATGCCACAAGAATTAACCATTTTTAGATGCCTACATTTTGCCCCTATTTGAGACAATGCAATTATGAGCGTTGTTTCAAAGATAAATCAACAAATATGCCCCCTCGAGGAGTTGGTCAGAAAAATACAAAGAAGAGGCCAATTTGTCAAAAATAATGCCAGGACTAAACCAAGATGACTTCCAAGACTGACAAAAGAAATGTTAATAAGAAGAAATTAGATGAAGAACAGTTAGTGGCGAAGAAAACTTGCTTTCACAAATGCACAAATGTAGGTGAGAGCAATTATTTAATATGGAAAAACGAATGCAGCACACCATGGCAATGAAGGCCAGGGTGATAATGCAATCCCTTTGCGTAAAACAAACACAATGCAGACAAGGAATGAATAAAAAACAACTGAAGACATTACTTGTGTCAAGGGTCGAGGTATGTGCGACATTCACAAAGCGAATGTACTTATCATAGACACCCAAGACGTACTTGCCCCAAAATGCTAGAAACACTCCACAAAGATAAGACAAAAACAAAAAGGACCATGAGCCATCTCGACCACTCTAAATCATTCAGTGACATCATCGAGCAACATAGGAACATGGTCAAAGACAAAGATAAATCAATGAAAGATAAGACTTGGAAATTCTAACAAGTCAAACAAACATTCTGATCTTCGTTGCTAAAAGTTGATAATGTTGTGACAAAGGGACGATCATGTAGTCTAGTTTCAGAGAATGCAGTACCCTGTCTAAGACAGGACACAGTTTGGTTTCAAGTATACCACACCCTGTATAAGACCCATGATAATGTTGACAAGGACCAATGATAATGTTGATGCTGTTTTGATATGATAACTTCAATCACTTGGAATGATTGCTTGATTGAATAGTTTATCGATTAAAGCGTGATTTCGTTTAAGTGCAATGTTTACTATATTTTCTGTTTGATGTCTGCTCAAATGTCTATCTATGTACAAAAGGGACAGTTTATTAGTGAAATGAAACAAAAGTGATTGTTTATGGATTTTGATGTTTTCAAATTTTTAGGGTTTTTTAACTTTTTAATTTTTTCGTTCTTTTTTTCAGGACATTTTACAATTTTTTTGAATTTTTTTAGGACATTTTTCTATTTTTTAGAGATTTTTTCAGGACATTTTCAAATTTTTAGAGATTTTTTAAGGACATTTTTTGATTTTTTAGAGATTTGTTCAGAACATTTTTTGATTTTTTAGGACTTTATTTGGTTTTTAGAGATTTTTTGTGATTTTACCCCTAGTGTCTAGCAAGGCAAGAAATATGACAAATGGATAAATAGGCTTGTTGAAATGTTGGTGGATAGAAGGAAGACAAAGGCCATTTAGTATGGAAAAGGTAGAGTGAATTCAATTTCCAAGAGCTATTGCATGATGGGATAAGGGACTAGATATGACAATGTGAAGCAATGACATGGTACGAGGGATGTGTCAATAGGTTTTTGAAACCATGTTTTTCATTTTATGTCCTTATGTCGAATCAAGATCAAGGGACGAAAAAGAGTGTATGGATAGTGATATGATTATGAATAGGATAGGCAAGATCAAAAAATGGATAAGGGATGTGGACTGAAGGTTGTGATAGGCTAAGGGATAGTGATTAAAGTTTACAATAAGCCAAGGAATATGGATGAAAGGTTGTAATAAGCAAATGGATAAAGACCAAACGCTGTGATAGATTGAAAGTTGTAAATAGGAAGCATGATGCTCGTGAAGATCCTCGACCTTGTCAAGATCAAAGGTGGAAAATGGAATATGGACATGAGGGATGATAAGATAATGGAGGGTATGATAGGATAATGAAAGGCTACAAACTATGATAGGATAATTAAGGATGATAGGATAATGGAGGGTAATAGGATAACATAAATGAAAACTGCCCCCAAGTATGGTATGGAAGAAGTTGATAGATTACACATGACACTTGTTTGCCAGATTTTCATCATGGTACTTGCCCAAGGTGCCTGTTTGCCAAGTTTTCACCAAAGGATGAATAATTTTTCTTTTCTTTTTTTTCACATACTTTTTTTTTTTCATTTCTTTTTTTTCTTTTTTTCTTTTTGGCTTTTTGGAAGAAAATAGACACATGATAGGGGAAGGAAGAAGGACTCAAGCAACTTGTTGTTTGGATAAGATCCTTGAAAGATGGATCATGACTATTAAAAGCATACTCAAAGACACTGGCAGGATAATGACATGGAAATGAGATGGAACTAAGGATTTAGGCCAAGGATTGGATAGGATGGATGAAAGGATGGAAAATAGGTATTGGATAATAGATAGGGTATTGGAGGAATTGGGATTTAGTAGATGGAAATTTTGGAAAGATCAACAATGGCACACACCTTGAGGGGTGATGGACTGATGGAGGAAAAATGAATTTTGGATTTTGAGATTTTAATGGAGGAAAGGATGGGGATTTTGGGACATAAGGGCCCAAAATGGGAGGAGGTGATAGAGTAATATATTTGAAAGGTTTGGATAGAGGAATAGCAATTTTAGATGCCAATTTGGATTTTTCTTTAGATTGTTGTGCTTCAAGGAGCCCTTAGGAATCTACATGGTTTTTTATTTTTCATGCTTTTGTGGTTCCTTGAAATGCATTGCTTATACAAGGGATTTAGGAACCCATATAGATTTTGAATTTTATTTTGGAGAAATGGGCCTTTGTGGCCTTTTTGACATTGCCTTTTCTTTGCTTTGACATGTCCATTAGATTAGACATGTTGATCCTTAAATACATGTGGATTGCTAGACTTATAACTTTTATTCTTGGCATCCCAATTGCTTGGAGAGGGAAATGAATGCGTGGATGGATAGGAATGACATGGAGGTATTTTGGATGGATGGGAGGTTCTCAAGGATGTGTGCCTTTATTGACCTTGCATAGGGGATGAATGAATACCAAAGCAAAGAGTATCCTACGAGTCAAAATATTCATAAAGGCAAAGGGGTGGATCTTCACATGCACGAACCCCTCAATATCAAAGAAAATATTAATGTTCATGGACTCAGTGACATTCCTCAAGATGTTGGCACCCCTACTAAACCTAAATCCAAACTTCCCCTTCTTCCCTTCCATCCATTTTAGGTCCTCCAATGGGGACAATGGGATCATGAAGTGGATCAAACTTTACCAAAGTGGATGAACCAATTATGTATGTAGGGGGTTCTTGAACATATTGCACCAAAATATTAGGATCATGAGGGGGATCAAGATCACTAGGGGGATTAGGATCGTGAGGGGATCAAGATTGTGTGGGGGACATGGATCAATGACAGGCTCTGCATGAGATGGATTGGGAGGGATAATGGGATCATCAAAGGAAATGAGATCTTGGCGTGTATATGGAGGATTAGGACATGGAGATGGAGGAACAAAGGAATCTTTACTTTGATCTTGACAAGGAGGAGGAGCGTTGGATTCATCTTTAAAGGGGCTCTGCTCTTGACTTGCAATGAGATCATTAAAAATGGTGGAAGGGATAGCTTGACCTTTCTCAAGAAGTGGAATGTCAATGGGACTTAAAAGGAAATTTTGGTCATGCAATGAAGAGGATCATTTGGGATAGGATGGATTGAGATATCTTGATCTTGATCCATTTTAGGACTAATTTCTTTGTGCTCTAAATTATCCTCTTGACATGGGGTTTGACTCTGGATATGTGTGGGGGATTCAGGAAAGGAATCATTGTTTGGACATGAAGGAGATGGACTTTGAATGGGTTCCTCTAAAATAGGTTTGATGGGAAATGAAGCATATGATGGCATTGGGTCCCTCATTTCTGAAGCATAGCAGGGACTTGCATCATGAATTAGATTATCTTGAAAATCAAATGTGGACATCCCATGGGAGATTTCATCCTTGTGTGCATTGTTTGATGAGGATGATATGTAAATATCTTGAAAATCTTTGAAAGGTGTAGGAATAGATGCCACTGGAGAGTTAATTTTCTTATGATAGGTTGAGCCATTGCTAGACATAGGTGCACAATTTTGATCTTTCTCAGAAAAATCACTTAGAGCCCTCTTTAAGAGTTGTGTAATAGAGCCACCTTTCTTTTGAGATGCATTTGAATCCTTGAGAGGTTTTGACATAGTTGGCTTTTGATTTTGGACTTGTTTTGGGACTTTGTTGAATTGGTCTAACATGTTTGAAACTTGGCCTGATGTGAGTTGCAACTTTGGGTTTTGAATTTCTAGTTGTATTTGTTTATAGTGATTTGTTTGTTGAATTTATTATTGGTACTCCACATTTGGTTGAACCAATTGTTGACATTGTGTGTTTGGTTGAGCATATTGTTGAAATTGCACCATTTGATGTGCTGGTTGGCTTTATTGGACCATTGGCTACATGGGTTGGAAATGTTGGACACTTGGTTGTTGTTGGATAATTGGATGTTGTTGGATCATTGGTTGTTGATTCAAAATTTGATTGAATGGAGTTTGATCAAATGAGGTTTCATGGATTTGATTGAATGAGGTTTGATTTGGAACTTGGTCAAATGAGATTTGATTTGGAACATGGTTAAAGTTTATGCTCTTTGCTTGAAATTGTTTTGTCATCTATATTTGTGAGAGGAGAGCAGGTATTTCTTATTTTTCAATGAGATCCTTCACATCAATTGGCTCAAGATTTGTATTTGAACTTTAATTTTTTTGAAGTGTTTTCATCATTTGGGATCTAATCTTGTAACTATTTTTTGCTTTTTGTTCTACGATCTCCCTTTCTCAAGCTAGTTTTTCCTCCAATTTTTGTATTTGGACACTTAAATCATAATGATAAGTTTGATGCAAGTTTCGAGACATGTAGAAATTGGATTAAAATAACTGATTGTTCAATTGTGATGACATGGCTTCATAAGAAGGTTGGGACCTCATTTCAAAAAACATGTCACTATGCAATGCAACTAATGAAATTGACAAATGTAACTTAAAAGGATAACAATGCAACTTATGTTTTTGGACTCATTTTGGATTTTTAGAATGACAATGATATGCAACTAAGTGTGACTTTGGGATATGAACATTCAACTTAGGGCAGGAATGCAACCTATGTGTTTTGTTGTTTTTGAAGATCTAGACAAACTTTAAAATGCAACCCTAAAGATGTGACCCTTAGGAAATTGAAATGAAGTCAAGACCTTAAAAGGACAAAGGACAAAATGAAAATATTTTAAAATGATAATGTCTCACCTATATGCTTGGATACTAAGATAGGTCTGACAAAATGATGTTGATGACAAAAGGACAAATATTGGACAAGGTCGAGACTCCCTAACAATGACTTAGGGTTTAATATAAAGTTTTGAATTATTCAACCTTGAAAAAATCAATTTTGAGATTAAATGCAAGAGGACAATGATAATGACAATGACCTAGGGTATGAATCCAAGATATGATGTGAAAATGATGTCAAGATATGTTATGGCTTGGAGATATGAAATGATATGACAAGATCAAGCTAAGATAAGACTAGGGTTTGGACTCTCTAATGATAAAGCCATGTGATATGCATATGTGAACACCAATGAATTTGGAAATGCAAAATGCAACCTAGGCAAAGACCTAATTTTAGAATGACAATGATAATGCAAAAATGTCACCTACATGAAAACCTAGCTTGGGTATGACAATGAAATTAAGACTTAGGAAAATGATTTTAAACCTAAGTCCAAAATGAGGATGCTAAAATAAAATGGACTAATATGGAGGATAATGACAATATGTCCTAAAACCTAAGTTTGGACTATGAAAAACCTAACCTAAGTGACATGAATTTTGAAACAAGGTTGTCCAATATTTTGAAAAGCCATGTTTGTAAAATCTTTGCAAATTGTTGGATGAATACTTTGAAACTCTTTTTACCAAGGTTGATTTTATTTGGGGTTTTTTGGATGCTTGTTTGGACTTGTTGAAAACTTAACTGATTTTTAAAATCAAGGTCATTTAGACCACTTGTGACAATTGTTTTTAATTCAACCTTTAAAAAGCATAGGAGACAAGATGTTTGTTTGACTTTGACCCAAGACAATCATGCACTTTCAATAACAAATCCTATGGCTGGCAAGGAAAATAGTCATTGGATCTCACTTGGTTTCCCAACTATGCCTACTCAAAGTGGATACTTATATGCTTGATCCCATTGGATCTATTCCATGAAACTCACTTCTCTGGGGCAACCAAACATTAGTTCCCATGAAAACTCCCCATGACAAACTTTGTATCTCTACTAAGAGCCGTAAAAGTGTGAGACGACTTCAAAGGTCTGACCTCTTGTACCAATAACTAGAAGATTTTTGGTCTCTACGCACAAAGGTTTTTAGTCAAGGCATCCATTCGGGTGGGCATAGATCCAACGAATAGAATTGTCGCTATGCCATTCTAGCACCCGTTGCTTACAAATTTTATTGCAAACACAATTATTTAGAGTGGTTTGGAAGAGCTTGGCCTTAGCCTGTCACCAATTTGGGTCATTCCATTTGAGGAGGACCAATGACCGATCAATTCAAAATTGACGGGAAATGATGATTGATTAAGATTGATGACAAATCGATCAAAGATTGATAAGAGGTCGACTTGATGAAGGTCAAATGACAAAATAACAATGATGAATTGGACACAAATTGCTAAGTGATTGACAAAATGATGATTGAAAAGGGATCCAAAACAATTTATAGTTGATAAAAAATGATTGATAATGATAAATATTGAGGATAAAAACCCTAATCCCATATCAATTAGGATTGACAATGTCCAATTGACATGGTAAGATTGACCACGACCAAAGGTTGCAAGTCGTAGATGATGTCAAAAAGACCTAATTGAAAATTGCAGGAAACACAATCAAAGGGGAAAGAAAATGTAGAAGAATGACAAGATGTCGATAAATGATAAAGATCAAGTGCACAAAATAGAAGAAATGTTAATAATATGAGAAAAACCTAAAACAAGGTCACAGACTTGTGAAAGTACAATGCCACAAGCAATAACCATTTTGAGATGCCTACATGATCTTTAACATGGAAAGAAGTTGAACCATCATTTTTCTTAAGCTTTTTTTAATTTAGGTGATTTGAGTTGAACTTCATTTGTAGGGTTAGATGAAAGTTGGACAAATGGGACCAAGTCAATATATGGTGTCTTCGGGGAGGAAATGGTTCAGGAAGCAAGATCGCGAGATTTAGCATGACTTCTTCATCAATATTTTCTTGTAGAATGATATTTTATTTTTATTCAAGACTTGTGAAGGTTTAGGATCAATGGAAATAGACTTATTTTCTTCCCTTATAGGGGGAGGAATAGAAGAAATCTCAATAGATTGAGATATACTTGATGCCAACTATTTTTCTTTGTAGGAAGTAGGAGGCATAATTGAGGCATATATAGGAGGAATATAAGGAGTAGAAATAATACTAGTTTCATTATGAGGAGGAGAAATATCCATGGGTGTAGGGTCTCTAGGTTTACTCAAGGCCATGATCATCTCCTTTTTTCATTTTTAATAAGATAAGAAAAGGATATCATTTCAAGGCTTAAGAGGCTCCGATTGTTTAGGGAAAAAGTAATCAAGAGTGAAATTTACACTCTTCATAGTGGGTTGGTAAAGGTTATGATTAATTGTTATAATATTTCTATTATGAGGGAATTTTAAACATTTATGAATTGTAGAAGGTATAGCTTTCGTGGAAGAGAGCCAATGATGTCCCAACTTCACACGAAATTGATTCGATGTATGAATAAAAATAAAGGTGACATCTAAGCTTTTAGTACCAACCTCAACGAGAAGGATAATAGAACCAATAGTTGGGCAAGAGAAACATCATAAACCTAAACCGTGACACAATTGTTGAGTATAAATATGTTCTTCAATGTTCACATTCACCATACATACTATATCAATGAGCACCCCTCGTGAGAATTGGAATTTGATCCTTGTAGTAATATATAATGGTCCATCAAGTGCAACAATAGTCTCAATAGGATCAAAAGTAATACGTAAGTCTTTTGGAGGTGCAGTTTAAATGTCAACAAGATTCACCACATTATTATATTCTATACCAAGGTCATTAGGAAAAAAATCAAGAGACTCAAACTCAACATCATTCGTAGAATGAGAAGGGAATGTATTGGTAAAGATTTAGAGATTTTAATTATGAGGAGCTACATATTTATGTTGGCATATGTGCAGAGTGTGATGACATGATGGTATTGTATGTTGTCATTGATGTCAATATGCTGAAGTATGAACCGGTATATTGAAGTAAGCAAACTAGCAAGAGAACCAGTATGATGATGTGAACAGGTATATGTGAAAAAGTGAAGCGGTATGTTGGTTCAAGTGAAGCAGTATGTTGGAATGTGAATTGATATATGCAAAGTTTTGTATCGGGGTTTTCATTTGGTATGACTACCGGTTGGTAGTCTCAGCTTCAGGGTTTCCGATTGATGCATTCCAAGTTTGTGTGATTCAACCGATGACATCCTGTGATGAGTTAGCATCAAAATGAAGATAAGATCGTCTTGCCACGTCAACCTTGTGCGCATGAAGAATCTCTTTGAGGATCTTGAATGAACAAGATTGATCCTATCCACCTCGAGAACATGCAAAATCTCTGTAAACGGTGGAGAACGCGTGATGGGTTATCAACTTTCGGAAGTGGTGAAGAACGGATGATGCTGAACGTCTTGAGATTTGTTCAATATTGTTTTACTCTATGCAATATGATTAAACGGTCATGATTGGACCAATTTTTTTTGTAAGACTAATTGCTTAAGGTTTAGGGTTTATGCTATTGACCTAATTGTTGTCTATAAGATCGATGATGTTTTTCATTTTGAAGATGTTGGCAAATGATTGTGTGTGTATCCGAAGTGAAGAGATACTTGATTCTTTCTAGACCAGAGAAGTGAGTAGATACTTGTAGAGTGTGATTGCAGAGGTAAAGGAACTGAAGTGGATCTGCCTTGACATTAAGTGTTGTTATCAGATTAGAGTATTACCTGTAGACTTCTAACCATTTCAGCAGTTGGAAAATCCCTTGACTAGGTAGCTTTAACAGGCTTTTTGTAAATCCTTTAACAGGGTGACTCAAAATCATTGAGTTCTTTAAATTCTCTTGTGAGGTAACCTTTAACAGGGTTTAAACCTTTAATTGGGTATGTAGCCATCCCTTAACCGGGTGATCCCTAGCAGGATCGGTTCCTAGCAAAACTTGTTGTAAAGTCTTTAACCGGACTAGGCTCCTAACAGAGCGAACTTCAGAAGAGTTCAAGAACAACTTGTGGGTATTCATCCCCATCGTGGTTTTTCCCAGTTGGGTTTCCACATGAAAAATGACTGTGTTATGTGTGATGCTTTTCATGTGATGTCTTAGTGTTTTATGTTAAGTGGTAATGCATGTTGATCCAGTGATCATTGTATTTCTGATGATGTATTACTTGTCTATGCATATGGGTGAAGAGGAAATGGGACATTAGGTTTTGTGAAAATCTAAGTGTTACTGGTTTATGTCTTTCACAGTCTCATTGTGTTTTACCGGTAGTGCCCCGTCTCAGATTAGTGATACTGTTTACCAGTTTGTGCAATCTTTGCAGTATAAGTTGTGAGAGAAGTTTTTGTGCATACTGATTCACCTCCGCTCTCAGTATCTATTGGTTATTTATTGTTCATCATTATTCATCAATTGGTATCAGAGTGGTTCTCTAGGTCCTTTGTGTTTTAAGCTTAACCGCTTGAGGAAAAGATCGTATTCTAATGATGAAGAGGGAAGGTCCTGAGTTTAACAAAGATAACTTTAAGATATGGAAGGACATAATGAAGATCTACATTAAAAGAATGGGTGCTCAACACTGGAACTATGTTGAGAATACTTATGTTGTCCTTACCGGTACTCTCACCGATGATCAAAGAAGATAAATCCAGGAGAATGGGCAAGTTATGGAAGCTCTTATTAGTAGTCTATCTAATATTGAGTTTATAGATGTTCAAGACAAAGAAAATCCCAAAGATGTATGGGATACTCTAGAAAATATTTATGGCGGTGATGAGCATGTAAAGAAAGATAAGGAAGAAGCCTTGGGGAAAATTTGAAGACATGTGGATGGTTGAAGGAGAGACCATTCAATAATATGGGATAAGAATTAAAACTATTGTTGGAGACATCAAGAGTGCAGGAGGTACAATAGATGATTCCATTATTGTTAGCAAAGTTTTGAGATCCTTATTACCGGTCTATGCAATAAGGGTTGCCGCTATTCAAGAGTTGAAATCTATTGACAAGACAAAGGTATCCCTTGATTCTCTCATTGCCAAGTTGACCGCATATGAGCTAAATAGTTATGATGGTAGTGTTCAAAAGACTGAATCAACCTTTAGAGCATTTGCTACACCATCTAGAAAGGGTAAAGAAGCCACTTTTAGTTGTGAATTAGGACAAAGCAGAGATATGGATGATGAGGAGATCCTAATAGAGTTTGAAGCTCTTCTTGCCAAGAGACTTCCTAAGGGAACTGGTAAATATAGAGGTAAGCTCCCTTTGAAATGTTTTTCTTGCAATAGGATAGGACACATTGCTGTCAACTGTCCTAATAGTGATAATAAGGAGAAACCGGAGAGGTTCAAAAAGTTCAAAGGAGGAAATAGGAGAAACTATCTTGTTGCAGTCGATGAAGGTGCCACTGATGATGAATTAGAAGATGAAGAAAGTGAAGACATAGTGTTTGTAGCTGTTAAGGAAGATGTGTCAGACAAGAAGGCTCTTTTCTCCCTCTTTGATAATTCTAATGAGTGGATCATTGATAGTGGTTGTTCTCACCACATGACTGGTGATCGGAGAAAGTTTCTATCTCTGGAAGAGTATGATGGAGGTGTAGTCCGATTTGGTAATGATGCACCTTGTATGGTAAAAGGTAGAGGGTCTATCTCTCTAAATGGAAAAAGAAGTGCTGATAATGTGTATTGGGTAGAAGGCCTCAAGCATAACCTTTTGAGTGTTGCTCAACTGAATGATAATGGACTCACTCTGGAATTCAAAGATGGAGTGTGTAAAATAAAAGGAAAGAATGGTGAACTGATGGCCACCGGTATGTAGACCAAAGGTAACTTGTTTCAATTAAATGCAAGTATCAGTCAATGTCTAATGGCTAAGTTTGATGACAGTTGGATATGGCATAGGAGACTCTGTCATGTAAATTTTGATAATATTGTGAAGGCCAGTAAGATCAGGGCAGTTAGAGGATTGCCTGTGCTGAACAAACGGGAGAATCCTTTGTGTAGAGAATGTCAACTGGGGAAAATGTCTTCCTCAACCTTCAAAGGTAAATCTTTCACAACAGATAATTTACTTGATCTTGTACATACTGATTTGTGTGGTCCTATGAAAACTAGGAGTGTTCAGGGAGATAGGTACTTTATGATTCTTACTGATGATTGCTCAAGAATGATGTGGGTCACATTCTTGAAAGACAAGTCAGAAGCCTTTGGAAATTTTAAAGCCTTTAGAGCACTAGTTGAAAAGGAAAGTGGTAAAAGGATTAAATGCCTAAGAACTGACCAAGGAGGTGAGTTCACCTCTGGTGAATTCAATAAGTACTGTCAAGAGAATGACATCAAGAGGCAGTTGTCTGCCCCCCAAACTTGACAGTAGAATGGCCTAGCAGAAAGGAACAATTAGACTGTAGTTGAAGCAACCGGAACAATGTTGATTCAAGGAAAGGTTGCTCACACCTTTTGGAGAGAAGCGGTGAGCACTGCAGTCTACACTATAAACTGGGTACTCATCAAGAAAGGTAAGGACAAAATTCCTTATGAGTATTGGACCGGTAAGACACTAGTGGTAAGCTACTTTAGAGTGTTTGGTAGTAAGTGTTATATCAAGAGAAGCAAACACCAGAGCAAGTTTGATGCAAAATATGATGAGGGAATATTCCTAGGGTATTCCACCAAGAGCAAAGCTCTCAAGTGTTTTAAAAATAGAACTCAAAGAATTGTTGAATGTATCAATGTTAGAGTTGATGAAACCTCTGAGAAACCTAAGGAAACTGGTAGTGAGTGAGTGGTAGATGAACCGGTTGTAACCTTCTGGGAACCAGTTGCAAAACAACCTAGTATAAGTAACAGTACTCGTACACCACTAGATGTTGATGTAGATGAAGATGAAGATGAAGATGAAGAGGAGAAGCAAGAGGAATCAGTTAAGATCATTGCTAGGTATATAAAGATGAATCATGATCCAAAGCAAATCATAGGGGATAAGGATGCATGAATACTAACAAGAAGAAAGGTCAGAGAGAACTCTTGCATGATTTCTAAATTTGAGCCCAAAATTTTTAAAGAGGCACACAAAGATGAAGACTGGATTAAGGCTATGGAAGAGGAACTTGGCCAGATAGAAAAGAATGATATATGGTCTTTGGTACCTAGACCGGAGCACAAAAATGTTATTGGCACCAAATGGGTTTCTAGAAACAAGCTGAATGAAGATGGCACAGTGGTAAGAAATAAAGCAAGATTGGTATGTAAGGGATATGCTCAAGAAGAAGCAGAAGACTATGGAGAAACTTTTTCTCTAGTAGCCAGATTGGAAGGAGTTTGAATGCTACTTGCATATGCAACCTACAAGGGATTTAAAGTGTATCAGATGGATGTGAAATCTGCATTCCTGAATGGAATACTTGAAGAGGAAGTATATATAGAGCAACCAGATGGGTTTGCCCTATCAGAAGATAGTGATATGGTGTGTAGGCTACATAAAGCCTTGTATGGATTGAAGCAAGCACCTAGAGTAGGGTATGAATGTTTACACTCCCATCTTATGAAGATTGGATTTGAAAGAACAAGTGAAGATAGCAATATCTATCTAAAGTCAGAAGGAGATCAAATTCTAGTCTGTGAAGTGTTTGTTGATGACATAATTTTTGGAGGAGATGACAAGATGAGTCATGCATTTGCAGATGAAATGAAGAAGGAATTTGAGATGTCACTAATTGGGGAGATGAAGTTCTTCATTGGACTACAGATTCAACAAATGAAAGATGGTATCTTTATCACTCAGTCCAAGTATGTCAAAGAGGTGTTGAAGACCTTTGGCATGGAATAAAGCAAACCGGTTGGTACACCGATGATGACTGGTTGTAAATTGTCAAAAGAAGATGACTCAGTGTTCATGAATAAGAAATATTACTGATCAATGATTGGTAAGTTGCACTATATAGTACACAGCAGACTGGACATAGCACATGCAGTGGGCATTGCTGCATGTTTTTAGAAAAGTCCAAGAGAATCCCACTTGGTAGCAGTCAAGCGGATTCTTAGATATCTGAAAGGGACTATAGATTATGGTTATGGTATCCATACAGTAATGATTTCAATCTAAAGTGTTTACAGATGCCGATTGGGTTGGTAATGTGGATGACCGAAAGAGCACAACTGGTGGTGCATTCTTTCTTGGTGGAAGACTAGTCTCATGGATGAGCAAGAAGCAGAGTTGTATCTCTCAGTCCATAGCAGAAGCGAAATATGTAGCAGCATTTATGAACTGCACTTAGACAATTTGGATGAAGCATGTATTAAGTGGTTTCAAAGTCCTTATATCTGAACCGGTAAGTATCTTTTATGATAACACAAGTGCAATTAATATCTCCAAGAATCCGGTATTGCATGCTAGAACCAAGCACTTCAAGCTCAAGTATCATTTCTTGAGGGAGAAAGTTCAGAACAAAGAGATTGTATTGGAACATGTTTCCAGTAAGGAGTAGTTAGCAGATACATTCACCAAGCCTCTACCGAAGGCTACATTTACCTATTTAAGAGGTGAATTAGGGGTGCTGCCCCTTCAAGAAGTGAACTAAAGGTATGTGCTCCACATCAGTCAGGTATTGCATTGATAAATCTTTTTCAGGATTGATGTGTTGAAGGATGCTACTCCTTAGGGGGAGCAACATAGTGGAACATGGATGTCTATGCCTCCACTTTGGCATTGTTGTCAAAGGGGGAGAAGATGTGAAGCGGAGAAGATATGTGAAGCGGAGAAGATATCTACAATATTGGGGAGAAGATGTGAAGTGGAGAGATATCTTTGTATATTGCCATCAATGCCAAAGGGGGAGATTGTTGGCATATGTGTAGTGTGATGACATGATGGTATTGTATGTTGTCATCGATGTTAATATGCTGAAGTATGAACTGGTATATTGAAGTAAGCAAACTGGCAAGAGAATCGATATGATGATGTGAACCGGTATATGTGAAAAAGTGAAGTGGTATGTTGGTTCAAGTGAAGCGGTGTGTTGGAATGTGAATCGGTATATGCAAAGTTATGTATCAAGGTTTTCATTTGGTATGATTACTAGTTGGTAGTCTCAGCTTCAGGGTTTCTGATTGATGCATTACAAGTTTGTGTGATTCAACTGACGACATCCTATGATGAGTTAGCATTGAAATGAAGATAAGATCATGTTGCCACGTCAGCCTTATGCACATGAAGAATCTCTTTGAGGATCTTGCATGAACAAGATTGATCCCATCCACCTTGGGAATGTGCAAAATCTCTGTAAACGATGGAGAACGTGTGATGGGTTATCAACTTCTAGAAGCGGTAAAGAACGGACGATGCTGAACGTCTTGAGATCTGTTCAAGATTGTTTTACTCTATACAATATGGTTAAACGGTCAGGATTGGACCGATTGTTTTGTAAGCCTAATTGCTTAAGGTGTAGAGTTTATGCTACTGGCCTAATTGTTGTCTATAAGGTTGATGATGTTTTTCATTTTGAAGTTGTTGGCAAATGATTGTGTGTGTATCTGAAGTGAAGAGATACTTAATTGTTGCCAGACTAGAGAAGTGAGTAGATACCCGCAGAGTGTGATTGCAGAGGTAAAGGAACTGAAGTGGATCTGCCTTGGCATTAAGTGTTGTTATCAGATCAGAGTATTACCTGTTGACTTCTAACCATTTCAGCAGTTGGAAAATCCCTTGACTGGGTAGCTTTAACAGGTTTTTTATAAATCCTTTAATAAGGTGACTCAAAATCATTGAGTTCTTCAAATCCTCTTGCGAGGTAACCTTTAATAGGGTTCAAACCTTTAATCAGGTATGTAGCCATCCCTTAACCAGGTGATCCCTAGCAGGATTAGTTCCTAGCAGAACCTATTGTAAAGTCTTTAATCGGACTAGCTTCCTAATAGAGCAAACTTCAGAAGAGTTCAAGAACAACTTGTGGGTATTCATGCCCACTGTGGTTTTTCCAAGTTGGGTTTCCACGTGAAAAATGACTGTGTTATGTGTGATGCTTTTCATGTGATGTCTTAGTGTTTTATGTTAAGTGGTAATGCATGTTGATCTAGTGGTCATTATATTTCTGATGATGTATTACTTGTCTATGCATACAAGTGAAGAGGAAATGGGACATTAGGTTTTGTGAAAATCTAAGTGTTACCGGTTTATGTTTTTCATAGTCTCACTATGTTTTATTGGTAGTGCCCTGTCTCAGATCAGTGATACTATTTACCAGTTTGTGTAGTCTTTGCAGTTTAAGTTGTGAGAGAAGTTTTTGTGCATACTGATTCACCCCCCCTCTCAGTATTTGTTGGTTATTTACTGTTCATCATTATTCATCAATTTATTCCCTTTGTCATTGATGCCAACTACAAATATAGTATTATTATCAATGAAGTATTGGATCTTATTTCTCAACTTGTTATATTTCTCAGTATCGTGGCTAGGTTGATGGTGATGTTGACAAAAAGATTTAGGATCATGGTAAGCTGAAATTGGTTTAGAATTAAAATGATCAAATTTCCACAATCCATATTAATATTCTTGTAGCTACTTCTGGTTTTGATTGTTTGCCTTTTCTTTACATCAATTGGTTTAGAATTGTCAATTGATTTTATGGGAGGAAGTTGCAACACATTAGCATTTATCAACCTCAACATTATACTATACAAACACTTAGAAAGATGAGTTAATTCTTTTCTAAAGTGTTTGGATAAAGGGGTCACACTTGATGTCATGGTTGCCACTTGAGTATTGATGTTGTCATTTATCTTGATGAAACCTTTGTTGGGTTTGAACTTCATAAATTATTGTTGAATACTCTCATTCTTATAAACCAGATCCATTGAAGAGGATGATTTAAAATTGACTCACTTGAAGCTAATAATTGTGAAGCACTACACACAATTGCATAAAAGAAGTAAATTCAGAAAATAGAAGCATATACTTAATATTTTTTTGTAAATTAGTAATGAAAATTCTTTGAACATCATGAGTAGGAACCCAATAAGCAATTTGTGAATGTAAATATTTATATCTACCAATAAAATCAGTCACTTTTTCTTTAACTCCTTACTTATATTGAATCAAATCAGTCAAAGTAATCTTAGGACCAATGTTATTTTGAAATAATTTAATGAAAACATTAGCCGATTGTTGAAAAGAAGTAATGGAATAAGGAGACATAACAATACCATTGCAAGGATTTATCTCTAAAGATTCTAGTAAATAATTTGGTCGTAAGTCTTTGGTCATGAGCAAAATCACTACACAAAGTTTGAAATGTCTTCATGTCAAGGGGTCATCTTTTCCATTAAAAAATCCAATTGAGGAACTTCCATATGCTTAGGAGGAACCACACAGATAATGTGATTGGATAGTGGGATCACTACATCAAATGTGGGAACATTGAACTTTGATTGAGTTATGGAAGCCATTTAGTATTTTAAGGATCTAACAATTTGAGCTAGGTTATTAATGGTTGCTTCGATGGATGGATTATAATTGGACATATTGTATTGTGATGGATTAATAATATTGTTTTACGTAGGTGGAGGTTGAGAATAAGGAGGGGGAACATTATGGTACGTTGGTATGGGAGGTGATTGTGAAACAAATGGAAGGCTCACAAAAGGAGGCATGTAAGAATATTAATTAACAAAATTTCTCCCATGAATAAAATGTGTAGGATTAATATTTTGTGTAAAACTAGTTATGATAGAAGATGTACAAATTTAGGCACACTAGGAAAGGACGTAGGCATAAGAATGAAATGGTTAACTTGGATAGTGGGTTGAGAATAACTAAGGATTTTGGCATAACTTTTGATTGGCATAATATTAGTATCAACAATATGAGAAAGGCCACACAACAAATCCACACTTTCTTTAGCATTTTGCGTCATTATTTTCAATCCTTCAATCAAGAAGATTGCTTCACTATTTGGGTATTATTGACCCATTCATTGTTGAATATTCTCAAATTCATTATCAATCTTCTCGAATTGTCCAATAGTAACCCTAGTTGGTGATTCATCCACATCATGAGTATTGACAACAACAATGAAGGACAATTGAGAGGGGGGGGGGGTTGGTGAATCAATTTTCATTGGATTAAACAATTTAAGCACAATTTCAAATCTAATTAATTGCAACAAGAAAAAATATAAACACAATAACAAAAACAAACATAAAACCAAAATTTTGACGTGGAAAATATGGTTAAGGGAAAAACCATGGTGGGAATCTACCCATAATAAGATAATACCGTGTAGTAGTATGTGTAAATATTACAATGGGGAATGCACATGTATTTAGACACACTGCCTAGAGCTCATTGCTCAAAATATAATAACCCGGAAGGTTACAACCCTCAGGGAAGGTTCACTACCTTACAATAACACTCAAACAACAATCCAATTTATATGAATTGAAGGAATAACATCTCCAAATGCTTGATGACAGTTTCGGTTAAGCACATTTCTCTACTCTGCAACACTCTCTACTCAACACTTCACACCAAAAGATGAATTCACTTATTCTCACATAAACCACTCTTTGATAATGTAAACACAACACCAATCCCAAATTTCATGAATATGACACCTATTTATACAAATCATCAACCTTGACTACAAGGTCGACTCAACCCTTAAGACCTAATTACAAAATTATGACACATGATACATAAATCAACCACTAGATCAATTCAATATTGTGACAACATAGCATGGACCCAAATCAAATCCTTGAACACGCAACACTTCTAGAAATATCACCAAGATCATCGACAACACACCACACCATTGAAAATGTCGCATAACACGAAGAACACCACCAAACCCATAAGATCCTCAATAACATACACAATGATAAATGCAGACCAACACAACAAATAGGACATGATTGAGAAACACCAACAAGCATGTTAGAACCATTTGCAATAGCTGCACCAACACCACTTAATCAAATCTTCATTGATCAACACACTGATACTCAAGAACACTTCAACAACAACAACTGGGATTAGAAAGATAACTTGCGGAGCACCAAATTACAAACCATCTGAATTGAAGATACACATGAACATACCAAACACTCTCCCAAATCCATAACTCAAGGTATAATCATTCTGGAGCACAACAGATCAAATACTAGAACAATACAACACTGAACACTAAAAAACTAATCCTCATACCAAAATCCATAACTCGATCAAATCACCACATAACAACATAAAACCAACATTGAAACAAGTATCTCTAGGTGATTCAACATATCAAATAGATAAAGCAACTAGATCAACTCTTTGCAATCACAGGAACACAAGAACATAGGAATATGTTGAAATCAATGACAACAACATATCCTAGCAGCAACAATATCTAACAATGAGAAGTATGAGGATAATAAGAAAACATGATGCCATTTATTGGATTAGAAGAAGCATCAATATTCACATAAAATAAGTTATCTAATTGAGGCTCCATATCCTTAGTATTTAAACCTTGGGAAGTCTTAAGTCTACTGTTGGAATCCAAGAACACTAAGAGGGAGGGGAGGGGGGGGGGGGGGGGTGAATCAATGTTCTGTCGGTAAGATAAATTTTAACCTTATTAACAAAGTGTTTCAGTAACATGTAACCATAAAAGAATATAATAGGAAGTACAAATAATGCCACCACAAGAATATACACCATAACATAGAAATTTATATGTGGAAAACCTCAAAGAGGAAAAACCATGGTGGGATTGGTGACCCACAATATCTATCCATTGGCCAAATGAATAAATATTACAATAGGGGTCTGCACATGCAGGAAGGCCAACAACCTAGATCACACTGCTCATCACAAAAGGAGACTCATTGACTATAAACACCAAATACTGGTTTATAGACAAAATTCTAAACTTAGAGAATGCATCTGCTATGCTGGATGAGTTCCGGTTCAAGCACTGACTGTATCGGTTTCCAATATGTCCTCCTTTACCGGTAACTTGCTCTGCATCCCAAACCTTAAAACCAATAACCAAGACCGCCTATAAAATATTATATTCACATACAGTCGATTAATATTGTTTGCACTATATCACTATATCTCACATCATATGTATATCTCTATATATCATCATATCCAAAATATCCTAACTGAATTGACTTAAATACCCTTCCCAAACATAAACATAAATGCCTTATGTCGGCTTACAAATGATATTACAATTTATTTACATGTCGGCCTAGGCAAAAATAAATACATTAAACTTCATGACTGATGCCGCTAATTGCTACCGTGTAGACCTGTCGGATCAATCTCCTATGTCGACCTCATGTATTGGTTCCTAGTTTGTGGGTTTCCCTGAATGTCGATTGCCGAATCATGAATACCGGTGAGTACTGGTTAAGTTTCCAACCCAAAATGATATATGTTTCCATCAATGAAAACACAACTAAATCATATGAGTGTCAATTGCCAACAATCTCCCCCTTTGACATTGATGGCAACACCCATGTTAAAAATGAATTGCTGAAGTGCTGTTCAAGTTCCTGCCAAAACTGATTTTCTCCCCCTGAGCTATACATTACTTCTTATGTCCCTTGACATTTTTTACAACAACCACTCCCCCTTTGGCATCAATGACAAAGGCGGGGCAAAATAATGAAAGAATTAAATTGAAATGTGTTTACCAGATCTACATGTACTTGAATATATCCGGGTAAGCACCCTTCAAAAATCCTAAGTAAGTATCCCAACCAATTTCCAAAATAGTTACACACCCATTAAGAATGTATGCATGTAGTTCTTCTTTTGTTAGATCCATTGGTGTGGGTTTATTCATTAATTTTAGACTTTCCTGCTTATGGAGTAATAAAGTGGTCAACCGAGGACTTACCAATCCTCTCAATTCCCTAGCTCACTGGATTAATCTATCCATATCTTTCTCCAAGGTTGATATCTTAGATTCTGTAACCAAAATTTGACCATCAATGGCGCTAGTCAATGACCGAGTATCATCAAAATTGTTAACCAGATGTTCCAACTGGGCCTTTGCCACTTTTGATTTCACCTCCAAGTCAATTGTAAGTTTGCTCGTGTTAGTACAAGACCTATATATACAACTGCACCGATTAAAAGCCTCATCAATCTTTGTAAGTTGCTTTGTCATCTTGACCTTGTCTTATATGAGCATATTGTCACAGGTGACCTTCCTAGCTGCATTGTATCTCTCTATCAATTGTTGGTTTGATATCTGCTAAAGAGTTTGAAACTCTTTTGCAATATGTTCAGTCAAACTCTTAATCTTACGAGAGGGGCTAGCTCCCGCACTAAAGTATCTTGGAATTAACTGCTACAAAATCAAAATGGCTTTCTCAATGACCTGCTTATCTTTTGATCCTTTCTTCCTCAACTTCTTAGCTACAACAAACATTAATTCAAAACTACTCAGCTCCTCAATGTTCTTCTGCCCAAAATTAACTTGAACGAATGAGCCATGTTCCAACAATGAATGACTGGACTCTCCAACTTGTTGACTAGCACCGATGGCTTTTCCATTTGGTGAACTAACCATCTCAACCTTAGCCTCTTCAGTATGTACATTTGTTTCCGGAGGTTCAACATCCTCAACCTATTTATTATCTATATCCACATCAATAACCTCTACATCTAGAATGTTCCATTCTAGTGTATCTTTCTTATCATGCACAACTTTAAAGTTATCTACTAGTTTCTCTACTTTAAGTATAGGTGATACTACTGGAGGAATATCCTCTATTAGTTTATGTCCCAAAATCGGTGAATCCATACCCAATATACTTTTTCCCTTACCATCAACAGATATGTCTTTAATACCAGACTTAGGCGAAAATACCAGTGTAGTAAAGAAATCTGGTTTGTCTACAAAGAATTTTACCCATGCCTTGTGGGTCTCCTTAACTGTTTCATTTACTCTACCTACCATGAGACTCACATGCTGATGTTTGCTTCAAAAAATCATTCTATTAGCATATTCAAGACACCGTTGCAACTCCTCATTAGTTATTGCACCACATATAGTTAATAACTCCTGCAACTTTATATTTGTATCCTCTTCAACTGTAGATAATCTCCTAGCATCTAGCTTATTGTACAAGTCTCCTTGTATTTCATTTTTAATCTCAAGTAATACCTTCTTATATATATATAAATACAACAAAACTATTTCTTCAATCTCTATTTGATCCTTATCATCCATATGTTCATCATTTTGTTGGATATTACTCAAAATTCCATCTTTAGTTATTTGAACTATTAATTCAGCAACTGAGAGAGGAGGAGTGACCTCAATACTCTTACTAGATTCAAGAGCTATATCTAATTCTGATTTATTCTTCTTGCTGGGAGTAGAAGTAGATTCTTTAATCGGTTTCCTCTCCTTCAAAGTTTTCTTAGGGGCTGCCGGAGGAGTGACCTTCACTTTCTGTACCTTTCCTTCCATAGGCTTCTTCCTCGGTACCTTGATGTATGTCTAGGGAATCTTTGGGGGCACAACATAAGTATCAGAACCGGATTCAATAGGGGCAATATAAGTTTATGATTTCTTCCTCTTCAACATACCCTTACTGGTTGTTGATATTGGTGGAGTCTGAACTGCTGCCGGAGATGACCCTTTTGCCAATCCAATGATCTGCTTGATTTCACAAGACATATTCTCCACAACTTCCCCAACCTTCTTGATTTTTTCTTCCCTTTTCTTCTAATTGAAACCTATCTAAACTTCAGATTCCTTTTGTTTTGTTATCCCAAAGGTTTTCTCAGTTTCATCAACTGGGGCATCAAGTCTTGGCATATAAGACCAAGATCTCAAGATCAACTTCATAACCCATCTCAGTGATCCACATCTTCTGTGGTTGCACTGCTTCCATTAATGTTTCATCCTTCTTAACCATAAAGAAGATTTCAGTAGAGTACTTATCAACAATATGTTTCGGCACTCTCTCTTTTCTTCTTAGCTTTCTGAAATGATTTGAAATAACCCCATAGAATGGAGTCTCTCTCCGTGTCCTGTCCTAGACCTCTTATAGAATTATTTATTTTCTTTCCTACTAGCATATCAAATGCCCATTGAGTTTTACCGGATCCTGGTAACTCATTCAAAAAGAAAAACATCAAGCAAACAACAAGATTGCCATATCGAAAAACATCTTTCTTTTTACCCTTAATCTTTCCTCGGTTTAAAATAAGCTCTTCATACATCCATTGACAGAGATCATACCTATCATTTCCTTTGACCATCTAATGAGCACAATAAATGCATGAACTGGAAACAAAGTTCAATCGGTTTGATTGGGTTACCTTGTAACTGATGATTATGCTTGTAAATTGAACAACTTTGTCTTTGATAGTGCTTATCCTTATTAACCAGTTGTCAAAAGTTGCACCAGTTAACTTCTCAACCTCATTGTTAGGTATTTTCTTCCTTCCGGTAGTCTGACCAGTTTGGGGCAAACCAATGATTGCACGAAGAACCTCCTTGGTGATTTTGTAGGGTTGATCCAACCATATGAATTCCTCATGGACATGACTCAGTACATATTGTAGACACCTAAAATTGTCTTGTCTAATTAAATACATATTTTTATTTATTTAATTATTTTATCCTAAGTCTTTTTCAAATTTAACAGATCTTTATTTATTGAATTAATTCATTAATCCTCTTCTAAGCCTTTTCTCATTTAAATAAATACTTTTATTTATTTAAATTATCCTTTTCCTAAATTAAATAAATACTTTTATTTATTTAATCGATCCCACTTACTCTATTAATTAAATAAATCTTTATATATTTAATTAATTCATTAGCCTTTTCTACCCATGACACATGTCATTCATCTCTTAATTCCTACACTACTTACCCTTTATCATTTTATTATTTCTTCTATCTACCCTTTAATCCTAGCTGACCATTTATCTTTACACCTCTTAATCTTATCCCTTCATTTTCTAAAGTGTCTTCTATATAAGAGGATAATCTCCTTCATTATCAACCCTAATCAGCTAAGCATTCTAATTAGCTAATCAATCCTATGCAATCAAGCCTTTTTGCGATCAAGCTATCAACCACATTTCCGTTCTTTGTTGAGCTCTTGTGCACACATAAAATCTGAGAGCAAATATATCAAGCAAGATCAATAGAGATAGGAAGAATGGAGATTCAATGTAGAGCCCTCCCCGATCAAGCTTTGGCTAACTCAGTTGACCATGGTTGACCTTACTAATAAATGCTATAATTCAATAGGATGGGCTATGTTAGACAGATAGATTGGTGAGAAAAGTAATTGAACCAGGGTACAGAATCATTTCACCTTGAGGTGTACATTTTTATGCATTATGGATTTAGAACTTATATGATCCCATGATTTGGATAACATTGATGTATGTTGATGCTTCATTTATATGCTTTATGATATAGAACTCTATATGATTCTAGAATAGGATAAATTTGAGATGATGTATGTCATTATTGGATTTGCAGGACTTTACTATGATGATAGAAATATGATGCATGTTTTGTGTATGCATCAAAATTATGAGGATTATGATAATTGTTTATGTGGATTATTTGGATATAAGATATATCGATTTGTTTAAATGTAAATTTTATGCAGAGTGTTTGATGTGTGTGTTCTTATTCATGTGTTTAATATTATATGAGATTATTTGGAATTACTAATGTGTAATTGAGATGCACAAGAAAAATTATCCATGTGACCATGGAAATAATATGGAGAACCAAACCTAGACTTTTGTACGTCCGTAAAACCAGGGTTTGTCTATTTGGAGAGACAACACCCCGTTTGTATCGTATTTTATTTGTGAAAGTGAAGGTGGCATGTGTGTTAAATTGAAATTATTAAATTGTGTAAATCCAACAAGAGACAAAATTTCATGTGTAATTTTGTAAAAGTATTTTTATTGTGTCACTTGACACATGTGTTGATTTATGTCTTGATTTTTGAATTGTCTCTTGGAGGGAGTTGTTTTAACCATAGCTTTTTTAAATAATTTAATGTGGTTCTATATTTTCCTTGGGTAGAGAATCTTTGGGGTGGTCAACTTAGGTTTGACCCGAAAGTTAAATTCACATGGGTTTAAAAGGGGTTAAATGGATTCTTAGGGGTAGTTTAAAGGCATTTCCTAAAGCCCATAAGGTATACCTAAGGGTTAGGTGTAATTTTAGGCATGTGACAACTCCCATGTGGCTATTTAGTCACCCTAAAAAGTGAGTTTTCTAAGAGGTGCAAAAATTGAATTTAGAAGGCATCATCTAGGTTAATTAACTTTCCTTTTTGGATGAGAGATCCTTTTTGATCTTTTTCGGACTTTTTCCTTTTTCAATTTTAGAAACCTATGAGAACTCTCATTGAGGTATTCTTAGGCAAGAATGAGAGATTTTGCGAGTAATCACCCACTCTCCATTTTTGGAGACAAGGCAATTTTGTAAAGAAAAGATTTGGTATAGGAATTTGGCTAAGTGTAGAGAAACAAGGATTGTGGAATTGGGCTGCTCATCCTCAACTAGACTAGCATAACTTTGGGTAGTTGAAGGTTGGTTAAAATTACCTTTGTATTGTTTTCTTTCATGTTGCATGTTATTTTGGAAAGGTTGTTTGTGTGGAAAAAGTTGTTCTCTTGCATTTTAGTTTGTGAAAATTATTACGCGTTGTGTCTTTGTTTTCTTGTATGCATTTTGTGTTTTGGGAGTAACCAAGACCTCCTACTCTTGGGAGAGAGGATGTTCTTGTGGGTGGTAGAAGTATGACAACCCTCGAGTGAGAGGCTCTCGTTATGAGAGTGATCTCAAGGGATATTTATGTGGCTGCATGGCTTGTTTATGCATTTTGGGGGTCATAAGGAGGGAAATAAGGCATGAATGCCTTGGGGGGCATAAGGATGTGGGGTTGTTATACTTATGATATATCATTGTTTGCCATGAGGTGGCTTTGTGTTTGACCATACTTGCAGTCTCCTTAGGGTATTTGGTCCACTACCACCAGTGTAAAATCATCACATTGTGTGGTGCAGTGTAGCCTTGGTTGGGAATATGTTTGCGATTGTTTTCCCCTTCTTGTTGTGTTTGCATGTGTGTAACCTGTCTAGGACTTGGTTCTCCAAGCTCGGGGGTGGCTACTAGTTAGCCTAGGCTGGGAGGTGAGCACTCCATGGTCATAGCCTATGATTTATTTGCAGGTTGAAAGAAAAAAAAATGGACAAGTAGAAATTGCTGGACTTATGTGTTGCAGAAAAAGAATCGGAAATAGATTAGTTTATATTTTAAAGTTGCAGAAGTGTGAATGGAAAACTATATGTTGTAGATACTTTGAAAAGAAAATGTATTTATTTTAATTAAAGGTCCTCATTTAATAGAAATGAGAGATTCCATATGTATTGATGGCTATAATGTATTTTAAATGTACCCTAAAGAAATGCATTATTTTTGTAAGTATTATTTTGTTGCAAAATAAATATGTTTATCTTGGATTAAGTTCCCTATAGTTACTGAAATTATATTGTAGTATGCATGTCAGTTTTGAAAATAAAAATTTATTTTGCATATTAATTCTGAAAATAAATGTTCAGTCTATTTCCTTATTGCATATCTCTAAGGTTAAATTCTAATGAATCTAGATAAATAAAGTTGCTGTTTAGAATTATTAAATTCTGTCATTTGCTTATTTGCAGAAAATAAAATCTAGAGTTAAATAGACTATTTGATTTAAATAAATTTCATATTTCTATAGTTGCTGTGTAATTTTATTGGAATCTGTCATTTTATTTATTTGTAGAAATTAAAACCTAAAGTTAAATGGCCTATCTATTTTAAATAATAACCTATTTATATAGTTGCTGGATAAGTTTATTTAAATCTGTCAGTTAAATATTTGTAGAAAATAAATTTAAAAAAATAGTCTGTCTATGATTTTAGCAACAAGTATTTAAAAAAAATAAAAAATATATATATACATTGATCTAAATCTGAACATTTTATTTATTTGTAGAAAGTTAAAAAAAAAACAAAAAACATGCATATCCGCATATTAATTTCGTGCCCTAAAATATCAAAAGAAAATACATATTTGAAAATATCAAATATATAAATACATTTCTTTATGACCATGTATATATATATATAGATATATACATATATATGTATATATGTATATATATAGATATATGTATATATATATATATATACATATATATATATATATATATATATACATATACATATATATATATATATATATATACATATACATATATATATACATATATACATATATATGTATATACATATATATATATACATATATGTATATATATATATATATGTATATATATATATATGTATATATATATATATGTATATATATATATATATATATAGATATACATACATATACATATGTACATACATATACATATACATATGTATGTATATATACATATACATATATGTATATGTATATGTATACATATATATATATATATTTTGTTTTAAAAAAAAAAATGCCATAAAATGAAACTTAAAGAAAAGAAAAAAGTAAATTAAAAAAAAAGGAGGGTTTTGGTGCCGCCACTGTGTGGACACACAGTGGGCAGCGCCCGGCCACCGCCGCCGTTGTGTGTACACACAGTGGCGGCCGGGGAGAACCCGTCACCGCCTCCTCTTCAATCCGCCACTCGCCTCCACATTGCTTGATTTCGTTCGGGCCTGCGTGAACCACCGCCCTGCCAAAAGTTAGGAATTAAACCCTAGCCCCAGTAGGGCTAGGGTAGTATAATGAAAGAAGAGATTTTTAGAATGTAGGACATTTTAATAATATATATATTTTTAGTTAGGGTTTGCATGGATAACTTTTAATTAAGGGAAAACACACACACACACACACACACACACACACATAGTTTAAAATATGAAGGGATAGGGCAAATTTTAGATTAAATATTTTATTAAGTGTTTTTAATCTATATATATGTTTATAATAAACATATGGGAAAATATATGGTTTTGATAAACATAAGGATATATTTTTAAAATGATGTTTAATATTTTATTATTATTTTTGTAGTTTAATCTAATATAGATTTTGGAGATTAAACCTTATAGGATGATTTTCGTTATGGATTTATTTGACCCTATGTCAATTTAGTGTAATCATATTTTAATTATTGTTTAAATAAAATATAGACATTTATACACTAAGTGCTAGGACTAATTTAGTTAGTTCCTAAAAACAATTAATGGTTACTGGAGATTAATTTTATCTATGTCAATTAATTGACTAAATTAATTTATTGATTAAAATCGATGAGATAATAAATAATTTTTTTAGTGTTCCGCATTTGATTTAAATTAATATCACTTACTTGAGTTAGTGGTTAGGGTTAACTCACACATAGTTAAGACAAACTTGCTAGTGCGTTACATGTTAGCAAATTTAATGTTTTAAGTTGTGATTTAAAAAAATAAAATTATCCCGTTCGTGCCCAAAAGTTTGGGCATGACATTCAAACCCTAGTGGACATGTGATGTTATAATCTTTTTGATTTTGTTGATTTGCATTGTCTTAGGTAATCTTCATATGTTATGGTGGATATTTGTTGTTGTTAGGCTAGGGTTTTGTGGTTGAATTCATTTAGTCTTTCAATATTGTTCTTTCCATTATCCACTTTTCACCATATACACATACCATATCATTTCATCTTCAAATTCCAGCAACTCCAAAATGTTTGTGAAACCCTGATCCTTCAGAATTTGAAATTCCAGTTTCATCAATCCCCTTCTATTGAATAGATTTTTCATGTACATTGTTTTGATCTCAGCTAAACCTAAATCCTCCAGAGTGCAGTGGATATATGCACGAACATATTCAACATACAGAACTCTGTCTAGAACCCTAGAAAATGCGTCAACTGAATCATCAACCTTTGCAATCTAAGGGTATTGTGTGAAAATCGGGCATGGACGATCCTTGATGTCAACAACAATAGGGGTAGCCACACCTACCTGAGCGGGAGTAGATCTAGAACCATTATAAACAAAAATAGCTCAAAAACTGATAAAATACCTCACAACCTTTGTTGTGAAAGTTCTTGAAAATCCGCACCAAATGCATTGGAATTCGCTTGAAAATGCTTTTGATCGCCTTGAATCGCCTTAAACTTGCTCTGCTTCGCTCTAAATATTGTGTGATTAGAAATGAACCAACATTTCTCTTTTATTCTGTAAAAACTAATTTCTCATTGACGTAAATGCATGCTGGTGTGTCATACCAGATTCAAAATCCATGATCTCAGTGTCGGGAAACCTTCAGACTGACTTCTCCAAGATCTGAAACAAGCTTTCAGATTGCTATCAGGGGTAATGCAAGATCTATCGTTAATTTGCCTCCCCCTAAGGCTAATGCCTTAGTTACCAAATGAGTCTTCTGTCGGTTGATCTTCAAATTTCCTAATCCATTTCCTCTCATGCTCCTTCTAGATATCATCAACTTTCTATTTTCCTTTTTCATCATTTCCTATCGAATTGTTCTTGCTTCTGCATAATTTAGCATTATGTCCTATTTTGTTGCATGCATAGCAAGTGACATTATTTTTCTAAATTTCCTTACTGTATCCTTGATCATTCCTTAACCTGCATTGACTAGCCATATGTCCAAACTTTCCACATGCATGACATCTCACATTCACTCTACAATCTTTTGTCCTATGACCATACTTCTTACAATTTGAACACTAACCGAGAACTGCATTATTATC
Organism: Cryptomeria japonica; assembly: GCF_030272615.1. NCBI lineage: Eukaryota > Viridiplantae > Streptophyta > Pinopsida > Cupressales > Cupressaceae > Cryptomeria > Cryptomeria japonica. The sequence goes on along the minus strand of NC_081412.1, from coordinate 8,251,655 downwards.
CCGATTTTCTCTATTTCTACAATGTCTTGCCATATGACCAATTTTATTGCAAACAAAACATCTACCATTGAATTTATGTGCATTGGGTTGCCTTACAGGTTGTTTCAACTTCATTTGTAGTATCGAAGCTTTCTCCTTGCTCAAATCCAAGACCTCTAGTGTCTCCCTTGAGCCTTTGATCCTTCAGTAGCTCATCAAGCTTTGCAGAAATGTCCTTGAACTTATCTCTTTATTCATTTGCAGTATTCAGATCTCCTCTTAGGACTTTTATCAATCTTTCCAACTCCAGCTCATTATTTTGGGATTGCACCAGTTCAGTTCTCAACATATCATTCTCATGTGCCAATCTAATGCATTCCTCAGATTTGTCTTTCAGAGATCTACCAAGATTTTCTTCATTCTTTTTTCAGTCTTCAATATCCTTGGACATCCTCATAGTTAGGGCTTGCATTTCACTCTTCATGACAGTATTCTCCTGACTCAACTTCTGACATTGTTCTTAAGGACATTAGGACATTCTTCTCTTCATCATCTTGATTTTGTAAAAGTTCATTTCTTCAAGCTTGAGTAGATGACAACCTCTCCTATAGGATAAAAATGAATTCCTTTGCAGAGTTCAACTCATCTTGTAATTTTAATTTTTTTTATCCTTTCAGCATCATAGTCTTGAAGAGCTACTTCAAGTTGTTTCTCCATACTCATCTCCATGGATTTCGGATTTAGGATCTTCCTTAAGCTATTAGACTTACTCCAAGGTACCAGGCTCTGATACCAATTGTTGGAATCCAAGAACACTAAGAGGGGGGGGGGGTGAATCAGTGTTCTGCCGGTAAGATAAATTTTAACCTTATTAACAAAGTGTTTCAGTAACCGGTAACCATAAAAGAATATAACAAGAAGTACAAATAATGCCACCACAACAATATACACCATGACACAAAGATTTATATGTGGAAAACCTCAAAGAGGAAAAACCACAGTGGGATTGGTGACCCACAATACCTATCCACTAGCCAAATAAATAAATATTACAATAGGGGCCTGCACATGCAGGAAGGCCAACAACCTAGAGCACACTGATCATCACAAAAGGAGCCTCACTGACTACAAACACCAAATACTGGTTTATAGACAAAATTCTAAACTCAGAGAATGCATCTGCTATGCTGGATGAGTTCTAGTTCAAGCACTTATTGTACCGGTTTCCACTGTGTCCTCCTTTACCGGTAACTTGCTCTGCATCCCAAACCATAAAACCAATAACCAAGACCAATGATAATTATATTCGCATACAGTCAATCAATATTGTTCGCACTGTATCACTATATCTTGCATCATATGTATATCTCTCAATATCATCATATATGAAATATCCTAACCAGACTGACTTAAATATCTTTCCCAAACATAAACATAAATGCCTTATGTCAGCTTATAAATGATATTACAATTTATTTACATGTCAGCCTAGACAAAAATAAATACATTAAACTTCACGATCGATGCCACTGAATTCTACCATGTAGACCTTCCAGATCAATCTCCTATGTCTGCCTCATGCACCAGTTCCTAGTTTGCTGGTTTCCCTGAATACCAGTTGCCGAATCATGATTACCGGCGAGTACCGATTAAGTGTCCAACCTTGGAAAATGATGTGTTTCCATGAATGACAACACAACTAAACCAGATGAGTGTCAATTACCAACATCTACAAATTCATCTCACTGGAATATTGTATGTAGGACTAAGGGTAACAAAACTCATGCACAAAGGAGAGAAAATTGAATGCAAAGTGTGGAAACTATGATTAAGCAATGTAATTATTTGTAAAATTGATTGATTGACCAAAAACATAAATAATGTGAATTATGATATTGAATATTAGATGCATCTAAATTTGAACATAGCATGTCATAATAATTAGATTTGAAAACACAACTAAAAAATTATGCAACCCACAAGTAATAGAATAAGGAGACAAAGAACAATACCATTGCAAGGCTTTATCTCTAAAGGTTGTAGCAAAAAATTTAGCCATAAGTCTTTGTTCATGAGAAAAATCACTACGCAAAGTTTGAAATGTCTTCACATGAGTCAAAGGGTCATCTTCTCCATTGTACAATTCCAATTGAGGGACTTCCATATGTTTAGGAGAAACGACATAGACTATGTCATTAGATAGTGAGCTTGCTACATAAAATGCAGGAACATTGAACTTTGATTGAGTTATGGAAGTCAATTGATGTTGTAAGGATGTAACATTTTGAGCTAGGTTATTAAATGGTTGCTTCAATGGATGGATTAGAATTGGACATACTAGAATGTGATGGAGGAGTAACATTGTTGTAAGTAGGCGGAGGTTGAGAATAAGTAGGGTATCATTGTGGTATGTTGGTATGGGAGATGGTTGTGAAACAAATGGAAGACTCATAGAAGGAGGTATATAAGAATATTTATTAATAGAATCTCCCCCATGACTAACATGTGTAGGATTGACATTTTGTGTGGAAGTATTCATGATAGAAGATGTAAATGTAGGCACACTAGGCAAGGATGTAGGCATAGGAATGGAATGGTTAAATTGGCTAGTGTGTTGAGAGTAACCAAGAGATTAAATTTTTTTTTTCAATCCTTTAATCAAGGGGATTGCCTCACTATCTGAGTATTGTTAACCCATCCATTGTTGAAGATTCTCAAATTCATTATCAATATTCGCTAATTGGTCAATAGTAACCCTAGTTAGTGATTCATCCACATCATGGGAAGTATGAGGAGAATGGGGATAAGTGATGTCATTTGATGGATTAGAGGAAGCACCAACATTCACATGAAATAAGTTATCCAACTAAGGCTCCATATCCTTAGTTTTTAAACCTTAGTAATCCCTAAGTCTACAACTTCTTTTCATTAGAATATTGTATGTAGGACTGATGGTAACAAAACTCATGCACAAAGGAGGAAAATTGTATGCAAATATTAAAAACTATGATTAAGTAATACAATTCTTTGTAAAAATGATTGATTAACCGATAAATTAAAAAATGCGAATTATGATATTGGATATTAGATGCATCTAAATCTAAACATAACATGTCATGATAATCAAATTTGAAAACACAACTGAAAAATTATACAACCGACAAGTCAATTTAGAATAATAAATTAGGGTTTTTATGAAATTAACCACTAAATTTATGTAATTCAATCACAAATGTGATTTATGATTGCAAAAATTAATGTTAAAGTGCATACAAATAAGATCTAAGACAATAAATAAAAAACAAACATGCAAGAAGTTTGGTTCACCAAAATATAATGATGGGTAAATTGGGGTTTCACAAGTTATAGTTTGTAAACTAGGAAATAACCTAACTTTCACCTCCAAAACATTAAAGGAGGATAAATACAATAGATCCAACCTCAATTCTATTAGGAAGAGAGTTGAATGCTAATTGTAGCATTTTTCTCCTTTTGTTTGAGTTGAAAATGTAATTAGAATTTTAAATTTTGAATTTAGGGCAAGTGTTTGAGGATTTGAAGTAAACTGATGAAAATAGACTGCTACAGATATCCAATAGAGCGACAAACAAGGATCTTGATAGAAGAAGATGTTTAGAATTTGTACTCAAAAGTTTAGCTTGATTTTTTGGGACCAGGTAGTAGAGATTCACCTTGGTCCTCCGAATTTCACTTCGTCAAAAGTTGAACCTATATTTTGTTGTCCTCTTTCAAAATCTCTTAGTACAACGCTTGAGTTGATTACCTACACATAGAAAGAGAGAGAAAAGTGTTATGGATAGGGGTTTGAATTGGGCCAAACCCCAGTCTAGGAATGAACCTTCAAATTAAAATATAAATCGAAATGGAAATTATAGAAAGATACTTTCCATTTGAGGGAAAGGCCAAATCTGAAATGAAATGCTTGTGATTGAAATGTATACCTTGATGAAGCTTGTTTGGATCCTCATACAAGGGGTTTAGGATGTCTTGTAGAATTTCTACATTAAAAGTTGATCATGGATGCCATATTGAATTCTTGAACTTGAATTTTCTTCTTCTCCAATGTTTGATTGCTTGCTCACATTGCTAGAGTGTAATTAGGATCTTAATTTTACTTAGAAGATTGCTTGGATTTCAAATGAGAGGGGTATACATCCTTTTATACTTTATTGCCCAAAAATTAATTGAATTTTTAGATTAGGCCAACATGGGATACAATTTCCTGCTCACTTGAGATGACCGTTGCGAGGACCAAATTTGGGTCCTGATTAAGAGGACCAGGGCGCCTTGGTCCTGAGAAGCATGAATCAGACTTGGGGAGAAGGCAAAGAAGGTGGTGAATTTTCAAGTTTGGTAGGTGGTGTGAGAAAAATCAAAATAGGCATTAAGAGATGAAGCACCAAGGTGAGGTCTAGGCGAGGATGAAATTGTATGTGGATATAATTTATGACACTACAATTGCAAATCGTTAAAGTTAGGGGTGAACTCCTCTTTCTCTTAGTTACTAATTGATTGATTTGTAACTGGAATATAAAAATGGATTAGTTTTTAATTTTTAATGAAATTTTATTTCAAATAATGATGGACTTGTAGTGTCATAAAATTGCACCACTTGCAATTTTAACCACAATGAGGTCCTCACCTTGGCGACGACATCCTCCTTCCTAGTTGAGACCCTTTTTTGCATTTTCACCCCTTGACCCCTTCCTGTTTGAGCCCTGAGATAACCTCAGGACCCTTTCCGGGCCCAAGATAAGGCAAGAGAGGGGCGTGGCCCCTTGTCCCACCCTCTTAGGGTGGCCCCAAGATATGTCCCCTCGACCCTATTTGTACTTCGGGATCCTAAATCTCCCCGATGTCAGCCTTTTATGAGATGAATTAATCTTCAGAGGCATGTATAAAAGGGAGTTGGTTTTCTCATTTGTGGGAGGAAAAATTCAAGCAGGAATGAGATAGGCAAGCATAGGAGAGGATATACATCTTCAAGCATTCAAGCATTCGAGTCTTCTTCATTCATCCATTGGAGAAATATTTCAACATTCATTTGAAAGAATGCATGTTTGTTTGGGTTTTGTCACGTTACATGCCATTCCATGCAACACTTGTGATTACATTCAAGAAGCAAATCAATCATCATCGACAAATTGTAGATCTACAAGGTATACATTTCCATTGTTTACATTCAAGCATTTGCAATTACTTTCTTTCAAGGTTGATTCCACAATCGGGGTTTGATTGAGGCAAACCCCTATCCACAACTCCTTCTCCCTTTCTTTTTTTGTGTGTAGGTTGTAGGTGCGCAATTGTAATTGCAGGTTTGGGCTTCATTTGTAGAGACGAAAGAAAAATTTTCGTTTCATGGATTTTGTGGAGGACCATGTACACTCCAACACGGTCTCGATGAAGTTTCTCCAAATTTATAGGACAAATCCGAATCGGTCTAATTAGCTCAGATCCAAAGTGACAACTCGATCCCGAACTGGTAGCTCCTCATTTCACTCATTTTCTCTCTCTTTTCCACATAGTCAACAAGTCAAATTTCTCATTTACAAAAGAGGGTAAATCACACTTCAACCCTTTCAATACACTTGGAATGCACATCCTTGTTTCCCTTGGATTTGGATCTAGTGGATTCAAGCCCCTCTTTTGAATGTAAAGTTCTCCCAAGCGAAAATCATCCTAGTGGCTTCCTTTCTCTCTCCTAGGTGGGGAGTCACTACGATCCAATTTTCCACTTTACATTTTGGTGAACCTGACGTCTTACACATTAACTCCAATTTATCATTATTAGATCTGATTAATTGCAATTTGGATTTCAAATTTTTATTTCCAAGTTTGATCTATTTGCAAATTTTAGAGGTTAATTGCATAAAAACCCTTATTTTTCATTTTGAGAAAATTAAGCTTGTGAAGTGCAACATTTTAATTGCTTGTTTCAAATCTAATTTCTATTTCAAAATTGCAATTCAAATCTATCTCTTTATTCTGAAAATTCAGTGGTTAAATCATAAAACCCTAATTTTTAAGATCTTTCTATTTTTGACCTTTGACTGCAAATTTGACCGATCTAGACATCACCAAATCAACCATTTTTTTGAATTCCACAATAATATCATAACACTTATCATCCCTTAAAATTTCAAAAAAATTTGGTTGGACCGTGTGCACTTTCGCCATAGTCCTCAACTATTTCTCGAAATTTTAGGAGACAAAATTGACTGTGTTTTTTTGCTTAAATCCAGAAAATTGGCATACTTTATCAATTTTAACACCCTCTAAGGTCGAACACAACTTCAAATTTCACAAATTCAAATTCAAATTTCAAAATTCAAATTTCAAATTTGCAGTTCAAATTCCATTTTCTCTCTATTAAATTTTCTATGCATGTATGGGGTGAACATTATTCTTGTTTGATCATCAATGAACATGGAGTTCTTATCTTATTTTGCTAATTCAATTTCAAGTTACATTAAAGATGTTCATGATGTTCCCTTTCATGCATATGATGATAGTTTAGTTCTCCCTTTCATTCATATCTATGATTTACCCTCTCCCAAAATTGATGTCATCAATGAGGGCACATTGGTGCAAAAAGGGAATATGGAAACTTCTTTCAAAGATCCCCCTCTTAAAGATGAATCTTTGGAGAATTGTGTTCCCTCTTCTCCTAAAAACTACCTCCATCATAAGGATTATTTGGTACAAGAGGATGATATTATGGCTACTTATTCTAGTGATACCATACCTTCTTTTCACGATCTTCCCTCTAAAGATGAAGCATTCATTACACATGATAGCCATTTTTCTAATGAGTGTATTGAACATAAAGATACCTTAGAAAAAGAGGATGATATTATTTCTCATTATAATTCTCTCTCTCCCAAAAATCAAGAGCCTAACAAAAATCAAATAAATTCCATTCATGTTCCTAGGACACCAAAAGTTATTCCTGATTATCATGATGTGCCTTACACATATACTAATGAGGTAGTTGATGAGAACATAGGTGACACATCATATTCTTTCTTGGTTCCTACAATGCTCTCTTCAATTCACTCAAATACCCCATCTCCTACCAAATAAGTTCCTAAGGAAGGACTCTCAAGGATGATTGGGGGTCCTTAGATTTGCCTCCTACCTTTTCAAGAAAGTCTAAGATGCCTGAATTTCATATTCCAAATTTTTCTCTTAACACAAATCTTGAAATTGATTGGGCCTCTTTAAACTTCAATCCAATTCCCCCTAAGAGTGAACCTTCTTTTAAACATACACATGGATACAATGGCCAAATGTTTGAATGCGAGCGAAAAAGTCATGAGAAATTACACTTTCCTTTGTCCACATCTTCTTCTCCATTGTGTTGTAAAACTACCCTTCTCATTATAATTTTGAGTTACAACAATAAAATGTGTTGACCAATCTTTTGAATTCCAAATTAATATCTCCTCTTTGTCCTAAACAAAGAAGAAAACATAAACAACATTCTCAAATTTCTTCATTTTGTAAATATCATCAAACCCATGGCCATCCTACTAATGAGTGTCAAGCTTTGAAAACACAAATACAACATTACATTGATTAGGGAATTTTAAAAATAACATTTGACAATGAATGGCATATTCATCATGATCATTTAAAATAACATTTAAGTTTCTATTATGTTGTTCCTCACTATATGACATAGTTAGCCTACCTATTGGGGGATCCTTGTCATTCATGGTGGTACGATTTCAGGTGCAATCATACTTAGTGAGCAACATAATAGTCTCTTTATTCTTGCCTCTATGCTTGGGGGGCAAGAATATTCCTTTTTCTCTTTCTAAGGTTTCACTATTTTCTTTATGGAGTACATTATTCATAAACTTGATGTCCTTTCTAGCATGGAGTATTCCTTCATGCGAGTGCATGTTTGTTCCATAAGTGGGATCTTCTCCTTGCTTGAAACGGTACGTCTATTATGAATAATCTCTATTTAGAGAACCTTTGTGAACTTTCTTCTTATTTCTCTCTCTTTGACAATTACCTCTTCTATTGTGTTATTCATAACTTGATGCCCTTTCTTGAATGGAGTTATCCTTCATGCGAATGCATGTCTATTCCTTGGTTAGGATGTATTTCTTGCTTGAAATGGTACGTCTTTTATGAGCAATATCTCTCTAGAAGTGTAATTCTTCTCATTGTCCTACACTTGGGGGGCAATGATTTCTCTCCCTCTCTCTTTCTGTAAGGATCCACTTTTCTCTATTGTGTGGATGGTGTGAGCTTTATTAATTGATGTCATTCCTTGTGCAAAATTGTTGGTTGTTTGCTCAAGGATTCTCTCTTATACGAGAGGTGTAAGTCCTTGATTACAACCTCTTTTCCACTTGGTAATGTACATCTATGATAAATTCACCCATCTCTCTTGGGGCTAAACATGAGTCATCCTTCATCAAGAATCCCTTTCATCGAGCAATAAGAGGAAGGATTACATTCTTGTTCTCTTTTGCGCTTCATTCTAGAAGATGTTATATTTGTCTAAGACAAGTACTCTTGGGGGTAGATGTTTTTTAAACAAAGATATCTTCTCCTTCAAGGATCACCTTTACACTTACAACAAGATATCTCTTTTCAACTACTATACCAACTTAACAGTAAATAACTTCAATCCTTGTAAACATCAAAATGCTTAACCATATATCAACACATTCAATCTCTCAATGCTTCCAGTTATCATGCCTTATCAGAATAGTTAAGTAGTTAATCAAATTAACACATAAGATCATAACCACAAAACATTCACCATATGACATAAATATTTATACGTGGAAAACCCAAATAGGTAAAAACCACGGTGAGATGAGACTCACAAGATAGCTATCATGAACTCTTCTAAAGTTTGCCCTATTAGGAGCCAAGCCTGTTAAAGCTTTTACAATAAGTCCTGTTAAGAACTGATCCTGTTAGGAATCACCCGGTTAAGGGATTTCAATAATGCCTTGATGAAAAGCACAATGGCCTGTTAGGAGTAACCTCAGTAGAGGATTTAAAAATCCAAGCTAATGGACCACCTTGTTAGAGGATTTAAGAAGTAACCAAGCTTGTTAGAGCTTACCCAGTTAGGGGATTTCAATTCTGCTGTAATTGTTAGAAAACAATAGGTTTTCTTGATATGTCTGAATATAACTACATTTTCTTGTTCAGATCCTTTTATTGCCTTTACACAAACTGCAGATCCATTCACCGGTTAGGAAACCACACACTCAACTGATTTTTGCCAACTTTACCAACACTTAACACAACAACTTCATCGACCTTAAATACAAATCAACTAGGTCAGTAACACAACAAAAACCTAATTATCTCATAGAGATTACAAACAAATCGGTTCAAATGTGACCATTGGATTTACATAGCAATCTATACACATTCTTCAAGAAAATTCCAACCGCTCCATGATCACCACTTCATCAAACTTGTAACTCATCAAGTGCTATGCATTAGATGCAATCCACTTTGCTCATTCCCTATGCAATCAAACAAACAAACAAACAAACAAACAAACACACCAAAACAATCTAAACTTATCCTTATACAATGATCACACATGTCTCCATCTTTACCGCTCAACATTACATCTCATTTCAACAAATCTTGATTGGTTAGGGTTTTACCAAAAACAACTAGTAGGGTTTATCGATTAACAAGCATAGAAAGGGTTTAACCTTATACATAGGTTCACCTTACAAACTTACATACCGGTTCCCAACATCTTCCACAAAGCTCTTCCAACTGGTTACAAAACAATATCAATAATGACAACAACATTATCAATATCATAAATACCATTACCGGTTCAATTGACATCAACGACAACATAACATATCATTAATGCAATCTTCATGCAAAATGCCAACAATCATGCAAATGCCAACAATCTCCCCCTTTGGCATTGATGACAATACAAATGTCAACACCTCTGATTATTGTTGTGGATGAGTGAATATGAATCCTGGTTTACATTACCAATTATTCACCATACACTGTTTGTCTTCAACCTGTCGCTAGATTCCCTTTGCCAGTCACATAATTCTTCTCATCAATTACATAATTCGTCTCCCCCTTTGACAATAATGCCAAATTGAAAGTAAAACATGTAATGTTAAATTTTCACTATGCATCAAATATCATTTGCAACTGGATTCTCCCCATGTGGAATACATCCACTTTTACGTCAATCCATGTAAAATTTCTACAAGTGATTTAGGGACTGATGCAATCAAAATCATGCTCAACTAAATTCATGAAGGGGTACAACCCCTAGTTGTCTTCTAAGACACTCAAATGTAGTGTTAGGCAGAGGTTTGGTAAAATATTTGCAAGCTGCTGTTAGGATTCCCAGAGATACTGAGAGGGGGGGGGGCTGAATCAGTATTTGACCGGTTAGTGAATTTTCTTAACTTATGACATGAAAAGCAATTCAAAACTGTGTATCGGTAAACCAAAAATAATGCAATAGATAAGAACAACAACCACAACATGAAAGACACACCATAACACAATATTTTAACGAGGAAACCCAGTGTGGGAAAAACCTTGGTGGGATTTGTGACCCACAATATTCGCTTACTGGCCAATAAGGAATATTACTATTTACAATAGGGGCCTGCACATGCAGGAAGGCCAAGTGCCTAGAGCTCACTGCTCAGTTACAAAAGAAGTCTCAGTGACTTACAAAAATGAATTATACAAATCCAATGTCATGTATTGCTTCAGATCGGCATCTACTATGCCAGATTCAGTACCGGTTTAAGCTCTGCAATATTCATAAACCCTTATCCAAAATCTGCCTTACAATTCACACATTAGGTCTGCAATAATCTAACCATATCCACTTCCTATCATATCATCAAATGTTCTCTAATATCTCATACTTATATGAGTCTTATTACAATTCACCATGTCGGATTACAAAAAGATTTTACAATTAAATACAAAATATAATTTAAACAAAATTCTTGTTGGCCATGCTGTCGGTGATCAATCTTTTCGGTGCTGGTGAACTGTGTGCCGGTGTAGAGTCTACCAGTGCTGGTGCCTGCCGGTATGATATGATTGTAAGGTTTCCATCAATGACAATACCTTCAATCACCTACAATTTCTCATTGGAGTGTGCATTTTCCAACAATTTCCCCCTTTGGCATTGATGGCAACACTCATGAGAAAACTTCAAAAATGTATTCCAAAAATTGAAGTCCAAAAATCTTGCCAAAAACTGTACCAAAAATTGTATTAGATGTGTGCTCCCCCTGAGCAGATGATCTCTAAGTCATTAGATTTTTCTCATCTCTACTACTCCCCCTTTGACATCAATGACAAAGGTTGTCATTCACTGTCAGTGGAGTGTGGTTCCTGCTTAGATCCTTGTAACTGGTGGGTTATAATCTGATAGATGTTTGCCAATGCAAAATTTTGACTGTCGTTGAATCTCTTGCTGTCCTTTAATGCCGCTTCAGTTCTCTGAATTGTACCAGTGAGTATGTGCATTTTCTCTTTTGGTGTCTTAAGTTCAGGAACCAGAGCCTCAAAAATTTCTTTTCTCAAAGAAATGAGGTAATCTAGTTTAGGACCTAGTTTGCATTTTAAGTCCTTTGCCTTACGCTTTATCTTTTCTTTATCTTTTTCTATTTTCTCAATTTTCTCTTCAAGATTTGCAATGTTCTTTTCAATTTCCAAAAATGAATCTGTTGTTCCTATTAAATTGTTAGCAATATTGTTGATTTCTTCTTGAGCTTTGCTGATCTCCGAATCTATGTCCTCTGTCAAAATATTAGTTTTGCAGGTATCTCTGTATAGTTTCTTGAAATCCAAAATTGTTTTTCCAAGTGCCGGTAATAAGGTTTCCATCTGTTCCTTATTCTTCTTCACTATTTCCTCAAATAATTTTTCTTTCTCCTTATTCATTTTCTCTTTGAATGTGTCTTCATTTATTTGGTCCAGTGTAATTAGATTTCTGGTTATATACTTAGACAATGTGTCTAATTGGCTCAAAGAATCTTTATTATCTATGTTACACTTTGGAGCCATCATTTTCAAAATTGGTAATGTATCATCTATATCCTTGTAAGATTTTGCATTACACTCTATTATTTTATTAATGGAATCCAAGAGTACCTCAGTCACATTTGTAGGCCAGAATTAAGTCATTGATGTGCCGGATGACTGTCCAATTGTCTTCACAATCTATAGTCCGTCGATTGTAGTGATAGCTTTGCTTTCCTCTTTCTCAGGAGGATCTGTTTGTGTTTGCATTTCAGCTACCAAGGGTTTAGGCTTGTCAGATGTAGCCGGTGGTATAGTCTGAGTAGGTACCTGAGAAGGAGCCTATTGCTTTGCCTATTTCTCTGTGTTTCCTTTAGTATGAACCCATTGTTCCACTAGTTTCTGAGTGTCCTTTCCTGAAGGTGTCTTTATTTGTGCCTTTGAAGATTTCATTGTAGTATCCACCGCTGGTTTCTTTGAAGAAGTCTCAATATTTACTGCCAATTTCTCAGTATGCACCTCTGTACTGTCCACTATCGAAATCTCAGCTGGTTTCTCTAAGTTGTCAATCGATTGTTCTAACTCAGTGGATTTAGCAATATGTCCAATTTTGTTGCAAGCATAACAAGTCACATTGTTTTTCTGAATAGCTTTCCCATATCCTATGCGGTATGTGTTCTGCATTGGTTAGATAAGTGTCCAAATCTTCCACAAACATAATATCTTACATTCATTCTACAATTTTCTGAATTGTGACCAACTTTGTTGCATTTGGAACATTGACCGGTGGGTGCATTAGTGTTATGATAATTTCTAGATCTACACTGATTTTCTCTATGACCATACTTGTTACAGTTAAAGCATTTCCCATTAAATTTGTAAGCATTAGGTTGTCTTACCAGTTTATCATGATTGTTTGCAGTACCAGAGCTTTCACCAACTTCAAAGTCAAGGCCATTTGTATCACCATTAGGTTTCTGATTCTTCAACATGTCATCAAGTTCCTCTGAACTTTTCTTGAATTTCTCCTTGTGTTGATTTGCTGTAGCCAATTCATTTTCCAAGAAATCCTTCTGTCTCATAAGTTCAGTTTTATCATGTTCTAAGTGAATTAGATCTATCTTAGCATATCATTCTCATGACCGAGTCTTAGATTTTCATTTACAACATCATTGATTCTTCTAGTCAAGTCATCTTCATTCTTCTTCCGATTTTTAGTTTCTTTGCAAAATCTCATAGTCATATCCTGCATCTCATTCGTCATTGTACTATTTTCTAGTCTCAGTTTGTTTAGCAGATCATTAAGAGTTTCCTTTTCATCATCTTCATTCTGCATCTTTTCACAAAGTTCTCTTCTTTTGTTTCTTGCAATAGCAAGACTCTCTTGAAGTCCTTGAATGATATCTTGTGCAACCTTCAGATCATCTTCAAGTTTGATATTCTTCACTTTTCTGCATCATAGTCTAAAAGAGCTGTTTCCAATTGCTTTCTCAAGTTTTCCATCTTACCAGTGTTAGGATCTTCCTCAAGCTGTTAGGCTTTTAAAAATAGAGGACCAGGCTCTGATACCAATTGTTAGGATTCCCAAAGATACTAAGAGGTGGGGTGAATCAGTATCTGATTGGTTAGTGAATTTTCTTAACTTATGACATGAAAAGCAATTCAAAACTGTGTACCAGTAAACCAAAAATAATGCAGTAGATAAGAACAACAACCACAACATGAAAGACACACCATAACACAATATTTTAATGAGGAAACCCGGTGTGGGAAAAACCTTGGTAGAATTTGTGACCCACAATATTCGCTTACTGGCTAATAAGGAATATTACTGTTTACAATAGGGGCCTGCACATGTAGGAAGGCCAAGTGCCTAGAGCTCACTATTTAGTTACAAAAGAAGTCTCAGTGACTTACAAAAATGGATTATACAAATCCAATGTCATGTACTGCTTCAGATGAGCATCTACTATGCCAGGTTCAGTACTAGTTTAAGCTCTGCAATATTCATAAACCCTTATCCAAAATCTATCTTACAATTCACACATTAGGTCTACAATAATCTAACCATATCCACTTCTTATCATATCATCAAATGTTCTCTAAGATCTCATACTTATATGAGTCTTATTACAATTTGCTATGTCAGCTTACAAAAAGATTTTACAATTAAATACAAAATATAATTTAAAAAAAATTCCCGTCAGCCATGCTACCGGTGATCAATCTTTTCGGTGCTGGTGAACTGTGTGCCAGTGTAGAGTCTGCCGGTGCCGGTGCCTGCCGGTATCATATGATTGTAAGGTTTCCATCAATGACAATACCTTCAATCACCTACAATTTCTTATTGGAGTGTGCATTTGCCAACAACTGCTCCTTGGTAGAAACATGCTCTAAGATAGCATCTTTACTTTGAACTTTTTTCCTAAAAAAGTGATACTTCAATTCAATGTGCTTGGTGCAAGCGTACAAAACAAGATTCTTAGATAAATTTATGGCACTTGTATTATCACATAAAATGTTTATAGGTTTTGAGATCTTCATCTTAAAACCTTCCAAAATGTGCCTCATCCAAATAGCTTGTGTGCAATTCATATAAGATGTAACATACTCAACTTTAATAGTAGATTGTGAAGTACAACTCTGCTTCTTAGTACTCCATGAAACTAGCCTCCCTCCTAGAAAGAATTCTTCACCGGTAGTACTTTTCCGGTCATCAACATTTCCTCCCCAATCAACATCTGTGTACACCTTCAAATCAAAATTTCCTCCATATGGATACCATAATCCATAGTCAACTGTACCTTTCAAATATCTATAAATTCTCTTGGTTGCTATCAGACTTAGGATTTTTCTAAAATCTAGCAACAATACCAACCGCATGGGCAATATCCGGTCTGCTATGAGCAACATAGTGTAATTTTCCAATCATTGACCTGAATTCCTTTTCATCAACAAACTTAGATCCATCTTCCTTGGATAACTTACAACCTGTAACCATTGGAGTTCCAACTAGTTTACAGTCACTCATGCCAAAAGTCTTCAAAACCTCTTTTACATACTGAGATTGAGTAATGAAAATACCATTCTTCATTTGTTGTATCTGTAAGCCTATGAAATTTTGTATTTCCCCAACTAAAGACATTTCAAATTCATTTTTCATTTCATCTGCAAAACTGTTGCTCATGACATCATTACCTCCAAATATAATATCATCAACAAATACTTCACTCACTAGTATTTCATCTCCTCCAGACTTGAGATAAATGTTACTATCATCACTGGTTCTTGCAAAGCCTATCTTCATCAGATGTGTATGAATCCTTTCATACCATGCTTTGGGTGCCTACTTTAATCCATACAATATTTTGTGCAATCTGCATACCATGTCTTTCTCATCTATCAGAGTATAACCATAAGGGTGCTCTATGTATACTTCTTCTTCCAATATCCCATTGAAAAATGAAGACTTAACATCCATCTGGTAAACCTTGAACTTCTTATGGACTGCAAATGCAAGTAAAGTTATAACACCTTCCATTATTGCTACTGGTGCAAAAGTTTCACCATAATCTTCTCCTTCTTCTTGTGCATATCCTTTGCAAACCAATCTTGCCTTGTTGCAAACTACAACACCATCTTCATTCTTAAACACCCATTTAGTACCTATAACATTCTTGTTTACGGGTTGGGGGTACCAGGGTCCAAGTGTTAGCTTTAACCCAATGATCATCACCAAATGCCTCCTTAGCACTTCTGGGTTCAATGGTGGATATCATGCAAGAGTTCTCTTTTATTCTCCTTCTAGTTAGTACTCCAACACCTTTATCCCCAATAATCTACTCAGGACTGTGGTTTAGTCTCACATATCTAGGATTAACATGATCATTCTCTTTAGGTTCAACTTCTTCATTATCTTCTTCTTCTGAAATTATTTTTCCGATTGAACAATTGCATCAGGATTTTCTTTACCAGTTTCTGATTTAACAGTTTCAGGTTCCAAAAGAAAAACGCAAGGATCTTCATCATTTTTCTCCAAACTGGTTCCTTCTAAAATTTCAAGACATTCATCTACATGAACATCATCACACTCAACAATTCTCTGTGTTTGGTTGTTGAAGCATTTGTAGGACTTACTCTTGGTAGAATAGCTAAGAAATATGCCTTCATCAGTCTTAGCTTCAAACTTTCTTATATAATCACCTCTCTTAATAAAACATTTGCTACCAAATACCTTAAAATAGCTAACATCAGGTGATCTTCCATACCAATATTCATAAGGGGTGCTATCCTTACCTCTTTTTATCAGAACACGGTTCATTATGTATACAAATGTACTTACAACTTCTTTCCAAAATGTTTTTTCCACACCTCCTTGTATCAACATCATCCTAGCAACTTCAACCACTGACCGATTGTTCCTTTTTGCGATACCATTCTGATGTGGTGTCCTAGGTATAGAAAGCTACCATTTGATACCATTCTCATCACAGTACTTAGTGAATTCTATAGAAGTAAATTCACTTCCTTGATCTATTCTCAGACATTTTATCTTTTTGCCACTCTCTTTCTCAGCTAAGGCTCTAAATGCCTTGAATTTACCAAAAGATTCATTCTTATCCTTCAAGAATGTGACCCACATCATCCTTGAACAATCATCAATGTAGATCATGAAATATCTATCACCTTAGATGCTTCTTGTTCTTATTGGTCCACATAAATCTATATGAACCAAATCTAACAAGTGCTCTTCTGAGAAGGATTTGCTCTTTAAAGTTGAAGAAGTCATCTTTCCTAATTGACATCCTTTGCAAAGAGCATTAACCGGTTTGTCTAGCTGAGGTAGACCTCTTACTATTTTAGACTTGCTCACTTTAACAATGTTATCAAAGTTTATATGACAAAATCTCCTATGCCAAAGCCATCTATCATCTATCTTTGCAATCAAACAGTTGCTAACTTTAGGATTAAGATGAAATAGATTACCTCTAGTCTGTTTACCGGTTGCAATCACTTCACCTTTGTTGTCAAAGATTTTGCAAATACCATTTCTAAACTCCAGTGGGTATCCTCTCTCATTAAGTAGTGCCACACTAAGAAGATTGTGCTTTAGACCTTCAACCCAATAGACATCGTCAACACTGCTCTTACCATTAAGAGAAATAACTCCCTTACCTTTAACCATACAGGGTGAGTCATTGCCAAATCTGACAACACCACCATCAAATTCCTTCAAGGAAAGAAATTTTCTTTGATCACCGGTCATGTGATGTGAACAACCACTATCAATGATCCAATCATCAAAATTATCCATTCTGGACACACGTGCTTTCTGATATGACATTTCTTCCTTAATAGCTACAAACACAATATCTTCACTAGCATCATCATTAGATTCTTCATCAGTAATACCATTGTCAACTGCTATAAGACAATCTCTCTTGCCTTTACCCTTACACTTCTTGAATTTATCTCTCTTGTATTCATTTTCATTATTAGGACAATTTGTTGCTATATGACCAATTTTGTTGCATGCAAAACATTTTAAAGGTAATTTACCTCTATATTTCCCAGTGCCTTTAGGCAGTTGTTTTGCCAACAATGCTTCAAGTTCTACTAAGCTATCTTCATCATCAACATCTCTGCTGGATCTAGATTCATAGCCATGACAAGTATATCTACTTTTTCTCATAGATGAGTTAGAGACAAGCTCTAAAAGTAGATTTTGATTTCTATACATTACCATCATAGCCATTTAATTTAAAATCAGTAATTTTGCCAATGATAGAGTCAAGTGTTACCTTAGTTTTGTCAATGGATTTCAGCTCTTGAATAGCATAGATCGGTAACGGGGTTCTCAGTACCTTACTAATTACTTTGGTATCTTCCACTTTCCCTCCTGCACTCTTTATTTCACCAACTATCTCTTTTATCCTTTGACCATATTGCTGGATATTCTCACCTTCAGACATTCTCATGTCATCAAACTTTCCTCTTAAACTCTTCTCTTTAGCAATCTTAACATGTTCATCACTGCTATAAATCTCTTCAAGTTTTTTCCATACTTCATATGCAGTTTCAATACCATGAACATTAACATATTCAACATCAGACATGGAACTTATAATAGCCTCTAATGCTTGATGATTCTCTTGCTGTTCTTTCTTCTGATCATTGGTCATAATTCCAGTAGGTGCAACATATTGAGTTTCTACATGATCCCAATAGTGACTTCCAAGACTCTTGATGTAAATCTTCATTCTGTCACTCCATATCCTATAGTTTTCTCTGGTGAACTTCAGACCTTCCTTCTTCATCATGATCTACATGATATTTTCCTCAAGCTATTAGGCTTTTAGGTAAAGAGGACCTGAGATGCTCTGATACCAATTGATGGTATGATGAAAGAATAAGTATCCGGTAGATAACTGAGGGGGTGGGGGGTGAATCAGTTATTTGAAAAAATGATACAAACTTCCCAAACTCAAATTTAAACACACAAAGTAAACTTTCACTTGTAAAGATCAATACTCATAAGAATAATCAACATCAACCGGTTAACTATTATACCAACTTAATAGTAAACAACTTCAATCCTTGTAAACATCAAAATACTTAACGATATATCAACATATTCAATCTCTCAATGCTTCCATTTATCATGCCTTATCAAAATAGTTAAGTAGTTAATAAAATCAACACATATGATCATAACCATAAAAACATTCACCATATGACACAAATATTTATACGTGGAAAACCCAAATAGGTAAAAACCATGGTGAGATGAGACTCACAAGATATCTATAATGAACTCTTTTGAAGTTTGCCCTGTTAGGAGCCAAGTCTATTAAAGCTTTTACAATAAGTCCTGTTAAGAATTGATCCTGTTAGGAATCACCCGGTTAAGGGATTTCAATAATGCCTTGATGAAAAGCACAATACCCTGTTAGGAGTAACCTCAGTAGAATATTTTAAAATCAAAGCTAATGGATCACCTTGTTAGAGGATTTAAGAAGTAACCAAGCTTGTTAGAGCTTACCCGATTAGGGGATTTTAATTCTATTGTAATTGTTAGAAAACAAAAGGTTTTCTTGGTCTGTCTGAATAGCACTACATTTTCTTGATCAGATCCTTTTAAGCTTCAATCTGCCTTTACACAAACTGCAAATCCATTCATCGGTTAGGCAACTACACACTCAACTGATTTCTGCCAACTTTGCCAACACTTGACACAATAACTTCATCAAGCTTAAATATAAATCAATTAGGTCAGTAACACAACAAAAACCTAATTCTCTCATAGAGATTACAAACAAATCAGTTCAAATGTGACCATTGGATTTACATAGAAATCTATACACATTCTTCAAGAGAATTCCAACCGCTCCATGATCACCGCTTCATCGGACTTGTAACTCATCACGTGCTATGCATTAGATGCAATCCACTTTGCTCATTCCCTAAGCAATCAAACAATCAAACAAACAAACAAACAGGCCAAAAAAATATGAACTTATCCTCATATAATGATCACATGTGTCTCCATCTTTATTGCTCAATATTAGATCTCATTTCAACAAATATTGATCGGTTAGGGTTTTACCAAAAACAATTGGTAGGGTTTATCGGTTAACTAGCATAGAAAGGGTTTAACCTTATACATCGGTTCACCTTACAAACTTACATACCAGTTCCCAGCATCTTCCACAAAGCTCTTCCAACCGGTTACAAAACAATATCAATAATAACAACAATATTATCAATATCATAAATACCATTATCGGTTCAATTGACATCAATGACAACATAACATATCATTAATTCAATCTTCATGCAAAATGCCAACAATCATGCAAATGCCAACATTCTCCCTCTCTTTTTCTATGTGTAGGTTGCAGGTGCGCAACTATAATTGTAGGTTTGGGCTTCATTTGCAGAGATGGAAGAACCCTTTTCATTTCGCGGATTTTGTGGAGTACCATGTACACTCCTACCACAGTCCTGATGACTTTTCTCCAAATTTACAGGGCAGATCCGGATCGGTCTAATTAGCTTAGATTCAAAGTTACAATGCGATCCCAAACTGGTTGCTCCTCATTTCACTCATTTTCTCTCTCTTTTCCACATAGTCAACAAGTCAACTTTCCTATTTACAAAAGAGGGTAAATCACACTTCAACCCTTACAATCCACTTGGAATTCACATCCTTGTTTCCCTTGGATTTGAATCTAGTGGATTCAAGCCCCTCTTTTGAATATAAAGTTCCTCCAAGTGAAAATCATCCTAGTGACTTCCTTTCTCTCTCCTAGGTGGGGAGTCACTAGGATCCAATTTTCCACTTTACAGGACTATAATGTCACCAAATTTGTTAAGGGTATGAGCTCATCTTGTTTGTTGAAGGTCTATTGGCTATATCTTCAACAAAAGTCAAGGTGCAATCAGTACTTCTAGCCTTAAATTTGTTTACGGTACTAGGATTTAAATACACTCAACAAGGCTTCTTAATGAATTCTTTGTGAGCTATTAAACTTCACTAATAGTTTGATCTTAGAAGTGTTCATATTAAAATCCAGCCATGAGAGACATTTTTTTAACAAGATAACATCAACATGTACACACAAAATAACAATATTCAAATAACAGTAAATTGGTTAATTTCATGGAACCATAATACTATAAAATGAAACACCAAAATGATGAATCATAACTTTGGATACTTGATGGAGAATGTGAGTTGGAAAGGTCGTGTGGACCATCTTGGCTACTTGGATTCCCTTTTTAGCATCCTTGTGAGGTACAACAAACCTAACCAAGTGAACAATTTCCTTGTCCACCCCAACCAAATGTACCCAACAAGTTATGTTGGGAGCAATCGTAGATGGGCCCAAGTCATAAGCTTAAATGGTGATTGGTTGGATCAATGCTCCACTGTGAAGAGTATTTTATGTATCTCATACTACATCAAGGGTCCATCCTCAACACAATAGGGTTAAGTACAAGACAAGTGCCTAATATATACCAAGAGAAGGACTCACTCCCACCCCATTCTAGTGCATCTCAATAAAAAAAGAATGTCAATGTATTGTGCATTACACCATGAGTCCATTTATTTCTTGGTCTTCTGCACTGATCACGATGAAGGTAACCACTAGGGTCTAGTATGCATTGGTCAACTGGGTAGAGGATTCATTATATCCATACTACACCAAGGATACACCTACCATCATAAAGTTCTAATGAGTTCAAGAGAGAGTTCCCAAGCAGTGAACCTCCCTAATCCAATGGATTCCAATTTTAATTGCGTATAGGCCACTAGAGACAAGTCTTTCCACCTAAGAAGAAGTAGATTCTAACCTATACCACTCAAAATACTATCTGTGCACACAAAAGTGTGACTTGATTGAATAATCAAATGGTTATTGACACAACAATAGAACATTATATATCAAATTATTAATCGACAAAAAAAATTAAGCAAGTTATCCTTTTAAAAGAGTTCCATTGTTTTCGTATCTGCAAGGATTCCTCAAGTCACAGTTTTGCTCTCAGATTATCGATCAATTGAATTTTAGAATGAAAACTCAAAGAATGAGTACTATGATGAAATGATCTATATGCTTATGCAACTAAGATTTATGAGATTATAACAAAGCTTTCTATAATGAAGATTTTATGCTATGATAATGAAACTAACATGCTATGCTAATGATATTCTAAAATGCTTCTAAAATGCTTCTAAAATGCACTAGTGAGAGAGACTTGTGTAGCACAATGTATATCACTGGATAATGAAATAACCTTGATCATGTGTAGCCTTGATAATGAGAGGATGAGTCCTATTTATAGAGGAAATGGGCAATTGGATGGCTAAGATTGAATTGATTTAGCAAGGGCTAGGATTGCATGAAGAGGGCTTGATCCTCAATCCATGTTTACAACTTCCACCATTGTCAGGGTGACAAGTGGCATCATGAGAAGGCTTGAGAAGAGAGAGAAGAGGCATTAAATTCCTGAAGAGACATGATGGTTACCCTAGGGGGTTTGGTTAGGGTAAGGTTAATGGATAAAGCTTTTAGCCAAGGGCTAAATGAATGTGCAAGGGTTAAAGGGAAATCATAGTCAAAGCATTGAATACTTGAAGAGACTTGAGGGTTATATGGATAGTTGAGTTAGAGGAAAAATCTCTAACCAAGTGTAAAAGGTGGGTTAGTTAGATTAAAGCCTTTAAGGCTTAAGAAGACTTTGAGGGTTAACTTGTGGAAGGGAGAAATATTTTAATGCTTTTGAGAAATGACTCCTTCCTAATCTTTGGTTTAGGAATGTGCACATGTTTAGAAGGAGATTAGGGCAATTTAGAAGGGATTAGAAGAATTTAGAAGAACAGTTAGTGTGCAAGTGGGTTTTGTAGGAGAATGCAAGTGGGATGGATTTTAGGATTTTAAATAAATATTAATTTATTTAAATAAGAAAGGAGGATTTAATTAAATGTGAATTTATTTAAATGTGGGAGGGAGATTTAATTAAACAAATATGATTTATTTATTTAATTAATAGTTTGAATTTGGCTAGGTGAAATAAAATTAATAAATTGAATACTTTATTTAACTAATAGAAGAAGGGGTTTGGGGTGAATTAATTAAATATTAATTTAATTAATAGTTGGAAAAGGGGAAATGATTAATTAAATGTGAATTCAATTAATAGCCAGATGGATGATAATTAAATAAATATAAAATTTATTTATTCAAGCGGACAAAAATAGGTGTCTACACTATCAACTATCTTCTTCACAATATTAAGTATCACTTAACATTAGTCACTCCCATGTTATAGGTGATTACCTACCAACCCTCTTGATACAATGGTTATATTTGGTTACTATTACTGATATAGTAGATAACTACTTGTGCAATAATTACCATATAATATCTAGGGTAGCCCTTGACAACCTTCACCTCTATGAGCTAGGTTATGCCAACTAATCTCTAACATATTAACCCAAATATTGATCATTGGCACAAGCCAATGACTATCTATGTCTTCTTAAATATCCTATAGGTTCACTTTTGGGTAATATTTAGTCCAAGGCTTACTAGCATATTATTAGTTGACTTAACTTAGTGACCATTCTAAGATGGATGGTGAATTATTGTTCTTAAGTGTTGTATACTCTTCTAGACAAACAATGACCAAGAATATAATTAACCAAACCCCCAAACCTAGGTGCCTGTTACAAACTTGAGGTCACATGAACACTCTTTTCCCAAGGACTACATACGTGCATGCTTCCAAATGAGATCAAATTCACACACAATTCACCTCACAAAGTTTCTCAAAGGATGTCTACACATAGATTACCATAACCAATGTTGATCAATTAATATGTCTTACTCTTATAGGGTTATTTTAAATTATTCCTAATAGTTAATAATTCTTAATGACACATAAAATTTGAACACCATTCCCAATTTAGCAAGCAAAACTATAACACTTCCATCTAAGGACAATAGAATCTACAATTAGGCCTCACCACTAATATTGATCCTAATTAAATGTGAGAATCCCAAAGGCCTTACAATTACATATCAAAGATATCTACACCATTTTCTTATGTGGAGATTTGAGAATCAAGTGTCTTGGTGCGCTTGGTTTTCATGGGGATTCAACTATTGAGAAAATTTATCGTGCAAAATTATGTAGTGAAAACAATAAATGATAAATACACAGATTTAAGTGGAAAAACCTGGTAAAATTATACCATGAAAAAAATGTGAGCAACGATATTTTATATTACATTTCTTAGGAATTTTCACAAATACAATAATCTCAAAAAAGTGTGTTGAAAACGTGACTTCACATAGCATATGACATCCAATTTGTAGAGTCCTAATTGAATACAACTTTCCAAAAATAGAAAGGATGACTCATGCAACTACATGTTGAACAAATGTCCAAATGGCTGAAAAATAGTAAGTCCCTGGAAATAAAATTCTCAGTGTTATAAGAGGAATGCCTTTGGCATGATAGATGGCTACAACCAACCCCTTACAACACCGACCTTCAAGCCTTCGACTTAAAGCTTAGTCCTTCGGACAATTGCATCAAGCAACAAGCTTGAGACACTCTCGTGTTACCTCATGATGACTATTCATTATCGCTAAAATAATATCAGTTCCTTGTCTGCTCCTAACTATTCATTATTATTGGAATAAAACTAGAATTGACTTCATATTCTAACATTAGTGACGTTTTCTCCCACCGATTATAATCTTAATCATTCTTTTCAAATTATTTGGAACAAGGAAGTGATTAGGATTGGTGGAGAAAATATATTTATGGAGTTGCACACTAAATATTTGTGAAGGAATGTTCTTAAGAAAAGGAAAGGATTTTATATTGAGCAATTCTACTTAATAATTAATGATTATTATCTAGGCACATACCATCATTTAGTTTTATGCACTCTAATTTTTTGAAATCATGACCCAATTTGCGAGGAGGGGAATACTATCAGTTCTAACACTTTACACAAAGGTTTGGGATGTTTTAAAAATAATTGTTTTACCTCCAACAATCAAGGTTCCATAGAAGCTACATTAGAAACACCTATCTCATTAGTGCTTGCAAACCGTTAGATGCTACCTCACATTTTGGTGTAACAAGATCACCATTATGGGTGGTGAAAAGCTATAGATTGAACCAATTTCTTGTGAGGAGGTTAAAGGAGATTAAATCCTCTAATGTATCTTATTGGAAAGTTTGTCATTGATGTCAAAAAGATATTCATTATCTTTGAAGAATGATTAAGATTGATAGACAAATTATTATTGATGAAAAAGTTCTCATTGATATTTTAATGACTTCATTAAAGTTAAAGAAAATTAATGTTATGTTGATTTAATGAATGAATTTTAAGATAACTTAATTGAAACTGAGAATAAAGGAATGAGCTTTCTTCCATAACCATCAAAGAGATTATAAGATTGACGTCCCATTACATGGTTTTAAAGACAACTAATGTATATAATTAAAAGAAGCGATGTCATTTAAAAGAACAAAAATAATCATCAATCATTTACTAATATGAATATTGCAGCGACATAGTTTATAAGGCAGCGATTAAAGTGTAGAAATTGATTAGTAATTTTTCTCAAAGGTGTGATTACTAATATAAAGAAGTTTTTTTCAATAAATAAGTGAATAGGCTGCAATTATAGAAGATACAAAAGACAACGATAAAGGAATTGGAAAGAAGATTAAAAGAATATAAGTCAAATATATCAAGAGTAGATATGCATGTATAAAAAGATCATTAGAGACCTGAGAAGAAGAACATAAAGAGAATATTATTGCAATTTGCAAATGTGAAGAAGAGTTTAGAACATATTTTGTGAAAGAAATTGTGATCATATTGTGACAGATATTTGAAGGTGTTGTAAGGAATTTCATTATAGCAAGTCATTGAAAGAAGATTGTGGTAGACTCGTAGCAGAAGTGAAGAAGGATTTATTGTAGATTCTGAAGGAAGTGATTGTGGTTATTCATATTTAGATTACAAGAATTTTGTGGAAGACAATATAGTAAATTTGTGGAAGAGATTTATAGTAAATTGACGATCCATCATCTGTTGAGTTAGCAACATTAGGAAGGTGGAATTTGAATGAGGGGTTGGTTCTTCTAACTAAATGAGGGGTTGGTGCCTCTAACTGAATGAGGGGTTGATGCCTCTAGTGGGTTGATACCTACAAATTTTTAAAAGAGTATCTTGTATATAAGAGCTATTTTTCCATGGTTTTCTCCCGTAAGGGTTTGCATGCATATATCGTGTGTTCTATTTTAGTTAAATTTCATGTGAATGTTAGTATGCAATGAATATGTTTGAGATAAAGTTATATGCTTATAATAATTAAGTTGAAAGTAAAAGTTTGTTATACTGATTGACCCCCCCTCTCAATATAACTATGTTCTAAACATATCTATTATGAAGGAGACATAGCTCTTTTTTGTAATGCCTAAGTGGTTGCAACAAAAACCTCTCCATTCAATTTACCAATGTGTGGAATAACAAATAGGTCCAAATGGAAGGGATTATTTTTGAAGTGATTGAAGAGATCATCTCCCAAGCCATGGGAATGTCTTGTAAAGGGAATAAGGCTAAGTGCTAGAAAACAAGAGCATGACCCTATTATTCAAGGAGGGTGAAGCTCTTATGAAGTTGCATGGTGGGTTAAAAAGGGAGAGTCTTCCTCATCCCTAGGACAAGGTATGTTTCATGTGTTGGCAATATGAAAGAATTGATTATGCGTTGCATTGATGTTTTGTCATTGATGTCAACACTAGCTATTATGGTTGTTTACCGGCTTCCGGTAGAAAGATTGGATTGGGAAGATTATTAGTTGATTGTCACCGGTATGATCTAAATGATGGAATAAATTTGTATGAATGGTTCATATGCTTTTGAAGTATGTTTCAGTCAGTTGGTATTGACTTGATGATCAAATGCTATCTTATGTTCTAGTAAGCCTGCATCATGTCTCCAAGATTTAGAGCTACTTGATGAGAAATGACAAGATGCATACAATCACCTCAAAGCCCATCAACAACATATGAGAAGGAGCTATAATCATCGAGTTAGACCTCGTACATTCGAGGTCGGTGATCTTGTTCTTCGAGAAAATCCTCGTAACCAACCAAATAGAGATCATTGGGGAAAGTTTGAATCAAATTGGCTGGGTGCATATGTTATTACTACTGTATTTGGGTCTGGGGCATATTAGTTGGCTACTTCAGAAGGAGAACCGCTAGCAGATTCGATCAACAACATGCACCTCAAAATATTTTTTACATAGAGCTGCATAGAGCATCAGACTCCCATGCATACTGACAAAACACCAAAAACATTTAGAAAAATGTTCTAAAGAAAATACAAAAACATCAAAATAGTAAAGAAAGATTATGCATCCAAACGGTGAACAAACCACTCCAGTGGCACCTTGGGTAAGTGCGATGGTGAAAACCTGGCAAACAGGCACCACTCATAAAGGCTATGGCTCCATTGTCTTTCAAACTTGTTGCGATCACATTCACTACATTCACTCATCCATCCGTCCAAACCATGACTCGTTATTGATCTACAATTAAGGATAGTACTTCATGCATCTTGCATCCCGCCTTTTCAGAGTCATGTCTAGAAACTGGGAGCAATGCCCTTAACCTGTTTGATGGAAGTGGATTCTACATTGTTTTGTGATTCACTGAGTTCTTCATTTCAAAACTGTCTCACAAAATCCAAAAACATTCAAACAATCATCAAAATCCAAAAACATTGGCAAACTATCTCACAAAATCCAAAAACATTGGAAAACTATCTCACAAAATACCAAAAACATTGGAAAACTAAATCACAAAATCCAAAAACATAAAAAAAAACAAAAAAAAACAAAAAAACATGACAACACCTTGTACATACATTTTTCAAAGCAGATACCAAACAAACACTGTGAAATACTCCAATGATGACCACTTATCACATTTAACCAAGCAATCAACATCAACACTCAAATTGTCTTCAACAAGGATGCATCCTTCCTTACCAAAACAAAGACAAAGATGACATTTTTCTTTGACAAGGAAATTATGTTTCAGCTATCAAGTACTTGGTTGATTTGTAGGTTATTCATTCAGGTTCCTACAACATTGTTTGTGTATCTTCTGTGCGTTATTTTGATCAAGTACTGGGGCATGTCCTAATGGTGTCTACGTGGGAAGTTCACTAAGCTACATGATCATAGGCAAAATACAGTCATAGATCACTACAGTTTGATGACTACAGCGTATACCTTGACCATATGAGCATGAACCATTATTGAGGGTCCATATTCTTTATTCTTTATATATATGCTACTTGCTTGCAGGTACCATGCTCTTTCTTTGGTTCCTCCTTCCTCATCCAAACTGGATAAAGGTTTTGATCTCTTATTACGGTATGAACTTGTCTCAGGATATGATTAGCCCAAGATCAAGGAGGACGATCCAAGTCATTCATGAAAGGTGATGATCCTTGTCTTTTTCGCAAGCAATACTGAGGTCAACTTGACCCATTATATCAAGTTGTTTATATTAACTTGCTATATCAAAATCCAAGTAAGGAATACTTAGGTCATCTTGAATCATTATCTCAAGTTGCTTGTATTTTCTTACAACATTTTAAAGCTCAATGATGAAAAATAAAGAACTATGGATCGTCATTTCATCTCATTTGTTTATATTGCATTTCGTTGCATACCGTCCATCCATTTACCCATTCATTATTCATATACATGATTTTGCATGCAAGTGTGAACAAAGTTAAATGTGACCAGTTATGCAAAAATTGAGCTGGTTTTGGATACAATCGCGACAGAGTACTCTGATACATCATCAAGTGCATCATGCAAAGTCTAAAAAACCTTGCATTCATCTATCATCATCCCATCATCATTTTATTACATTTTAGTCGCATTTGCAATACTCTTTAGACATTCATTAGCGCACATTTAATATCATTTAGTTGCACTTACCCCATATAGTTCATTCTCATTTTACTTGCATTAGTATCATTATATCCTTTCATTATTACCCTCATGACATTTAGATTCACTTACATAAATAATTGTCCTTATTTGTATTTCCTACCATGATTACTCATTGTTATACATTCATTTAACATCAGTTAGTGATCATCATTTATCATCATTTCAACACTTATGCATCATACATTTGTTTAGGTTTCCAATAAATTTCATACATTAATTTATCTATCCATTAGTTCAAGTGCATTCATTCATCCATTTTAGTATATTCTTATACTCATTTTATCTCACTTAGGATTCGTTAGATTGCATTCATTATCCCTCTTAATTGCATTAAGGTGCAGTTATTCATTAAACATGAGTTGCATTATAAACACATTATCATTTTACTTGCTCATATTTTGACATTTAGAAATCATCATTTAAACATTTGTACTTACATTTTGTTTATCCACATATACATTCATTTAAAAAAAACCAAAAAAAACCATCAAGATGCATATTCATAAATAAATCATTCATTCAAAAGCATTACATTAACATCATTGCATATCATTATCCCATCATTGTGTTAATATAAAGTACAAAATACTATCTATACCATCATAAATCATCATTTTATTATGTATACATAACCATCATGGCATTACATACATCAGGCATTCTATCCCAAAACATCAATGCACACATATATCAACCTGCACCCACATGTTAGCATAAATCATCATAAAACATGCATATAGGAGTCATCTCATAAACACATACATATAGCAAAGAACAAGTATCCATCTAAGAATAAATCATGAAATCACCATCAAGCATAAAACTCCATACATCTCAAAATGCATATCATCACAAAATATCGGATCTCCTCATATATATCATCTCATATCTCAGAGTACAATGAAGTCCACAAAATCGGCTACCAAGAGCCATCCAAGGTAGAGTCCAAAATGACAATATCAAAATATACAAAATGCTCTCTCAGATGCCACTCTGACCAGATGCTGCACCACCATCACCACCTGCTCCCCCACTAGTCCCTGCACCATCCGATCTATCTCTTCGTGGAGGTCCCATCAAACCCCCACTAGCTCCTGCACCGCCTGACCTATCTCTCCGTAGAGGACCCATCACACCCCTACTGCTCTGCATCCTCTGAGACCACTCTGATCTGGCCTACCGCATCTGTGAATAACTCAGTGCCCGTCGACTAGATGGCACCTCTTGCTCATATAGGCCCTACCAGTAATCCATCTCTGCACCTGCTCTCCATATCTCCCTCGCCAAAGCCTCCATAGACAGCCCCTATCCCGGTACTCCCTCCAAGGTCCACACTCTCTCCTGCAACTGGATCACCCTGTCTATGGCCCGACCTCTCTCCTGCAGCACCACAGTAAGCTCCGACTCTCGTGCAAATAGCTGCACATCTCTAGCTACAACCTCCGTCTCCAGATCCTCCACCTGTGTCTCGGCTGCTGTAAGTCGAGTCTGCAAATGTAATATCATATGATCCCGAAGATCTCCAATGGCTCCCTCCCCTATATCCATAGGTGCCTCGCCTGTAGCTCCCTCTCCAGTGGCTCCCTCCCCTCTATCCATCAGTACCTCCCTCTCCCCCATACCTCTCCCACCCAATCTAACTCCTCCCTGCATCAACGGTCCCTGAGATAGCCGCAATGGCTACCCACCTCTCCCTCTCTGTTGTAATCGCCCACCACCTCCGAATCCTCCTCCTCCAAAACCCCCTCCTCCTCCTCCATCACCACCTCCTCCATCACCACCATCCCCTCTCCCTCATCCATCTTCTATAGGTCCTTGACCTCCTCTCCTCCTCCATCTCTGTCCCCTATCCTCCTCAAAATCTGGAATCGGCTCTGCTAGATTTGATATCCAAGGAATTAGATGAGCTACCATATATTGCGTATACTCCTCTGACACCCCTACATCTACCATCTTCAACCATATATCCCATGGTCTCGCCTATAGCATCTGAAACTCTACTAGTGCTTGATCATAAGGTAGTACTGGCTCCCATGCGTACCTCTCTCGGACCGCCCTGACATACTCTCCTGATCCCCTAGGCAATCCCTGCCGCCGTCCAAACTGTCTCAAAATTCTGCTAGACAACTATCTCTCCACATGGTAGGTTGTCCTACCAATGAGGAATCGAGTCATGAACACATATGGAAATGCCTCCGCATCATCCTCCCAGGGCTCACACTCAATATACAGTCTCCAGATCACTGCATCCAGATCATCCAGTGCCCACCACCACCACTCTAACTTCCCTAGGTGGGGCTGACTCATCATACCACTATACATATATACATATGGCTGGTCAACTACCCAAACTCTTAGACTAACTGGTCGGGTAATTGGTAGGTGCTCCCACGCCCAAATATATGTAGCAGCATGACTCCCACTGCCAAAGAGCCCCTCCCTCGGTATACTACCTCATGAAGCTTTTGATATAAGTGCGCTAGCATGCACGGTCCCCATCCAAACCAAGTCCCCTCTGTTATCATCTGCTCAATCACTTGACCCTAAGCAACAACAAGTCCATGTGATTATCGATCTGGGCACAATAGTCCCCCCACAATCCCTGATAGCACCACTGGTAATGGCTTGTACAAAGCAGCTATATCCTCTAAGGCTATCGAACCATCATCAATAAAGATGTCCTCATCAAAAAATCTCTGCACTGCTAGGGTCCCCCACGCTCTGTCATATGTCACCAGCTCCCCTCGAATGAGAATAGGCAGGATGCGCCATACATGCTCTAGTGTCATAGTCATCTCCCCCTGCGCCAAGTGAAACGTGCATGTCTCACTATGCCAGCGCTCTGCCAATGCTATAATCAAACCGTGATTCATCCAAATCACGGGCATATACATCATATCGTACAGGCCAGTTGCTACAATACAATCCACCTCGGCCTCAGTCAACCAATCGCGCAGCCCCTGTGTGGCGGGATGCCTCTAGCGCAACTGTAAGACGCGAAGATCCTCCTACACAAGTGCATCAACCATCATCACTAGTTGTTTTGTTTCAAACTTTCTTAAGTTTAAACCTAGACTATCAACAGATACTTTGACCAAGTATCTTCGGGTCTCAACAGGTAAGCAATCATGACACACCTAGACTTCAACATACATTTATCCTAATGACCCAAGTTTCATTGGGGCTGCTATGGTTCAAAACAACTCTCACCTTCATCTCTCCATCCATCCATCATTGACATCGGGAGATTTTTGTTCACACAAACTGGGGCATCTATTTTCTTGCACAAAAGCGTTATCTTGCAAACAAAAGTGCTATCTCCTAACAATAGCGCTAATACCCTAACAAAAGCGCTTAATCAACTATGCAAAAATTCTCAAACCGCAAAAGTGCTATATTAGCTATGCAATAGCGCTACTTAACAACAATAGCGCTCAATCAACTACTCCATAGCGCTAAATAAACAATACCTCTCAAACACCTAGGCAATAGCGCTACAAAAGCACTAAAATGACTACACAATAGCGCCATTGCGGCACAATAACACTAATTCAATTGACGAAAGCACCAAAACAAAGTTCTAGCGCTATTGTTTCGACTCAACTTGGACCTAGCTAAAAACACATCAAAAATGCATAAAATTCAAAAATTGAAATTCACATACTGCTGGTCCGTAGTCATCTAGTCGCTGGAATCAATGGACTCGCTCTAATCGGTGCTCTGCTATGGGAACCGACATCTTGACTGCTCCTTGCTCTTCCAGAAAGTCACTATCAGAGCTACAATTTCATTATGGTCGCAGATACAAATGAGCCTGTTTTCACCCCTTTCTCCCCATATAAACCCTTCGTCATACCCCTAATTTTTCCCCGCTCACTGCCATGGTCCCTATGAGCTTCCCGAGCCTCCTATTTCTTCATTTTATCTCTGATTTCTTCTATTTTTCACTAGCATTGCTAAATTCTTCTCTTCTATCACCTTGCCAATTTTCATTCTTTTTCGAGAGATCGCCCGATTTTTCAAAATTTCTTGGCCCATCTTTCGAGGGGGAATACCACCCATTAAATTAACATTTTATGGGGCATTTCTTCACACCTATTTTTCTTTCTTTGAAACGACGCGATAAACCGCACCGTCTCAAAGAGGGGCAAATGTAGTCACATAAATCTGTCAAGTTTAATTAAATGAATATTTGCTATTTATTTGATTAAAAACCCACTAGCCATCAGTTAATTAAATTAATATTTAATTAATTCATCTTCAAACATTCTCCTATTAATTAAATAAATTATTCAATTTTTTTTTAATTAATTCACTATACCAAATTCCCAATCAATTAAATGAATAAATCATATTTATTTCATTTAATCCCCTTTTCCTCTTTTAAATAGATTAAATAAAATATTTATTTAAATCATTTATTCCCCCCACTTGCCTTTCCTAAATTGTTCTAGAACCTATCTAATCCTAATCAATTAGCCTAATCCATCCCCTAATTATTGTCACATTCCTAAGCAACTTGGAGTCACTTCTCAAAGACTTCAAAGTCTTTGAAAAACATTTAATGCTTTGTGTGTTCAACAATTTAACCTCTAAAAGTCTTCCAAACCACTTATGGCTCTTACATAACCATTTATGGTTAATTCAACTTGCACCCATGTGTCTCCTCAAGCATTAATTGCTTTGACCATGGTTATCCCTTTTACCTTTGCACAAGAGTTTATCCATTGGATAAAAGCTTTATTCTTTGAATAAAGAATTTATTCACTCAACCCAACCTTGACCTTAACTCCCGAGTTAACTCTCAGGTCATGTCAAACATTTAATGTTTATTCTCTTTCCTCTCAACCTATCTCATATGGACACTTGTCATCTTGGGATTGGGTTGAAAACCCTCACATGGATTGAATATCATTCAATCCTGACCCTTGTTGAGATTAGTAAATCTCAACCATCGATTGCTCCATTTTTCCTATAAATAAAGCCCATTTCTTCATAATCCAGATCCTGAAACTTGTATGCATCTAAGTTATAGTGAATTCTAGAGAGCATTTAGCATAAATCACTAATATATTGTTATTTTGGCCTAAAATAAATCATTTTAGCATCATAGCATCTAATATTAACTTTTATTCACATTTGCATGGCATTTTAGAGTAAACATTTCAATCTTGAATCTCCATAAGCATCCATAGTGCAAAAAGCTGCTGAGAGCTACACTAATTTGAAACTTGGAGAGGAGAGGAACAAAGGAGAAGGAGCTAAGAGCATGTTAGAAGGCATTTGGAGATGTCTCATTATATTTACTTTCCTAGTTAAATATTTCTTCATGTTTTTGGTGTCTCTTTTGATATGCCTGCTTAGATTAGTTTTTGGTTGATTAACACTAATGGTTTCTTGGGTTGTTGTGTGTTATTCCACCACAGGCTTTAATCTAACACTTGTCCATTTTGCAGAGCATCAACTTCTTTTCAAAAAATAGCAAATTATTTTATTCAATAATTTCAAAACAAAATTGGCCCTAAAATGACTTTGACTGATTTAATGCACTGTAAACAAGGTGTTAAAGAAAAAGTGATTGATTTCGTTGGTAGATACAAGCATTTGTGTTCTCAAATGTCTTTGCAAAAAGACATTAGGGAAAAAATTCTCTTTTATGAGTTTACTTCCTTTCCACAGTTGTGTGTAACACTTCACAATTATCAACTGATTGTGAGTCAAATGGAGCAATCTACTCCTATGGCTCTGAGTGATAAGGGTGAGAGTGCTCAACAACCGTTTGTGAAGTTCAAACCAAACAAAGACTTCATCAAATTCAATGACACCATCAACAATAACAATATGAATGCTACAATAGGTGTGCCTCCTATTTCTAATTTTTTCAAAAGAGAGAAAAAATTTACTCCTTTGAATGAATCTTTGTATAGCATCATGTCTCAGTTGTTACAAAGAAATGTTATCAAACTTCCTCCAATAAAACTAGTTGATCCTTCTAAAGCAACTTCACCTAACTTTGATAATAATTTTTTTTGTCAATTTCATCGTCAACTTGGTCATGATACTGAAATATGTTTTGCATTAAAATGTAATATTAAAGACTTGATTGATAATAATAATATTACTATATTTGTGGCTAGTATGAATGATAAGGGAAACAAATCAGTAGCTCCGTCTAATCAAAATCTTAAGATTTTCACTAATCTTTTACCCTATCATACCTTTAACGTAATTGAGACTGAACATACGTCTTTCTCCCCCACTAATGCCACTTTCATAGCTCAAAATGTGGTTAATTTGGTAGAGAAACAAGAAACACCTAAGGATCCATGTATCACATTTGATCCTAGTGAGACCATTAGGGCACCCGATGGCCCTTTATACATAGTTGTGAAGATCCAAGGCAAACCTTGTCGTGGTGTGCTTATTGGCCCCTCTTGCATAGTTAATGTCATCACTTAAGAATATCTTTATACTTTACATTTGCATCAACCAATGTATGATGATAATAATGTTAGACCCAATATAGAAAGCTAATGTACTGAGAGGGGAGGGGTGAATTAGTACTCCAAAACTTTTCTTGAATAATAACTTTACTGTTATGCATAAACAGAATAGTGCAGTAACATAAAATAAAGTTATAACAAATAGATAACAATCATACATGATTCACTCCATAACACATATATTTTGGTTACATAGAAACTCTTGGTTAGAGAGAAAAAACTACGGTGGGGATGGCACCCACAACTTCACTACTACAATAATAAAGAGTGCTCGGTTAGAGCTACATATTAGCTATTTCTGATAGCTTACCTTGTTAGGAGTAAAAAGATATGTTAGATCTACCTTGCTAAAGGATTTTACAACACTTAATCTAAATGCTGCACCTGGTTAGAGGCTTTACAATTTATAGACTTGATTAGAGTCTTTTACCCTGTTAAAGGTTTCTCTTTCTACTTCACAATATTACAATAAAATCATTACAAATATCTGCAACTTTACATCTGAAATGTTATAGTAGATTCTATGTGCTTAGAATAGATTACCTTGCTTATAGCATACCTCGGTAACCCATATAGTAACTTGGTAAACCCTTCTATTTACTCTGTTCTTTGACTGTTCTCTGAAAACCTTCTCGGTGACCTCTGTGTCTCTGTAACAGTCTTCTTACACTCATGCACACACCCTTAACTCATGTTGTATAAATAGATCTCTTAAGATGGTGATCCAATTCATTGCTTCGATCTTACAAACATGATTTATCGAATGAATAACTATACAAAATATTTCATTGGTTAGATTGATCTCAAAATCATACACAATCTTCTGGTGCAATTTTCAATGTGATAACGGTTAGATGTGCCTCGATCTTGTAATAGGTTTTCATATGCATGTCTAGGTTCAATGAATCTGGTAACACGTTTCACTTGGTGTATATGAACTCGGTGTGTCATCTTTTCTGCTTGGTAGACATAAAAAGATACTCGGTAGACAGCTCGGTGTATACTGCGTTCTGTGACTGCTTTCCTCTATAACCGACTAGACTGTGCATACCGACTTCTCTATGTATACCGACTGCATGATTCGGTAGTGTTAACCAACTAGAGTATATAGTATTACTTTGAATATAAAAAGTAATGGCAATTTGATAAGTAGTAACAATCTCCCCTTTTGACATTAGTTGAGATGTTTGACAAAAACTACTTTTAAAGTCATAACTCAAAAATCTATATACTTTGCAAAATGACTATACTTGATAGTATATACAATAGTCAATGAAATAGTATATTCAGATATACTCCCCTTATCATTATACTGTACATAACTCTGATTTTGCATGCTCGGTTCTGTGCTTGTGTGCTCTGCTTACTGTCCTTGGATACTCTGCATACTCTGCTCGGTATACTCCCCCTGTATGCAATACTCTGAATACTATATCAAAACTGTATCACCAAAACTGTATTACTCCCCAAATATATAGTATCACTCCCCAAATAGATTGTTTTACTCCCCCTTTTTGACAAACATCAAAAACTTAATTCCATCCGGGGGTGGTAACTAGTCAAAAATGGATTTGTACTTTTTCTGGGCGTTGGTGAGAGCGACAGAGAGTGCATCCTTTACACTTTCCATTAAAGAATTTTGTGCTTGAATATCGGCCAATAGTGATATTAAGCCATCAAGAGTGCTTCCCTCGTGTGTAGTAGATAGGTGTGTGGCTCGGTTAATCTGTTCTTGAACTGATGAAAGATGAGGAAGAAATAATGTCTGGAGTGTCATTATATCCATCCTGATCTTATGTTCTTCATTTCTTAGTTCCAATTGTTGAGCCATGAGCTGTTGAAGCTTGGTATAAAAATTCTGAACTGAATTGGGCTTTGGGTCAACTTATTTGAGAGATCGGTGATCTCTTTCTCAATTGCGTCAGTTTTATTCTTAATGTCTTTAATGAATATAGAAAATGTACAGAGTTTCTGAAATAAATAAAGAATGTGCTTGAGTTGAGGGGACAACTCAGCAATGAATTTGATAAGTTTGACTTTGCCAATAGCTAGAGATTTCTGTACCTCTTCTATCATTTTTGCAGTAAGCTCCTTGTCTTTTAGTTTGCTCAAATACTCAGATGCATCAACTCCAGATTTTTCTATTTGATTAAGGAGTTCATCCAGTTGAATGTGGATGGCTGCATCGGTTGACATTGTAGCTATAGGTAGCATATCTGATAGCAGTGTCTTCACCTTCTGAAGTACTTTATTCTTCTTTTGTATGGCCATCTATTTTTCTTGTTCAGCCTTTGCTTTGCGTAGTTCACCAAAATCAATGAGTGCTTGCCCCTTTAATTTTGATATATCCACATTGGGCAACACTATTGGTTTAGATAAATCAACTTTGAAACTATGCTTTTTCACCTTCTTCTCTTTACCTTTGGTCGGTTGGACCAAGACAATAGCTTGAGAGGCTTGTTGACCCTCGGTAGGTTGCTCGGTAGAGGCAACACTTTGGTCGGTTCCTGTAGCCATTGTGGTGTCTTTTGGTGTCTCGGTACTAGGTGTCTTATCTGCTACATTTTCGGTGCTCGAAGGTTCTTGAGAGGTCTGTTCTAGAGTAGTATCTTCTCCTATTGTAGACTTGTGACCTTTTGTGCCTTGTGCTATATCCTGAGGAGCTTCGGTAGAGACAGGTTGAGTGATCGGTGGATAAGGCTGAACTTGTTCTAAAACAGATTCACTAGATACAAGTTTTGCATATGCAGTGCCTTCTATCATCTCCTGCTCTGGTTCCTCTATATCCATAACATCTTCATCTATTTGAATAGTGTCAGCCGGGTCTTGTTCGGTAGCATCAGGACCGTGCTTGGTGACATCGTGATTGTGCTCAGTGACATCAACGATTTCAACTGTAGATTGTTCACCAACATCTTTGATTTTAAAGTTTTCCTGCCATTTTGCTTTTGTCTCATTTTCTACATCAATATATAGCCCATTCATCAGTTTTAAGGCTCTTTGTTTGACAAGAAATTTTGAATTGTAGGTTGTCAAATGTTCCTTTATTTCTGTTACAGACATATCAGGAAATAGATGGACTAGACTTCTTTCTCTGATTTGTTTCTCTGAGTCCATTGCACACTTCCACCTTTTATCAATATGCAAGTAAAGTTCATTTGGAAGTGACTTTACTAGTTCCAATGGAGCTAACCAGAACTTTAGAAGTGTGCAAATGACAACTTCTTCAATTTGTCTCTTCTCATCATTATTTCTAGTTTCATACTTGACATATCTAAAGGAACGAAATCTGCCATATTCTTTCAGATTGGCACATAAGTTTTCAACACTATGTATATTTACCTTCTTGCTCTTGACAATCTGGAATTTGTTTGCATCTTTAGATTCTATATCACTAGACTCTTTTGCCAAAATGAGTCTCCGAGTAGATTTCTTGTAGGTCTTGGTTACCTTGGGAGTAGTAACACTCTTTTGTTTCTTACTCGGTGATGCAACTGATGCTCTAGTGTTAGGTCTCTTTGTTGGAGGAGTCGGTAGGGCTTTTGAAGTGTCCTGTTTCTTTCTTTTTAACACTTTACCCTTAGGCAATTCGGTACTCAGTGTTATAGCTACCTCTTGAGCTTCTGATTCCTCTTCAGTGATGGCAAGAGTGCCTTTGACAGGTGTGGAGGAAGAATCTTCTCTAATTTCTCTATTAAAACCTTTATCATCTTTGTTGCTTTCCTTGTAGCTTTGGGTACTACAATGCTCATTTTTACTTTTCCCTTCACTTCTTCATAGGTTCCATACCTCAGCTCGGTAGCATGCCTTGGTAAGGTATGAAATGCATCAATTTGCTGTTGTGTGATGTCAAAGTCAATCTTGTAACCCATAGGTGGCAAAGGTTGAGTTCTTGGTTCTACAACATTAACATAACAGTAGTCAGTGTCTACCTTAAAGCATATATCATCTTTATATTTCTCCACTAGCTGGGGTGGAATTCGGTACCTGTTGTGCATCTTCTATTGAAATTTATTGAAATAATCATCCATTTTGTCATTGAAATTATCACCTAGCTTCTTGATAAAGTCATTAATCTGATGGGTGATTGGTTGGTGTAGCTCCCAAACTACTTTACCGACTGATGGAAAGAATTTTTCAAAGTAGAAAAACATGCATACAAGAAGTGAACCGAACTTTAGAGTATTTGCCGAGTTGTTCTTCTTTGGCTTCCTTATTGTGTTGAGATTCTCAAACAGGTTCTTCAATAATACTTCACATAAGTCAACTTTCATTCCCTTTTTCACAATTTTATAAGCTAAGTCAACTGCTGCACAGGGTACACTGTGTTCCCTTGCTGATTGGAAGAAACAGTAACCAATTACTCTAATGGCAAACTTAAGTTCTGCATCAATGACATTGTTCAGTTTCAGTCCTCTGTAATCAGATTCTACTCCGGTTAAACTGATCAATTCCTTCTATGATATCATCTTCTGAGCTCGTGCATGATCATAGATAGGATAGCCGGTGATCACATGAATGATTTCCTTGGTGATTGTAAATGGTTGCTCTTCTAGCCACATGAAATCATCGTGAACTCTACTCAAAACAAACTTGACCCATTGGGGCTTGAACACACGAGGATAGGTTAGGGCTTCAGTCAATCCTTTGATTCTGATGTGTTCATACTTGCTGTTTAATACACCATCGGTACATAGTTCATCATAGGTGTCTCTTATTTCAACATGACCGAGTTCTTCAACATGACATTTGGTGAAGAATCTCACATCTTCGACTAACAAGACTCGATCTGGGATGAGTGAAAAGGTGGTTTTGTCATCCAGTTCAGAGGCGACTTTAGGATTCAAAGAGTATTTCAGTGAGGGCTTCTCTACGTTCTTAACAACAATGGGATCTTGGATCTTGGGCGCCATTTAAGATTTCGGGTATAAAACTAGTAAAGAGTCCTTAGGGTTTCAGAATTTCAAATGACAGACGCTTCACACTCAACAAATAATAACAATTTGATAAGATTGATAAGCTAGCTTAACAGTGCGATGAGATTTGATGTAAATACCTTGAATTCGCTTTGAATGAGGTTTGATCACCTTGGAATCGCTTTGCTTTGCTCTTTCGTAAACTTGGTAAGTGTAAATGACTACGAAAATGCTTTAAGTACACAAAATACCTTATCAGGCTCCGTGCGGGTTAGGTCAAAAACATTAAATGCACTCGGTTCACCTTTAACCGATTTACTCTCCTTTTTGTTTTAACCGAGTAACCAAATTTCCTTCATTTACCGACTTGACAAGCTTCCTGTATTCACCGACTTGACAGGTTTCCTGTAAAGTACTTTTGATAGAACTTCAAACTTACTAATGCATCTTAACTATGCAGATTTTGATTTTAGTACATAATAGAATAGGAACTGTTATGATTTTAACCTTCAGAGAATGCAGTCCCTTGATACCTTTATTGATTAATTTGGAATAGGTGCACCTAACTCGACAGGTAAGGTGCTTTCTTCATTTGACACAATTTCCTTCTTTTTCCAAATCATTTTTAATTTTTCTTTTATTTCTTCAATGTCTTTTCTAGGTTGATCTCTGCAATCTCCAGCCAAGTGTCCAACTTTGTGACAATGAAAACATGCTATACTAGGATTTCTCCATGATCTTCGTTTGTTCATTCCAAACCTTATAAAACAGTTAGCACTAATATGCCCATATCTTCCACAACATTCATACCATATCCTTGTATTGTAATCCCATGGTACTGCTGCATATTATCAGTAAGGATCTGTGTGAGTTCGGTAACCTCTAGTGTTTGCTTGGTGTGTAGACCACATGTAGTTCTTTTGCTTAAGCCAACACTTCTTGGTACTATGTCCATATCTATTGCAGTTTCTACAAAACCCTTTGAATTTTGCCTTCTGATAATTGTTAATAGAATTTGTCCTACATTGATTAGATGCGTGACCATATTTATTGCAATTGTAGCAATAACCATTGGACTTAGTGATATTCGGTTGCTTACCTTTTCTAATTTGGCACATGTTGGCAGTATGACCTTGATTTCCATAGTAGTAGCAAACATGCTTCTTTCTTTTGATGTTATTCCTGTTTCTAGCTTGCTTTGATGATTCTCCTCTCTCGGTAGTATGAATTCCTTTCTCGGTAGAGTCTTTTCCTTTGTAACCGAGTCCTACATCTTTGTTGGGTCTTCTTGTATTCAATTGCTCATCCAACATCTTTGATGCTTCATAACTCTTCTTCAATGTTTCTTTTGATTTCTTCTTTGTTTCAAGTTCATCGGTCAACCTTGATACTTCAAGTTTCAATGCTTGATTTTCATCATTCTTCAGAATTTCTTCATGATGTGCATAACCTAGTTGATCTGTCATATTTTGTTGAATCCCAGTCAACCTTATGATTTCATCATTTTTATCAGATACTAAGACTTCAAGTTGTTGTTTCTCTCTTTCTAGATCTCTTGCTTTATCCTTAGCTGTCCTTACTGCATCTAGATTTTCAGTCATTTGTGTGCTGAAATGTTCATGTTCTCTTTTCATTGCTTTTAGTTGATCAGCCAGTGCTTTGTTCTTTTCTTTCAATTCTCCAATCATTTCTTCAGTCTCTTCAGATATACTGTTCTCAGATGATGTCTCAATTTGTTCCACTAACTCTTGAGAGTCCTGCAAATCATCAGATAATCTTCTTCTTACTTTCAGAGATTTTTGCATTTGCCTTTGTATGTCTGCAATCACTTGATTAGCATGATCCAACTCTTCTTGTAGATATACAATCCTCCAAGATTGTTTGTAGCCTTCCATTGATAAGATCTTTCTCTTTAGGCAGTTAAACTCTTTTCCAAGATTCAAGCTTTGATACCAATTGTTAGCCCCAATATGGAAAGCTAATGTACTGAGAGGGGAGGGGTGAATCAGTACTCCAAAATTTTTCTTGAATAATAACTTTACTGTTATGCATAAACAGAATAGTGCAGTAACATAGAATAAAGTTATAACAAATAGATAACAATCATACATGATTCACTCCATAACACATATATTTTTGTTACGCATAAACTCTTGGTTAGAGAGAAAAACTGCGGTGGGGATGGCACCCACAACTTCACTACTGCAATAATAAAGAGTGTTCGGTTAGAGCTACATATTAGCTATTTTTGATAGCTTACCCTGTTAGGAGTAACAAGATCTGTTAGATCTACCTTGCTAAAGGATTTTACAACACTTAATCTAAATGCTGCACCTGGTTAGAGGCTTTACAATTTATAGACTTGATTAGAGTCTTTTACCCTGTTAAAGGTTTCTCTTTCTACTTCACAATATTACAATAAAATCATTACAAATATCTGCAAGTTTACATCTAAAATGTTATAACAGATTCTATGTGCTTAGAATAGATAACCTTGCTTATAGCATAGCTCGGTAACCCATACAGTAACTTGGTAAACCCTTCTATTTACTCTGTTCTTCGACTGTTCTCTGAAAACCTTCCTAGTGACCTTTGTGTCTGTGTAATAGTCTTCTTACACTCATGTACACACCCTTAACTCATGTTGTATAAATAGATCTCTTAAGAGGGTGATCCAATTCATTGCTTCGATCTTACAAACATGATTTATCGAATGAATAACTATACAAAATATTTCATTGGTTAGATTGATCTCAAAATCATACACAATCTTCTGGTGCAATTTCCAATGTGATAACGGTTAGATGTGCCTCGATCTTGTAACACATTTTCATATGCATGTCCAGGTTCAATGAATCTGGTAACACGTTTCACTTGGTGTATATGAACTCAGTGTGTCATCTTTGCTTCTCGGTAAATAGCTCGGTGTATACTGCATTTTGTGACTACTTTCCTCTGTAACCGACTAGACTGTGCATACCGACTTCTCTGTGTATACCGACTGCATGATTCGGTAGTATTAAATGACTAGAGTATATAGTATGACTTTGAATATAAAAACTAATGGCAATTTGATAAGTAGTAACAAATAGTGTGGTCGTTAAGTTATTTGATGGATTTTGTTGTCCCGCTATTGGTTTTATCACACTTCCTATTAAGGTTCATACTAAATCTATAGATGTCAACTTTATTATCATTCCTTCATCTGAACAATTCCATGTGAAGTTAGGCTACCCTTGGCTATCTTCCATGAAGGCTATTGCTTCTCCAATCCATAAGTGTTTGAAATTTCCCCACAATGTAGAAATCATCATTGTTAACCATAGCTTATTTCGACCAACCAAAAGAAGTCTAGGTGTTCCTATTGATTACTTTTGGCCTCAACAATTTGAATCCCTTCCACCAAGATGTGATGCTCTCTTTTAATCTTATCAAAAAATGGAATAAAGATATGATTTTATCCTTAAGCCAACCTAGGAGTCCAAAACTTGATATTCCCATCATTCTTGAAGATGAAGCTCTTCCCCTAATGGATAGAACTAATCTTCCTCCTAAGAAAGATTCCCAACCTATTCCTATGGATGAAACCATGCCTTCTCCTAAGAAGAACAATAATATTCCTCCTAAGATTAGACCTATACCTCCTCCTCATGATGGACCTGGTCTCCTTCCTAAACCAAACATTCCTCCTTTATATGGTGCAGTTCCACCTCCTTCCTCTTATAGAGAGAAGAGACCTGCCTCTCCTCTTGTCCAACTAAAAGACCTCAACTTAAACATCCAACTACCAAATATGAGAATATTCCTCCTTCAACAAATATACCTTAGTCTTCTCATCCTTTCGCTAAAACTAGATGGAATTGCATGAGAGAACGCCGATGAAAACGTCCTGCTAGAGCTCGTGGAGTTGTTTCTCAAACTATTCAATCTCCTTAAACACCAACAGTTGACATGATTCCATTTTCTCCTATGCAAGATGTTGAACCTAAATCTCTAAATCATAACATGC
Source organism: Cryptomeria japonica (assembly GCF_030272615.1). Taxonomy (NCBI): domain Eukaryota; kingdom Viridiplantae; phylum Streptophyta; class Pinopsida; order Cupressales; family Cupressaceae; genus Cryptomeria; species Cryptomeria japonica. The sequence goes on along the minus strand of NC_081412.1, from coordinate 8,207,629 downwards.
AAAAAACATGTGATGGTTTTACTTCTATTCATGTTAGAGCTCATTTTTTTTATAAATCTTGATGAAGAAATGGGTGAAAATGTTATTCATGACGACAATACAACTCCTAATGCTTCTGATAGTGAATATGAATATGTTGACGTTGACAATCATTTATCTGTAGAATTTTCAAAAACATTAATCCTAGCTCCTAGAAATGAACAAAGTGACTTAACACATAAGCATAGTCCTTGTTTGGATCTTGTGATAGCTCCATCTGTTGTGCTTGATGTCACTCCTCTGGTGTGTTTCCCGCCTTCCCAAAATAATGATCATTAAGATCGGGAGGTGGATGTCGTGCTAGAATATTTGCATTAGTACCGTAGATCCTCTACCTCTCTCCTTTATTTCTCTTTTGTGACCATTCTTCTATTTGTATCCATATTCTTCTATTTGTTGTTCCTAGTGATGTCTACTTGAGGACGATGCAAAAAATTGAGATCTCTTTTGGTCTCTTTCATGTTGACTCAAAAGACACATGTGTTCCCTTTCTTCCAAGGTGGTTTCCTTTCTTTGGGGAATGAGGAATATTCTATACATGAGTTATCATACAACATACTGACCCCGAGGAAAGTGAAGCCAACTTGTGCTTTGTGTTTTGTGTTTATTATCCTTGGGTTTATTCCTTGATTAAGGGCTAAATCCTTGCGATAACATGCTCCCTCTCTTTGTCTCTCTTAGGTGTATCCTACCTTAAAGAAATCTCTCTCGATAAGGCATGCACGATCGCTTTAACGTGAGGGCATACACTCAGCTCATATTTTCCTTCTTGATACGTGGAGTTACTTAGTGAACTTGGCTTTGCTTTGTATTTTTTGGTATCCTTTCTTTTCATGACTCATAGTGAGGGGAACTTTACTACTTGCAGTCATGGTTCTCCCTCCTGATCTTCCCTTTTACTTTGTCAATCGAAGTTGTAATATCCTTAGTCCACTGGGGGCTTGGTGTATCTTGCCTCCTTGACATGGTGAAAGTATTTCAATCTTGTCTGCTTGTACTTTACTGATAGTATTGGTATACGCTTATACTCCCACTAAAGTGAGAGCTAAATGTAGTGTCATAAAATTGTGATCCTTGCAATTTTTTACTGTATTTGGGTCTTTGCATTAGTAGAAAAATACCTAAGCCTGATCAGAGACCTGAAACATGCTCATGACATCAAAAACCTGCATTTTTTATCATTCTGCACTGCCTTCTTGTTGTTGCCTGTCCTAAGTTAGGGCAGGACAGGGGCATGGCGCATGACGCCCTTGTCCTGGCCCTATTTTGGGCCCCTTTTGCCCCCCCTTGCATCAGGATTATCAATTTATGAGTGGGAAAAGGTTTTCCTATGTTGGCCTAAGATGGAAAATTACCTAAACACCTCTAATTAGCAAGTATATAAGAAGCACTTCCCCTCCTATTTGCATAAGTGAAAGTAAGGTGAACAAGTGAGAGGTCTCCATTATCATCATCAAGCATTCAAGCATTCAATCAAGCATTGAGCATTTTAAGTCTCCTTTCAAGGCTAGGTGTTGCATTCAAGGCAAGAATTCAATCATTGAAGATGAGATTTATATCAACATTCAAGACATGCTATCTCACATACCCATTCAAGAAAATTCATATACAAAGGTATCAACATTTCAATTACATCCCCTTCTTGAGGTGGATTTTACTTCAGACATTTCCTTTCATTTACTTGTAGCATTTTACAACCACTTGGTTAATTCCAAAACAGGGTTTGACCTGAAGGCAAACTCCCAATCCCAACAAAATTTCCCTTTCTTTTCTGTGTGTAGGTTGCAGTTGCATGACTGTAATTGCAGGTTTAGGCTTCATTTTTCAGAGATGGAAAAAACCCTTTTCAGCATGCGGATTTTTTGGAGGACCATGCATAACTTACACACGGTCACTACAACTTTTTCTTAGATTTGCAGGGAAGCTTTGCCTCGAGATTCTACTTCTAATTTCAGGTGCACTGCTTCATCCCACATCTCTATCTCATGATATAATCATTTCTTTTCATTTATGCACTTAGTCTCAATTTGCTTAATTCAACTAGTCTATTACAAAAGAGGGTTATTTTACTTTCCAAATTTACTGCAATTCACTTAGTATTCAATCTCTTACCATTGCAGATTGGATTTAGTGAATTCAACCCCTCTTTTGAATGTAATGTGTGAAAAATTGAACGGAATCCTTTGTGAAACTTTCATTCCTCTTTTGAGGGGAGTAAAGATTTCCACTTGATCTCCCCTCATCATTTTTAACCTATTACAATATAAAAAATGAATAAGCATGGCATAATAATTTCAAGAAAAAAATTCACTATAGGAATCTATGTCATTCCATCCTTTGAGTGGCTCAATAGTAGAGATGTCTTCATTGGATCTCACAATTTCAAGTATGAAATCATCATCAACTTGTACACTATCCTTATGGCCATCGTTGAAACCTAGGTCCTTCAAGAGAGTGTCTTGGTTTCAAGATAGTTCCCTAGAATCTCTTCATTACCTTTCCTTGAGTCTGGAAAATAACTAGCATATTCAATTTTTGATTTCTTGACAATGGTGTAGCCGAGATCCCTCAGCTCTTAGAACCTCTCCTTGAAAATTTCAAGTTTTATAATAACCTACATTGAGACAACATTGAGTATGATTATTTTGGAAGACTTAGTAAGCTTTCTCTTTTGACCTTGATACCATTCTTCATTCCTATATTTTCACAAAAGCCAAAAAATCTCAATTGATAAAACAAGTAAAAAACGATTATGTTTTTCCAATACCTTCAATACAAACTAACAAGGTTTCAAAAGTACAATGACTCTTATTAGAAGCCCAAGAAACTACCCCAGATAGGAAAATTGACTAAACCTCTTTAGAAAACAAACAATTAAAGAATATATGCTTAACACTTTCAGACACTCTACACAATGGACAATTATTAATATTAATATTGGACTATGGAAGCTTTTTCAACAACAAAAGCCATTTGAAGCAATATTTCCTTGGTTCCAACACAATAGACCATAAATAAATAAGATGTTTAGACCACTCGAAAGGATTAAAATTTAATTTCCAATAATTATTAAGGTGACTAGCCACAACATGTGTCTTCACCATGGAGCTATCAATCACTTTGGAAGTTACTGTATGTAGCATTGTGTTATCACACTATTTAGAATTATTAAATATTTTTGTAATAAAAGTAGTCTTAATGAGAAAAAGACAATCTTTACCTGCTTCCTTGGCCACTAAGTATGTTGTCTGATAGGATCGAGGAAGACCATAATCAATGCTCAGGTACCAAGATCTCAATTGCATATTATCCAAAATAAGAGTAAAGTTTTCATTAGTTATTTATAGATTTGGTTGTGTATGATATTACTACATCAATGTTTTGAATCACACTCTGTGATCCATCATTAGAATGAAAGAGACTAAGGAGATGTAAGATTCCAACAACAACAACCGAGAAAGGAGTTATATTTGTGGTAAAGATTCTGTGAAATAGATCTAGTGTCAAAAATATTTTTACCATTATTTCTACTAAAGTCACAACTAGTAACCTTATTTCCAATCCATTCACAAGCTTTATATATGCTCTTGAACACACTAGAACTAGAGGGGACCATAAAAAAATTACCAAATAAGGAGTCATAGATATTCCTTTCCAATCTTTAGCATGTTTAGGGGAGGAAAAATTAATGTTGTTGCTCACAAGAAATTCCCAAGGGTATTTACCATCAAGGGATTTTATAATCCATATAATTGTCAAAGAGACACCATAAATTTTTAGATTGTTGATACCATGGCCACCTTGCATTTTTCTTAAGTAGTTCACTATTCCCACTTTACTGAATGTTTTTCTTCTTTCCTTTACCATTTTATGAGATGAAGGACCTAATCTTCTTTTGAATCTCATTAACTTAATAAATACATAATAGGAAGACTGGAGAGTAATATAGGCTATAAGGAGAAAGAGTCTTTTGATAGACTTGTAGTCTCCCCGCTAAAAGAAATTTTTTTTTGCTCGATTTAGCGATTTTTACATCTATTTTTCTTTAATCCAATTCCACATATTATTAAGATAAGGACTAATAGCAAATGGGATCCATAAATATCTAAATTACTTATTCAAGCCACCCCATTGAAGTTTAAGTTTTGCAAACCAATCATGAGGTTTGTCTTTCTAACCCAAAACCATTAATTTAGCCCTAGAAATCTTAGCACCTAAAGCTTTACAAAAGATCTCCAGTCTTCTTATCAATTTATCAAATTTTTCCTCATTCAAGGTTGCAAACATTGCAGTAGATTATCCTATAACAATGGTCTAATTCTTCTTTTGATAGTATTTGATATTTGATATTAATTTAATGGGTTATATTTTTCCCTCCACTGTTATGTACTTCTAGACTAAGATAGTTCCTCTACTAATTTGACTCTAGGTATCCTTTTGAGTAGTAACTCTTATTGTATTTTCTAAGAAATTATTAGTACTATATTACCAATTAAAAGAATAACAAAAATATATGCAAGATAAAATAATATATTAAATGATATAATAAAAATCAAAATAGTAAAAAATCGCTAGAATATAAAATTGAAACTAAGTTGTAAAAAAACTAAGGCGTAAATTAATTGAGATAAAATAGTGAAAGAAAAATGAGAGAAATAAGGGGGAGGAAAATGAATAATTAAAGAAAGAAAAATCTAAAAAATCTAGAGAAGAAATAAATTAAAGGAATGTAAAAAAATATGCGAAAGGCAACAACCCCATGCAATTAAAATGAAGAAAAAAGAAAGAGCAAAAAATTCTGACTAGAATGATGAATACCACATAGATGAGAGAGAGAGAGAGAGAGAGAGAGAGAGAGAGAGAGAGAGAGAGAGAGAGAGAGAGAGAGAGAGAGAGGAGCTAGATGAGGTGGAATATGTGAAAGTGATGTAGTCATTGTACTCCACATCATTTTAATTTATCAATGTAGTGTGGTGTCCATGGCTGTACACTAAAGAGAAGAAATAAAACTTGCTTGGTAGTCTATTGCATATCACACTTACAAGGAAGGAAAAGAGAAAATTTACATGAAAGAAATGCTAATCTATCTCACACTTGAAAAGGATAATATAATTCACACTTCGCTGGAAGTGAAATGCTTGCTAGAATCAAATTTACCCTGATAAAATTCTAGAAATACATTGCTAGAAATGATACTATATCTATCCTATATCCTTAGGCTAAAACGAGCCTTTCTAATCCCTCCCCATTTGCTCAATTGATTAAAATGTATTTATAAAATTCTGATTACATATCTACCTAACCAATCCACTAAAAATTTGCATCTAAGATCCTATTTTTGATGGAAATTTTGGGCTGAATAATAGAAGCATATGGAAGTTTTACACAAACAATATCGTGCCACTTCATTCTTTCATTCAAATAAATTTACATATATAGGATTTTTATTTCCTACATTATAGGAAACCTAGTGCAGAGCACTTGACACTCCATGCAATTTTTGGTTTGTTCTAAGTCTTTTGTGTTGTCTTTTATGTTGGAATAAGTGGACCAACCATTTGGGACTCCATGAAGTCATGGTTGAATTGTTCAGGATGTTGATAACCTGAAAAGATGTAATGTTGGTATTGTTCACAGGTGCACTAATCTTTGAGTAGATTCATCGTGTAATAGGGTGCAGGGCATTTTTTTAGGTATCCTAGAATGCACAGTGGGCCTATGGAGCCTTAGGAAGCATTAGAGTGCAAAGTTGCATCCTCGGGATGAAAAGATGTAAAGTTGCTAAGCAACATTTTGCAACATTGTAAAAGTGGCACTTTTGTTGATTGATTGTGAAGAAGTTGGTTCCAACCAACCGAATCATGTTATATAAGACAAAAATAAATTCATTGTACAGGTTAGAAGATTTGGAATGCAAAAGCAAGTTTTGGAGTTGTAAGAAAATCTTGTTTTGTCACTGTTTTGATTTTTGCTGTTTAGTATGGTCTAGTACAGACTTGTCAGAAGAATATACTTGCAAGGAATGAGAGTTTGTTGAGTATAATTTCCAATAAGGTAGATTGAAACATTTTATTGTGTCTAGTTGCAGAGATCCAAATCATTCTTTGTAGCTAGGTGGAAAACCCTTGCAAACTAGGGATTAAGCAAGAAATGACTCTAACATGAGCATCCACTAATGGAACCGGTTGAAATATTGTGGATTTATAGGTTAGGGTCTGTAAATATGTTTAGTATAGGTATTTTGGTTTTGTAGACCATTAAATTGTTTTTACAATGATACCCTAGGCCCACAACTAGGAGCTGGTGAGACTAGGACAACAAGAGATGTGTGTTTTCCGAGCACATATGGATTGGTGGAGCCAAAGTTGATACATGTTTGGAGACTCCCAAAAATTTCCTTTGAGAATCCATGATTGGTTTTTACAAATGATTTGACTGGTGAAGCTTTCTAAAGCCAGGTTTGCAAGTCACCCAGTTAGGCCTAAAACCCTTAAAAATAGGACAATATTGGAAACCCCGTGTCTACGGAGAACCCAAATGCCATTTTGAAATATTGTTTGTAAATCTGAAAAGGGTGCTCAAATATATAATTTATTTGTGGCCTTGTGTGGTAATATTTGAAACCAAGACCTGAAAACCGTCATAGGAGGGCTAATTGAATTAGGCCTATTTGGAGCCAGTATAGGCAAGGTGACCTTAGGAAAGCTTGCCAATGGGGCTAAAGGTGACCAAACCATTGAAAGACACCATAGACCCTATGTAAGCTCATTTTACACTCATGGAACAAGTTGTGGGAAAATATCCTTTGCAGAGGTGGTTGGAACACTAGAGAGTTGTGGTAGGTATTGAGGTGGAATCCTCAATAGGTAGTGTTGATTGTTCAAGATCAAAGGCTATACCTTGGAGGAAAGCCTTAAAGTGGATTAGGCCTTGGACATATAACTAGAAGAACCCTTACCAAGTACCATTTGATGGACTTGAGAAGTTAGAAGGGTTGAAGTGAGCAAGAAAGACACTAGGTGATTTGGAGTAGTATCCAAGAATCTCTGCATCAGAGTGGTATCAGAGCTACCCTTTTTGAAACATTGGTGTATGTCAGACATTGAGGAATCAGAAGGAAGTTTAATGCCTCCAAAGGCAATGACTCAAGAAGCCATCCGACAGATGGTGACAGAGATTCTAGAAGCATTGAGGGATCAGGAAGGAACTAGAGGAACTCGAGATGCTAAGAAGGGGAAGGTTAAGACAAAATGGGGAGATGAGACAGATGAAGAGGTGGAAAATGAGGAGGACCAGACAACAATAGCCATGCGTCAAGACCAAAAACTATTCTTGGATGCACTCAAATCAATCTCCAAGGATAATTTGGATGGATTACCCACCTATGGAGGAAATCTCAATGGAGAGGAGTTATTAGATTGGATAGAAGCATTGAATAATCATTTTGATTATAAGGAGGTAGCAGAGGAGAAAAGAGTAAATGTAGCCAAGTCAAGATTGAGGGGTTTAGCACTAGTTTGGTGGAACATGATGCAAGAAGAAAGGGTACAAGTAGGTAAGAAAAAGATAACTTCATGGGAGTGTATGAAGATAAGGCTTAAAGCTCAATTCCTACCAGGGGACTATGAAGTTCAAATCCATAAGAGACTACAAAATTTGAAACAAAGGGAACTAGATGTCAATGCATACACTAAGGAATTCCACAAACTAAGTTTGAGGGCTAGGAAACATGAGAATGAAGTGGAGAAATTGGCCAGATACATGAATGGCCTTAGGCAAAACATACAAGATGAAATAAGCATCCTCACACCTAACACTGTTCATAAGTGTTTTCAATTGGCATTAAGGGTAGAGGAAAATATTAAAAGGAGAAGTGAGCAAAATCATAAGCATAGAGGTGGTAAGAACTTCAGAAGTAGAGGAAGCTTTGGCAGAGGGCAGAATGCTCCAAGGAATGAAGAACATCAAAAACAAGAAGGAAGTGGGGACTCACAAAGAGGAACATATAGGGGATCCTTTAGAGGGAGAATAAATTTTAGGGGCAGGTTTGGAAGCTCAGGGAGAGGAGATACAGTCTTCACCAGTAGGTGTTACCACTGCAACTAAGTTGGACATACCATGAGCAAGTGCCCGAGGAAAGCCTCAAGTTCATCAAGTTCATACATGGGTGAAAGAAGGACTCAATTAGTGCAAGATGAGGATACCCAAAGTGAGACCTCTCCAATCAGCAAGGCAGGGCCAGTGATAGATGGAGAAAATTCGATGATGAGAAGAACAAGGCTAAAGATGCCCCAAGCTCAAGAGCCACCACAGAGGAAAAGTCTATTTAGGGCCACTTGTAAGTCACATGGAAAAATTTGTAAGGTGATTGTGGATTCAGGTTCCACAAAGAATATTGTCTCAGTTGAAATGGTGGATAAGCTCAAACTGAAAAGATTACCTCATCTCACACCCTATAATGTGTCATGGCTCAACTAGGGTCAACATGTCTTAGTTGATGAACAAGCATGGGTGGACTTTGAAACTGGTGAATACAAAGACAAACTTCTATGTGACATATTGCCTATGGATGTCTGTCATCTGCTCTTGGGTCGTCCATGGCAATATGATGTAAAAGCCTGTCATGATGGAGAAAGGAATAGTTACCTCATCACCAAGAATGGTAAGAAGTGTCAAATGGATCCATTACTAGATCCAAAGGAGGAAAAACAAGTAGGGTCATGTGCTATGTTTCTGAGTGGTACAGAGTTCCTTAAGGTATTAAAACAAGAAGGTAATCGGGGCAATGCTATAGTGCTAAAGCCTATAGATGAAGCTAAGGCAGATCCAATGGGTGAAGTGCCTCAAGAAGTGCAAGGTCTATTAAAGCAATATGCAGAAGTTATAGGAGATGATATGCCAAATTCTTTGCCTCCAATGAGGGATATAAATCATCAAATAGAATTGATACCAGGGGAAAATCTACCTAACAAAGCTGCTTATAAAATGACACCTAGCCAAAATGAAGATATCGCCAAACAAGTTCAAGAACTCTTAGAAAAAGGGTTTATTAAAAAGAGCTTGAGTCCTTGTGTTGTACCTGTTTATGGTGAAAATGGATAACAATAAACAACAATATTGAAAGGCTAAATGAATTCAACCACAAAACCCTAGCCTAACAATGAACAAAGATCCAACATAACATATGAAGATAACCTAAGACAATGCAAATAACTCAAAATCACAAAGATTATACCATCACATGTCCAATAGGGTTTTGATCTCCATTCTTCCTATCTCCATTGATCTTGTTTGATATACTTGCTCTCCGATTTTTATATGCACAAGAGCTCAACAAAGAACGGAATGTGGTTGCAAGTGGAATTGTAGTGTAGCCAAGTACTCCAAAATCAGTCATTAGGCATTAGGATATGTCATTAGGGTTTGACAATGAAGAAAGCATCTTCTTAAATAGAAGACACAATAAGAAATGGAGGGTTAAGATTGAGAGGTGTAAAAAGAGACGTCGGCTAGGATTAGAGGGTAGGTAAAAGAAATACCAAAATAATGAAAGAGGTAGGTAGTGTATGAATTAAGAGATGAATGACATGTGTCATGTGTAGAAAAAGATAATGAATTAATTAAATAAATAAAGATTTATTTAATTAATAGAAGAAGTGGGATAATTAAATAAATAAAATATTTATTTAATTTAGGAAAGGGATAATTTAAATAAATAAATATATTTATTTAAATGAGAAATAAGGCTAGAAGAGGATAAATGAATTAATTAAATAAATAAAAATTTATTTAATTAATAGAAGAAATAGGCTTAGATAATTAAATAAATAAAATATTTATTTAATTAGACATGACAATTTTGAGTGTCTACATTTTGCCCCTCTTTGAGACAATGCGGCTTGTCGCGTTGTTTCAAAGAAGATAAGATGAACTGATACAAAGTTGCCCCAGAATGGGAATTATACGCCCCCTCGAGAGATTGGATGAAAATGTCCAAAAAGATTGCAGACAATCTCTCGATAAGAAAGACGGGATAGAATGGATTGATTGGATAAAGTGACAAAGTCACGGGATGAGAAAGACTGACTCGGGAAATGAAGACGAGGGCTAGGCTAGGCTATAAGATAGACCACGGGCAAAAGACATCCTCATTGTCATCCACACCCTTACGAGATCACAGTGCAGAGCGAGAAAAGAGCAGCAGCAGTTAGCAGTGATGGCTTTGGTTCATAGATTTGACCGTGTTCGCTGATTCCAGCGACCAGCAGATGGAGGAGAGCCGGTAAGTACCCGAAAACCTCCTCGTAGTTTCACGCATTTCAAGTTTTGTCATAAATGCATGTTTAGTAGCAATAAATGCGTTAGGAATAGAGTAGTTAAAAAGTGCAAAAACGCGCAAACGCGTCTGTATCAGTGCTAGGCACGTCTGTGTCGGACAGGCGCGTCTGTGTCGGGTCCAGGCGCGTCTATGCCTGGAACCGCGTTTGCGTTGATTGCGGGCGCGTTTGCGAATTATAGAAGCGTCTGTGCCCTGTAGGGGCGTTTATGTTATGTAGGGACGTCTGTGTTCCCTAGTCGCGTTTGTGCATGGCATGGGCACGTTTGTGTTCAGAAAACGCGTCTGTGTTGCAGAAGCGCATTTGTGCAGTCTATAAGCGCGTTTAGGAGCTTGAAGCACGTTTGTGTTGCAAAATGCATGGTTTTAGTCTTTTAGGTCAAATCGGCAGTTCTGTGATGAACATACGCTGTCGATTGGATAAACTGCTGAGAGGATACACTCAAGCAGGTCCTCTAGGAAGACTAGGATAGATCAAGGCACTTTGTGATGAACAGGGAGCACCAAGATAGGCAGCACTTTGTGATGAACAGGGAGTGCGAATGTGAGTAACACTTTGTGATGAACAGGGAATGTCACACATGTAGTACTTTGTGATGAACAGGGAGTACTACTAGGATAGATAGCAACACTTTGTGATGAACAGTGAGTGTCACTAGGATAGGTAAGTGTATGCATTTAGATAGCAAGTAGCATTTTGTGATAAACAGTGAATGCCACGATAACTGACATGATTGATTGGTTTGACTGCAGGAGTATTTACCAATGTTGGAGTCATGGGAGAGATTCCCATCGACTCAGAGGCTGCGACCAGAGTTGTCGATTCAGGATAGGATTTCCATTGAGGAGATGGGTCTTACACATGTGCTATTTGTGCCTGAGTTTCAGGCAAACATGGGTTTGCTGACTGCGTTGGCTGAGAGATGGCACTCTGAGATGTGCACGTTTCATCTGCCGATGGGTGAGATGATAGTGACACTGGAGGATGTGTACAGGATTCTGCATATCCCGATCGATGGAGAGTTGATTCCATACGATCGTGATGGTGACAGGGAGGCGCTGCGACGGGTATTTCAGGATCCCGGGTTGGAGATGCGAGCAGGTCACGTAGCCTGGGATACCATGACTGCTACAGGTTTAGCATTGCCAGCGGTTATTGGAGGAGCTATCAGTGGTTACTTGTGTCTGAGCAGAGCCACATGGGGATTGGCAGTTGGCTGGGGAGGGGCATTGGAGACACTGATGATAGAGCACACCAGATATGCGTGGGGGCCATGTGTCCTGACACATTTGTACTATGAGCTGCATCAGTTTGTATACCACGGATCAGTGGGACTGGGCTGCGGAGTGACTCTCCTTCAGGTGTGGGCATATGAGCACCTTCCCATCACACGGCCGATCCACTTCAAAGGCAGAGGGCAGAGATGGAGCTTCGTGCATTTGTACGACATGATTACTTCACAGCCACGGATTGGTCGACTGGAGCATTGGAGGCACGTCATAGATGACATAGACATGGTCATCTGGAGGCCGTACCTAGGGTGCGAGGAGTGGGATGACGACGCATTGGAGCTACCCTATGCATTCAGGAGCAGGTATCTGATTGGGCGGACACCCTATATTCTGGAGAGGCAGCTTGTAGACAGGGTATGCAGGCAGTTTGGACGGATTCAGCGGATGCCATGAGGCTCGGGCATGTATGCCCGTACAGTCAGAGATCAGGTACAGTTTGGGCCGCTTCTATCATATGATCAGGCTGTGACACAGCTGGCGGAGATGATGCCATTACCCTGGGACATGTAGCCAGAGGTAGAGGATGCAGGGATGGACGCAGAGTACTCTGCGTATTGGGCAAAGCATCCATTTCCTAGGTTGACAGATCCGGGAGAGCTGCTGGAGGGAGAGGCAGGAGGGGATGATGAGGATGATGGTGGAGGAGATGGAGGCAGGGGACGATGGAGGCGGAGGGGAGTGGTGGGGGAGAGGCGAGTAGCACCTCGGAGGGAGGGAGGACAGGAGAGAGCAGCTCAGGTGGTGAGAGGCTGGGGTGGATTGCCCCTACAGGTACCAACAGCACAGGGTCCTAGAGCACAGGGACTTAGACAGGTGCAGGGATAGGAGCAGGTGCAGAGACAGGGACAGGTACAGGCACAGGTACCTATTCAGGCACCTAGACAGGTACAGGCGGAGGCACAGGTACAGGCACCTGCAGAGGAGGAGCCACAGGTAGAGGCTGAGGGTGGAGATCCTGAGGAGGATGAGCTGCTAGGGCTGAGAGAAATCTGTCAGGGCCAGGCAGACGAGATTACAGATTTGGAGCGGGAGAGGGATCGCCTCAGGATCAGGCTCAGGGACACAGAGCGGGAGAGAGACCAGGCCATCCAGAGATATATTGAGGCCGAGACAGCTCTGAGGGCAGGGAGGCGGGCAGCAGAGGATGCAGGGGCAGGCTACGCATATGTGCTGCGAGCCGGAGAGGAGATCACCTACTGGAGGGATCTATACTATGCTGCCGTGCCAGCGGATCAGCGGGCGAGGAGCTTCCATAGATCGTCGCGCACAGCGACGGCTACGGGAGGGAGTCGTAGGAGGCAGGCATCCAGCGGTGGGGTCATGGGTCCTCCACCACCACCAGAGAGGCAGGGGGATCCTGGAGTGGGTCCATCTATAGCTCAGACTCCGTCGAGGCCAGGCGGTTCTGAGGGAGGGAGTTCATCATAGCCATAGATGGCTCCCCTTTGTATCAGTATATGTACCATTTTTTGTATTGTAGACACCTGCGGGTGATTTTGTAGCCATATGATTTTTGACATCATTGTATCATGACACATTTTGATTATATATGAGATGATCCATTTTTGCGGCAGCTATATGCATGTGTACCTTATGTGATGAGATGTTCTTATGTGATGCATGTTTTATGATATGGATGCTTATATGATGCAATGCAATATTTTTTTGTTCTTTTATGTTGTATATGTGATGCATGATGCAAATGTGAATGTATGTAATGCAAATGAATATGATAATGCAAATGATTATTTACATAATGAAAATGTGAGATGTGCTAATATATGTTGTATGCAGGATGTGATGCATTTGTGATATCTATATGTATGTATGAAATGCTTATATGTGGTGATGTAGGTGTAACTATATGAAATGCAAATGTTTTTGGTGTGTCATTATACTCAGTCATGTAACAGCGGGCTACGCGGACTCGAGAAGGACAATGGAAGTCAATCAAGAAAGGGGGATGGAAGACAGAAGATATGAAAGTGAAAGAGCTTCTTGTGCGTTATCATCATTGAGCTTATTATGGCAAAATAGGTTTATGACAATCGAGGCATATGTTCGGCCCAGAAAGTCATTGTACCTGTTTGCATGGAGATAAGACAGTCACAAACAAGGAATGCCCCAGTTCATACTAGACTCACAGTGTCCTCATATCCTTGGACAAGTCATAGCATTACTAAGAGACAATCCACAGACAACAAATGCAAATAGGTGATGATACCCCATCCTCGCCTTTCTAGTCAAAGACATCCTGGAGATAGAATCTCTAGTTAGAGACATCCTAGAAAAGCTAAAAGACATGTCACCAAAATAAAGATAAAATCAAAAGAAAACCAAGACTTGACACCAACATCCACTGTAGTCCTCAAGTTTAGTGTCTCTTGTCACTTGTATAAGTCAAATTTTGATTGTGGTCACAATGTTCACTTTCACAAAAAGGATAGATAGCACTGAACCATATGTTGTCTAAGTCTGTTGAAAGATTTGATTTATTGAAGCCCATTGTTGCTGCTGTGTCTCATCTGAAACTGACTGAATCCATGAAACTGATACTTTATTGCGGAGAAGACGGAACTTTATTGTGGACTGGCGATGCAAATGTTGCTTTATTGCGGATTGTGCGCGGATAGACTGAAGGAAGCTGGCAAAAACTATACTCCTTGAAACACGTGATGTTCTTAGTTCCACACCCATCACTAGACGTAGGAATTGCCTTAGTCACAGATAGGAGCTGATTTATTATGGATGGAAAGGGAGTGAAAAAGGGAGGGTTATGGATGGCTAACCAATCTTAGGTAGATCAATAACAAGCCATGATGGGAATGGGTAAGTTTATTGTGAGTGAACAGGTTGTGAGTGTGTGCAAAGTGAAAGATGAAAGAGAATCCTGAAGGAGAGAGGAGCAATGTCTCTACGCATGGCGCTGGGGACCCAGTTTTCACCATGGTACTTGCCCAGGGCGCCACCGAAGTGGTTTTCACTGTTGGACGAAATTATTTCTCTTTACTTTTTTCGATTTTTCAATGTTTTTTTGTGTCACAAGGCACCTGTTTGCCAGGTTTTCACCAAGTAACAATTTTTTTTGTTTTATAATTTTTTTTTTGTATTTTTAAAATTTTTTGATTTTTTTGCATTTTTGAATTAGGATATTCTGAAGAGCTATGTGTAGAACCTGCGAAGGTGCATGCTGTTGATAGGATCCTCTAAGGGTTCACCTTCTGTAGTTGAGAGCTGATATGCCCCAGATCCATATACCGCTGTGATGATGTAAGGACCAAGCCAGTTTGGTTCGAACTTGCCCTTCTTATCTCTGTCTTGCTGATTCTTGGGGTTCTCTCTGAGGACTAAGTCACCTACCTCAAATGTGCGAGGCTTAACTTTATGATTGTAACTGCGACTCATTCTTTGTTGGTAAGCCTTGAGATGATTAAAAGCAGTGTGTCTTCGTTCCTCCAGCAGTTCTAGTTCTTGTAAACGAGAAACCCTGTAGTCTTCATCGTTGATTATGTTTCTCAAGGAGACCCGTAAAGAAGGTAGCTCGACCTCAATAGGCAAGATGGCTTCAGAGCCATAGACAAGTGAGTAGGGTGTAGCTCCTGTAGGTGTGCGGACACTTGTACGATAGGCCCAGAGTGCAGGATTGAGTTGGATATGCCAGTTACAGCCAGCATCGTCGACTGTCTTTTTAAGGATTTTAAGAATTGTTTTGTTAGACGCCTCAGCTTGGCCATTACCTTGGGGGTAATATGGTGTGGAGAAACGGTGGGAGATATGGAAGCGCTCACAGAGTTCACGAACATCCTGATTCTTGAAGGGACGCCCGTTATCAGTAATAATGGAAGTAGGAATCCCGTATCGGTAGATGATGTAGTTCAGGATGAAAGTAGCAATTTGTTTTCCAGTAACTTGTTTGAGAGGTACAGCTTCAATCCACTTTGTGAAATACTCTGTGGCTGTGATAATGAATTTATGCCCATTGGAAGAAGGAGGGTGAATCTTGCCTATGAGATCGAGTCCCCACTGAAAAAAGGGCCAAGGAGATGCAAGTGGTTGTAGTTCCTGTGCTGGTGCATGTATGAGGTCTCCATGAATTTGACACTGCTTACCCTTCTTGACAAACTGATATGCATCTTTTTCCATAGTAGGCCAGTAGTATCCAGTCCTGATGAGTTTCTTGGCCAAGGTAGGACCACTAGTATGCGGACCACATATCCCTTCATGCACTTCTCGTAATGCAATCTGAGCTTCGTCACTCTCTAAACATCTCAGAAGGGTGCCATCTAGACCTCGTCGGTATAGGATATCAGCTAGGATAACGTATCGAGAGGATTGGCGAATGAAAGTGCGGCGTTGATTGTTCGATAGATCGGGAGGTAAGATATTGTCGTGAAGGTATGTGAATATGGAACCATATAACTGGGATTCAGGACCAACAACACATATCATTTCTGTAGGAGTGATATCATATGACGGAATCAGTAGGTTGTCTACCAGGAATTCATAGCAGGTCTCAGTTTGCGGTAGATCAATGAGCGAAGCAATTGTAGCCATGGCATCAGCAGCGCGGTTCTGTTCTCTTGGTATCTGCTCAAACTCTATCTTTGCGAAGTGCTGTTTCAGATTATCTACCAATTGTTTGTAAGGCATTAGCTTTTCATATTTTGTTTGATAATTATCAATTGCTTGACGGATGACAAGTTGAGAATCCCCGAAAACACGAAGTTCTTGGATCTTCCATTGAACTGCAATTCTTAACCCAGTTATTAATGCCTCGTACTCCGCTATATTATTGGTGCAAGGAAATGATAAGCGGTATGACTTTGGTATAGAATCGCCTTGAGGAGTTATAAAGAGTATACCCGCTCCTGCCCCGTGCTGTGTGTATGAGCCGTCAAAGTATAAATGCCATGGCTTTGCAGGTGATATTGTTAGAATGGACTCATATGGAAATTCTGACTGTAGAGGAACATCATCTATCATGGGAGCATCTGCCAGTTGATCTACAATTTCTTGTCCTTTTATAGCTTTTCTGTCCACGTATTCAATGTCGAATTCACTCAAAATCATTACCCACTTGGCCAGCCGCCCAGTAAGTGTAGCTTTGTTGAGAAGATATTTTAGTGGATCAATTCTGGCAATCAACTTAGTCTTGTGAGTGAGCATATAATGTCGTAATTTTTGTGAAGCAAAGACCACAGCGAGACACGCACGTTCGATTGGAGTGTAGTTTAGCTCATATCCCACCAATGTGCGACTGATATAGTAGACTGCTTTTTCTTTGCTGTCAGGTATTTGCTGTGCTAAGAGTGCCCCCAGTGCTGTCCGAGTAGCCGATATGTAAAGTAGCAAAGGTTGATCTGGAATTGCTGGCATCAAGACTGGTGGGTTCAAAAGATAGTCTTTAAGTGCCTGAAAAGCCTGTTGACAGTTCTCATCCCATTTGAACTTGATGTTTTTGTGTAGCAGATGTTGGAAAGGGTTACACTTATCTGCAAGTTGTGCTATGAATCTTCGTATGGACTGGAGTCTCCCTTGTAAAGATCGAAGTTGACTGATATTCTTGGGTGGCGGCATGTCCAAGATAGCCTTGACTTTTGCTGGATCAGCTTCTATTCCTCGTTTAGACACAATGAATCCTAGGAGCTTCCCGGAGGTTACTCCAAAGACACATTTCTTAGGATTTAACCTTACCTTGTATTTTTCCAGCCGATCAAAGACAACTGAAAGTATGTCCAAGTGTGTACCTCTGTCTATTGATTTTCCCCAAAGATCATCAACATAATCTTCCACTGTTATGTGCATGAGATCATGAAAGATAGTAGTCATCGCTCGTTGATAAGTGGCGCCTGCATTTTTCAGCCCAAAGGGCATGACGTTCCAACAGAAGGTTCCCCATGGACAAGTGAATGATGTTTTATGTTGATCTTCAGGTGCAATCCTGATCTGATTATATCCAGAAAATCCGTCCATTAAAGATAGCATTTCATGACCTGCTGTGAGATCAACGATCAAGTCTATGTTTGGTAATGGGAAATCGTCCTTTGGACAAGCCTTGTTGATATCTCTGAAGTCTATACATATTCGGATGCTGCGATCCGGTTTGCTGACAGGTACTAAATTGGAAATCCATTCGGGATAATCAATTGGGCGTATGAATCCGACATCCAGTAATTTCTCTAGCTCTGCCTTGACTAGCAATGCCACTTGTGGATGCATTTTCCTTAATTTCTGCTTTACTGGTTTTGCCCCCGGTTTAATTGTTAAATGATGCATTACTAAATCCGGGTCTAGTCCAGGCATATCAGTATAAGACCATGCGAAGTTGATTTGTCGTTCCTTGAAAAAGCTTATGAACTTTGTCCTCTCGGCCTCTGTCAATGATTGAGCCAAAAATATGTTGTGTGGAACCTCTGCTGTACCAATGTTTGTCTTTATAGTCTCCTCTACCAACATGGATGATTTTTCCTCATATGATGCTGGGAGAATGTCGAGCCTTCCATCTTTGGGCGCCTCAGAGAGGTTTTCACCCTCAGATACGTCCTTTCTTTTTACTTTTGTAGAGTCAGATAGTGCCACAGTGTGGTTTTCACCATAAGACCCTTGTTTTGTTTTTATTTTCACATTTTTGCGACTAGAAGGCCCGACACCCTCACCAAAGTATGCCATGTTATTAAGCTCTATGGCGTATCCTGCTTTGTGGTCTCCGGGAGGAAGATCATCGCGAATGCCAAGATAATCGACAATAGCTTCGTCATTTTGAAATGTATCAAACTGTACTGGTCCCTCATGATCCCAGTCAATGAGTTGGGGGTGGACAAGGGGAAGGTCTTTAGTGTTTTCAGAGTTCGCAAGGTTAATAGTGAAGATGTGGTTATATTTAGGTATGTCAAGATAGTCATCGAGGTCGTCAATGGCACTCTCCTCATCAGTTTCGATCGTGAGCGAGTCCAAATTATCATCACTAGTAGCACCCTCAGGGACAGGTGTCCTCATCCTATGTGATCTTGACCTAGGGCCTTGAAACGAAGCTTGTGCGGGATCCTTATGGGTTGGTTCTTGGCCAACTCTGAATTTTTTGTAAAACTCCTCCTCCTCTGTAGGTTCCTCTGGCTCTCTAAATGTCTCGTTGAGCTCATAATCGCTAAAGGATTTGTCTGAACCCCATTCCCATTCGTTGGAATCTGTAGAATAGTCATCCTCTTGTTGAACTTCAGCCATTTTGATTCACCATACCTCTTTTGTTCCTTTATTGTGTAGTCTGGGATTTATAAAACCAAGCCCTTTTGAGCGTTCTCTTCTTGTAGTTAGCTCAGGTTGTAAGGGCTCCATGATACCTTCTTTGCGTAGTCCGAGAGGGCTTTTTCCATCATACCCGAATCTTTGCAGAATTTTGAAGCCTTTGCCATAGTTCTCACAGGGTATGATAATCTGATCATGTGTGTCCTCTTCAACGTCCTTATAGAGCATTTTATATAAATTTTCTTCCTCCAGTTCACCCCATTTTTGAAAGATGGTAGGATCCCATTTGAGTATTATGATGGAGATTTTCTTGTTAGGATGTGGCCTCCCATATTCCTTGGGGGAGTTCATGACTTGTCGTAAGAACATTGTTTGATTCAAAGTGTATTGTCCCATGCCTTTTTCTTGAAACTTGGCTCTAAGTTCACCTTGTTTGGATGTCGAGGGTTTTAATGACTCAGGATCAATATATGCTGACGAAGGAGTAGCCTCACGATTGCTGGGAATGATAGTCTCAGTATGTGATCTCAAGTTATTGCAATATATGAATGGATTTGGATCACCATTGACCGTTACCTCGACTCCATTGTGAGGGAACTTAATGCACTGATGGTATGTTGATGGGACTGCCCTCATTTCATGAATCCACGGACGTCCTAGCAATATGTTATACATGAGATCTAGATCCAGGACTTGACAAACCACATCCTTTGTGACTGGCCCTATTCTTAGTGGTAAGGTGACCGTGCCCTTGGACGAGCGCTCTTCATCATCATAAGCCTTAATAGTGATTTGGTTTGTAGAATTCACAGCCTTGTCAGAATATCCCAATTGTCTGATGGTGCTCAATGTACAAATATTAAGACCTGCTCCTCCATCTATTAGGACTCGTTTTATTCGGTGTTTATGTATGAAGGCTTCAACATGTAGGGGTGCATTATGAGGCTGACTTATGGAGGCGTCATCGGCTTCTGTGAATGTGAGGGAGTGTGGAATGGATAGGTATCCCACCATGGCTTGAAACTGGTCCACGTTCAGATCCGTAGGGACAGTAGTATCTCTCAAGGTTTTATCAAGGATAGCTTTATGTGCAGGAGATATACGTAAGAGCTCAAGAATAGAGATGAGTGTAGGTGTCTTCCCTAGTTGTTCTACAAGGTCGTACTCAGGCTTGGTTGATGAAAGATTGGTATTCTTAGTGGAGCATCCTGGCAATGTGATCTTACCTCGACGGGTTGTAACATGACATTCAGAGGTAGATGTGGATGAAGATCCCACACCTTTTAGGACAATTTTGGGTCTTTGAGAAAGATTCTCAGGATTTTTGTTTTTGATAGTAATGGTAGAAATATAATTGTCCATTGAGATGTGATTGATAGTAGAATCATAATTGTAAGGTGCTCTAGTGTAATTGGCTTGATCATCTGTGACTTTGCCTTTTCCTTTGTCATGTTTTGGGAATGGTTCCTTAAACACCTCATGTTCTTGGTTAGATGAATGTCCTTCAATCTCAATATCTCCTCTGTCAATGAGATCTTGTACAATGTTTTTCAATTGATGGCAATTACCTGTCTTGTGACCCTTGCTCTAATGAAACTCACAATATTCATCATCATTCCACCAATTCGGTTTGACCTTTGGTTCATATGGAGGAAAATCTGGAACTGTGATCACTTTGTTTGCTACAAGCTTTTTGAATACTGATTCAAGTGGTTCTCCCAATGGAGTGTACTTCCTTCGTGGTTTTGAAGTTGTTTGATTGTTCACTTGATTGTTGGTAGAACTTGATCCAGAAAAGATGAACTTTGGTCTCACTGTGTTGGCATCAACAACACCATCATTAACTGTGTTCTTGTTCTTGTTCCAAAATTTTGGTTTGTCCTTTCCTTTGAAGTCCTCTTTGTTTTCTTTGAATAGTTTGATAACTCCTTGTTCAATTAAGACTTTTTCTGTTGCTAGGCCCTTTTCAATGACATCCTTGAATGTAGACAAACAAGCTTTCCTGAGATCATAGCCAATAGCCTTGTTAACGTTTTGTGTGAGCATCTCCACCATTTGTTTTTGCGGGATCTCACAAGAGCATCTGCTAGCTAGGTTTCTCCATCTCTGTAAAAATGTTGCGAAAGATTCTCCTTCCTTTTGTTTCGTATTGCACAAGGTAGTAACTGAGACATCTATTTCAATGTTGTAAGAGAAATGTTGAATGAATGCTTCTGCCAAGTCGCCCCATGACTTAATACCGGGAGGTAACTGAGAAAACCATTCCATAGCTTGATCTCCTAAGCTCTGTGGGAACAACCTCATTAAGTATGTTTCTTCTGCCGCTACCTCAATGCAAGCTGTGAAGAATTGTCTTATGTGTGCCTTGGGGTCTCCTCTCCCTCTATATTTGTCGAATTTTGGTGTCACAAAGTGTGGAGGAAATGGAGGCATTGGAATGCTCTTATCAAAGGGATAAGGGCATATATCTCTCATAGTGTATGTAGGTTTGGATGTACTCATGTCCTCTACTTTCTTTTGTAGATCTCTAATTTGTTGTTCCAAATTATTCTTGGGAGGAGACTGATTTCTTGTAGCATACCCCATGTTTGAAACGCCCATTTGAGGAGGAGCTCGTTGCATGTATGGATGATACTGATCATAAACATGTCCATATGGAGGTCTATATTGTTGCGACATATATGGAGCACTTGGCATAACTTCTTGTTGAGGGACTCCATATCTATTGTGTGTATATAAACCATATTCAACAGGTCTTTCATTTTCCATTGTGTTGCCCCCAATTTTGACATGAGGTCTCCTTGTGTCAAAATTTTGAGGATGTCCTTGAGTATCCACTTGTCTTGATTGATTCATACCTTGAGCATGTGTTTGAGCATAGGGCCTCCATAATGGTCTTTGAGCGTAAGTATCATATGTTTGAGCTTGTGTATGTGGGATTGCCGGTTTTTGAAGCAGAACTGATGGTGACTCAGGCATCATATTCGGTCCTCTATTTCCTCCACTATTTGGTCTCCTTTGATCCATGTTGGGTTGAGCTTGTTGTGAAGGTCGACTTTCCATAAGTTGAGATAAGTCAAAATCATGCGGTATTTTAGCTCCACTTTGTGCCATCATGTTTAGAAAGTATTGACGATCTCTCCTCATTATCTCTTCAACCAATCTATTGAATTGAGGATCCATTATAGATTCTTCTATGTCTGCTGATAGTATTGAAGAATTGTCAACATTGTCATTGTGCGTAGCATTGTTGTTTATAGTGTTTGTGCTTTCCACATTTGGATTATGTCTATAAACATTCATGTCTGGTAATGTAGTGTGCTCAGGATTGTAGAATAGATCATTGTCATACTCATAAGAACTCATGTTTACGGATTCTTGAGCTTCTTTAGCTATTCTCCTAGATTTTTGAAGGCGGGTTTCAACCATGAACTAGGTGTTTAGCAATATGTGAGAGACTAGACGAAGAATGAAAAGAGTATGGAAGACCAAGAGTTGTATGGAGTGTAAATGAATCTTGAGGTGTACTTGCAATGTCCAAAGTGTAAGACCAAGTATGTAAGTAGTAGAGTAGGTGTGACTTCCAAAGAGAGGATAGTTTCTCTTGATGAGGTAAGCTGACCTTGACTCTAAGTAAGACCAAATGAGACCCAAAGGTAAGAAACCTTGATGAGGGACCACTTAGCAAAGTGTAGTAGTATGTAGTGTGTTGAAAAAGTATAGTGAGGACAAGCAAGTGACCTTTTTGACTCAAGTTTTAGACAAGTATGAATGTAAAATGAGATGTGAAGCAATGATGGACTATGTGAAACCTCAGAACAGGCTGAATGCTAGATGAAACCTGAAGAGACAACCTAATAAGCTCAAGTATGCCGAAACTGATTTTCTTTGTTTGCTTGACTGTTAAAGTTTTCAAATCCTAACACAGACGCCTCTGTATACTTCACAGACGCGGTTCCAAGACACAGACGCTGTTCTGTATTACGCAGACGCGGACAAAAACATAGACGCTATTCTGTACTTCACAGACGCGCTTATCTGACACAGACGCGGTTTGAACAGACACAGACGCATTTCTGTAACCTTAGTGCAATTTTTCCTATCTGTGAAGTTGTTTTGTTGTGACCAAATCTGATTTTTCGACTGTTTTTCGTGACAAGAGGACACAATGTTGATGACTCAATGTTTGCAGACTGTTTAGACTCCAAAAGTGTGTTGTTTGATGTAAAAAGTTTTGCATACACTTGAAGACACAAAAGACACAATGTTTTGCTGTTTTGTCTTGAATGTTTGAGTGTTTAGCATAAGACAAGCACAAATCTTAGGGCTGGCCAAGACAATAGTTGTTGATCCCACATAGGGTTTTACCCCCGAGGCTACGCTATTCAGAGCGGATACTTAGATGCTTGACCTCACTGGCTCCACCCTCGGCACTCACTTCTCGGGTCAGCCAAGCATCAGTCCCCATGAAAACTCCCCATGGTGAACTTTGTATCTCTACTAAGAACCGTATGTGTGTGGGCCGCTACCAGAGGTCCGACCTCCTGCCTCAACAACTAGAAGGATTTGGGCATCTAAAACAAAGAGGTGCTAGTAAGGGCATCTGCTCGTGTGGCCATACATGTGGCACTTTCAGCTCTGTAAATACAGAAGGCTCCCAGCCGGTAGGGGTTACGCCCTACAAATGATCAAATAAATTTGATCAAACGGGTTTATGGGGAGACATAGTGTCGGTATGAACTAATCAGCACACGTTATTCATAGTTTTCACCATGAATACATTTGATTATAGTGGTTTGGATGAGGTGGGTTTTCCTCGCTACCACTTGGGTCGTTCTCTTCTCACTAGTAGTCCTAATGACCACACGGGAAGACAGGCCCTCTAAAGATTAAACAAAAAGAGCCTATTGCTCAAGACACAAAAGACAACGATTCAATTTTAGTGCACCAATTGAAGTGTTTGCTAATCTATGAAAACAAGGCACACAACAAAATTATGAAACCCTAGCCAAGGACCTGCAACAAAATTGTTAGTAGTTTGGGCTGTTTCAAATGATCACCCCTTCCTGCAAGCACACAAGTTAGGTAAATTTTAGAAAACCCAAAAAGACTTTGTGAAAAGGGGCCTTCAACAAAAACATTTTTTGCCTCTAAAGCAAGCTGCACAAACCAGGTTAGCTAGATCTGCAAGGGTTAGCCGAAAATAAACCAGATCTGAAAACCTAAGTATAAAATCCGAAAACCCGAATCGAAGAAACTTGAAAAATTTGCAAAACAGATGCACAGACGCCTTTATACTAGACACAGACACGTCTGTATGACACAGACGCGGTTCTGTAGTTCACAGACGCGATCAGAGATCACAGACGCGACTTCCTCGTGCAGATGCGATAAGATGCAGCACAAACGCGGTTAAAATTCTCAGACGCGATTCCAGAAACCTGCAAAAATAAAAATTGGCAGAAACACAAACGCGATTCCCGATATCGCAGACGCTTCCGAAACACAAAAACGCGATCCGAACACTCGCAGACGCGCAAAAAAACCTAAAATATCGTCAAACTTGTCCGATCTGCAACTTCAAAAATGCAAAATCTGCAACAAAATGTTAAATGCAAAGGGACAAGGGTCCCACCGGGCGTGCCAAAATGTTTATGGTGAAAATGGATAACAATAAACAACAATATTGAAAGGCTAAATGAATTCAACCACAAAACCCTAGCCTAACAATGAACAAAGATCCACCATAACATATGAAGATAACCTAAGACAACGCAAATAACTCAAAATCACAAAGATTATACCATCACATGTCCAATAGGGTTTTGATCTCCATTCTTCCTATCTCCATTGATCTTGCTTGATATACTTGCTCTCAGATTTTTATATGCACAAGAGCTCAACAAAGAACGGAATGTGGTTGCAAGTGGAATTGTAGTGTAGCCAAGTACTCCAAAATCAGTCATTAGGCATTAGGATATGTCATTAGGGTTTGACAATGAAGAAAGCATCTTCTTAAATAGAAGACACAATAAGAAATGGAGGGTTAAGATTGAGAGGTGTAAAAAGAGAGGTCGGCTAGGATTAGAGGGTAGGTAAAAGAAATACCAAAATAATGAAAGAGGTAGGTAGTGTATGAATTAAGAGATGAATGACATGTGTCATGTGTAGAAAAAGATAATGAATTAATTAAATAAATAAAGATTTATTTAATTAATAGAAGAAGTGGGATAATTAGATAAATAAAATATTTATTTAATTTAGGAAAGGGATAATTTAAATAAATAAATATATTTATTTAAATGAGAAATAAGGCTAGAAGAGGATAAATGAATGAATTAAATAAATAAAAATTTATTTAATTAATAGAAGAAATAGGCTTAGATAATTAAATAAATAAAATATTTATTTAATTAGACATGACAATTTTGAGTGTCTACAGTACCCACTATTCTAGTGCCTAAAAAGGGAGGAAAATGCAGGATGTGCGCTGAATCAAGAGCAATTAATTAGATCACTATAAGATACTGGTTTCCCATTCCAAGGATAGAGGACCTATTGGACAATCTAGGTGGATCATCCTACTTCATAAAGGTGGACTTGAAGTCTGGTTATCATCAGATAAGAATCAAACCTGGTGATGAATGGAAGACAACATTTAGAACTAATGCAGACCTATATGAGTGGTTGGTGATTCCTTTTTGCCACACCAATGCACCTAGCACTTTTGAAAGGCTCATGAATGAAGTCTTAGTTGAGTTTTTTGGCAAGTTTGTTATTGTGTATCTTGATGACATTTTGGTCTTCAAAAGGTACAAGGAGGAACATCTTAAGCATGTGGAGACGGTCTTGAAGAAGTTGAAGGAGGCTCAACTCAAAATCAACCTTGAAAAATGTGAGTTCTTGAAAACATAGTTAGTTTACCTTGGTTTTTTTATTCACAAGTATGTTTAAAGATGGATCCAAGTAAGGTAGAAGCAATACTTAATTGGCCTACACCTCGGGGCATAAGTTATGTTATAATTTTTCATGGAATGATATCATTTTATAGGAAGTTTATGAGAAACTTTAGCCGTGTTTGTGCTCCTATTCTTAACACCATTAAAGGAGGGATTAAATGTCACTTTAAGTGGACAGAGGAAGCTAATAAGGGATTTGAATTATTGAAAGCTAAGATAGTAGAGTTTCCAACCCTTAGATTTCCTGATTTTAGTCAGTTGTTTACAGTAGAGTGTGATGCTAGCCAAAGGGCAATAGGGGCTATTTTGAGTCAAGAAGGTCATCCTATAGCATTCTTTTCATAAAAGTTGAATGAAGCTAAGCAAAGGTACTCCACATATGATTTAGAGTTGTATGTCATGGTGCAAGAATTGAAGAAGTGGTGTCATTACTTGCTACCCAAAGAGTTTGTAGTTTATACTGACAACCATGCCCTTAGTTTCCTTAATGGACAAGAGAAGTTGAATCAAAGACACCTAAAATGGGTTGAATACTTACAATACTACACCTTCACTATCAAGCACAAAAAAGGCACTGCAAACAAGGTAGCTGACACATTAAGTAGGAGATTCATGACTATGCAGGAGATACAATTGCAAAGTGTGGGATTGAAGAGTTAAAAGACCTCTACAAGGGTGATAAAGACTTTGCAGAGATATATGTTGTTTGTACTGATTTTTCTAATACCTCACATTTTATCTATTCAAAGTATATGATACAAGAGGGTTTGTTGTTCAAAGGACACCTTTTTTGCATTCCCCAATGTTCTATGAGACAAAACATTATCCAAGAAAAGCACCAAGGAGGTCTAGGAGGTCATTTTGGCATAGATAAAACTATTGAGCAGGTTAGTAGGTTTTACCATTGGCCTAGGTTGCAACCAGAAGTGAGACGGTTTGTAGAACAATGTGCAATTTTCCAAAGAGAAAAGGGTTCATCAAGTAATGTAGGTTTGTACCAACCTTTGGTCATACCTCAGAGGCCTTGGGAATGTTTAAGTATTGATTTTGTGTTACGCTTACCAAGAACTCCAAGGGGATTTGACAGTGTGTATGTAGTGGTTGATAGGTTCAGTAAAATGACATATTTTATACCTTGCAAGAGCACCAATGATGCCACCTATATTGCAGGACTCTTCTTCAAGGAGATAGTTAGAATTCATGGTCTTCCAATCAACATAGTCAGTAATAGAGATGTAAAGTTCTTAAGCCACATTCGGAGGACACTTTGGAGAAAGTTGGGCACAAAATTATCTTTCACATATGCCTACCATCCTCAATCAGATGGTCAAATAGAGGCAGTCAACAGATCCTTAGGTAATCTACTAAGATGCCTCACCAAACAACATAGGCAAACTTGCGATTTGGTAATCGGTCAGGCAAAATATGCATACAATGACTCAGTAAACCGAAGTATAGGTAAAAGTCACTTTGAGATAGTATATGGTTTTCATCCTAGGGGAATACTAGAGCTCATAGATCTCAGTTCTATGGGGCCTAAGAGTGCACAAGGTGAGAATTTTGCAGAAGGTATCAAAGAAATGCATGATAAGGTAAGGCAGACCTTACAACAAAATGTTGGCATTTTTGTTGTTTATGTTATGATCGTCATTGATGGACACACACTTGTATTGAGATCCCCTTTATATGTATGAGCTCATGCTCAATTGGTATTTGTTCCAACCGGTATGTTGTATACTAGTCTTTAGACTAGTGGTGATTTTGCAGAATGTGTTTCCCGGTCTGAAGCGGCATGTCGACCCCAAGCGGTTCGTAGATCACAAGCGGTACGAGGGAACAAAGTGGCACAACACATTCTTACCAGTCTTCTTTTTTGTGAAACTGACAACCAGTATTTTGTATGAACCGGTAATACTATGTGATGAGTTACCAACCGACATTTTGTGATGAGTTACCAATCCACCGATTGTTTGACGGTGCCAACACATTGACGGTGCTTTTTGTGTTGTGTTACTGAGTATGTCTAGATTCATTGAACCTAGGAAATTGTAATGTAATCCTATTGGACCGACATGAAATCAGATTCCTTTAAAAGGACATCATGTCTAGGGTTTTAAGTTGTTGCTGAAAGGGTTAATGTTGACCTAGGGTTTAAGGTGGAAGTTGAGAACGATCTTATCTGAGAAGATCAAGTTGTAACTATGAGAGAGAGAGAGAAGACTAAAGTAATGCTAGAATGCATTAGCTGTGAGCAATACTAGATCTGACCAAGCAGTTTGTGCTATTAGATAGATCAAACACTTGTTGATTACTCACATCTTTGACAAGTCTGTAGCCCTTAATCGGGTAGGCCTCAAAGCCTTTGTAAAATCCTCTAACAAGGTGGTTCACACATGTGAATCTAAAATTCTCTAACAAGGTAGTCTTTAATCAGACTTATCTCCTAACAAAGATTGAGATTCCTAACAGGATCTGTTTTGGTGAAGAACATTGTAAGACCTTAACCGTTCTGGTTTCTATTCTGCAGATAGTGACTTGTGAGTTCCATCTCACCGTGGTTTTTTCCAGTTGGGTTTCCACATCAAATATCTTGTGTTATGGTTGTATTGCTTTTGTGGGTGAATGCTTTATTCACATTTTGGTTTGCATATGTGGTAACCGATCTGACTATTAGACTGCTTTACTGGTTTACCTTTAGACTGTGTAAGTGTTTTAGTGTAGTAATGTTTGGCATACTAATTCACCCCCCCCCTCTTAGTATTCATCAATTGGTATCAGAGCCTACCTTTCTATAAGTTTAACCACTTGGAAAGAGATATGGGGGAATACACCATGAGGGAACTTACTCAATGACTCACTAAGTCTGAGCAAGCCTATGATGATCTTATGGTCAAATACAAGGCATCTCAAGCAAAAAGGAGAGAACATGCAGAAAAGCTGATGGAACTATTTGAAAGTTGTTCTAAAGATGAAGCTAACATGGAAGCCATGATTGCTGAAGTAAATAAGCTGAATGATTCAAACTCCAATCTAAGAAAGGAGTTGGAAGGATTGACTATTTGGTTTAGTCAAGAGCTTGAAAACCAGAGAAAAGCTGAAGATCGGATAAAGGATAGAGATCATGAGATCTCCAAGTTGAAACAAGAGACTAGTGCACTGACTGCTCGCCTTCATGAGAGCAGAATGGAAAAAGAAGACATGCAAGGAGAACTGAACATTGCCATCTCTGAAAATGCAAGTCTAATGGAGACAAACATTGCTATTTCCAAAGAACTCTTTGAGTCAAAGGAAATACTTGCTAAGTTTGGCAAAAGTACTGTCAAGCTAGAGCAAAAGCTTGAGTCATCTAGACTGGAAAAGAATACCAATGGTCTTGGTTTTTCTGGACACTAGGAAGGAGAATCCTCAGGAACAAATGCTGAAGCATCAAAGAAGCAACCGATACTCAAAGGAAAAGGTAAGCAAAAATTCAAACCTGTTTACTTTAACTGTCTTAAAGAAGGACACACTGCCAATGTATGTAGGAGCAAAGCCTACAATAATTTTCCTTATTTTATCAACAATGTACCTAGATCCAATAAGTTCAATGGTCATTGTTATGCATGCATCACGTTTGGGAATAGAGCATTTGAATGCAAGTCTGTAATGGATAACAATGGAAGATATCCTCAGAGGACCCAAGGAACTGGTCCTGAACCTTTTATGAACTGGAACCACAACCGGTTTAATGTCTTCAATCATCAGTCAAGAAGCGGTGGTCATCAAGCAGCAACTGGATGGAGAGAAAGTTGTATGATCTGTCATGGTCATGGTCACTCTGCTACAACATGCAGAAGGAAGAATGGAAACATGTACAGTGGACCTTGGAGAGCACCTGGACTTGTTTACTATCACTGCAACAAACCGGGTCACATTGCAAGATTCTGCAGAAGCAGAAAAAGTATATCTGATGATATACCAGTCACTCAGGAAGGAGAAATAGATGTTGATAAAGTTCAAGGAGACATGAAGAAAACATGGAAGAAGAAACCAATAATGTCGGAAGAGGAACCAGTTTCTACACCTAGTGTGGAAATATCAGAACCGACAAACTAATCCTTAAAGGCTTAGGGGGAGAAAATGGCGAAATGCTTTCGAACCCTCGGTTGACACCGGTAAAGGACCTTAACCGGTATGCAATACTTGTCTCTTGGCAGAAGACCGGAAATGGTAAAAAGGAAAATTAGGGTTTATGCCCTAATAGAGGAGCATTAATGATAGTAGGTGAGAGACATGTATAAATAAATTTTTCAAATCATTTCTCACTATCTGTTTTCGAGCGAAGAAATTTTTTTCAAGTACAGAGCGAAGAAAAGGCGATTTGAGCTTTGATTTCAAGAAATTGAATGACCGTGAAAGAGATTCAAATCCAGTTTGCAAGCGGTAGTGGAGAACACAAAGCGGTATTTGGCATTCAATGGAGAGTGAAGTGAAGCAGAATCAGGAAGCCCTAAATTCACATTTGAAAGGTATTTTTTCGTGTTCTTGAAATACTCTTCAATGGCTTCCGCATCTCATACCAGTTCGAGTACATCCATAGAGCCAGAAAGTTTTATTCAGAGGAAGTCCAAATATAATGCTTTATCACAAGATCTAGTTGGAGTCATAGTCAAAGAAGGAATTTGTGATTATAGTGATTGCAAAATAGAAGACCTAGGGTCTTTAGCCATTCACACTCAGTTAGGTCTATTTTGCGGCAAGGACAAAAAGATCAAACCGGAATTTAGTGTCATAGAGAAGAAGAAATTCCACAATGTAGTATACTTTTTGGAAGATTTCATGGAGGATCATGTCAGAATTATTATGAGCAGAGTCCACGGTGACAAGATGTACCTGGAGAGGATGCATGATATCACGCCTCAGGCAATTCATGCGGTCACCGGTTTCTGCAATACAGGGGAAGTGCCAGCCCTGAGAAAAGTGAGCAAAATGGAAATGACCAAGCTCACCGGTTCAAAAAGTGATTCATGAGGTATGACAGTTAATCCTATCAAGGATGATCTGGTGAAATATGCCTGCATGGTGATAGGCTACAAAACATTCTCAGCTAGCAGGATTAATTCTATGTCTGCCGCAGCGGTAAATGCTGCTTACCGGATGATTATAGAGGATAAATCATTTGACCTATGCACCGGTATGCAGAGGCAACTCTTGTTAAATCTTAAGGCAATCAAAAAGGACAATTCACTGAGGTTTAAGTTTGGACAACTGCTGGTAGGATTGTTTTTTAATTTCCAAGGCTACTTTCCAGGTGTAGGAGATGTCCAGTGGTCCCCTGACCAACCGGTAACCAAGCAGATAAAGGAAAGTGTACAAGCCATTGGAACCGGCTACCCTGAGGTACTAAACAAATATTTTGATGAGTTCAAAAGAAATATGAGTCAAAGGGTAAGAATCTTAGGTGACATAGTGAAGAAATACGAAGATGACATCTGTTTCACTATTCAGGTGGACAAATGTTTAATGGAGGCTGTTGAGCCTAGAATGGAGGAGGTAGAGCCAATGGGTTATGAAGTTATGTCTGACATGCTGGAAGGGTATGCCTCAACCCTTATTGCCTCACCTCTTGATCCAAAGGCTAAGAGGACCAGAACCTACCTGGAGAGGATTGCACTGGTTGAAGAACCATCAGTAAAGAAGGGAAAAGAACCGGCAGCAAAGAAAGCTAAGGCAGTGCCTGCAGCATCGACACCGACTACCACTGCAACTCCAAGAGTGACCAAGCGGTCACCGGCAAAGAAGAAACTAGAGGTAGCACCAGCAAAAGTCTTCGAAAGAAAGAGGAAGCCTAAGGAAAATGAACCAGACTCCAAAAAAACCGAGTCTAATGAACAACCAAAGAAGGCAAGAAAGACAAAGAAGATGAAGAAGAATGAACCGGCAGCATCCGCATCGGTAAATATAGACATCTCCTCATACAAACCTTTGACACATTGTCAAAGAACAGTAAAAAATATTAGGAGAAAGTTACTTCATGATTTAATAGATTATTATGATGAATTTAATAGTGAGGAAAAAGATGAAGTACTACAGGAAATCATTCTTTATTTATGTAAAAATGACCGGTCACCATCAGAGATCAAATCTCAGACACCGGATTCATTATTTAAAGCATTAGATAATAAATGGCGCATTGCCATTGAAAAGGAACAAGAGATTAGGGAGAAAGTCTTTGCACAGTACTTCCTCGAACTCTCAAATTCAGAATTATTTGATGCCCTGGATCAAAATAAAGGTTTCTTCTTCACAAGGAGAAGAAGACTCTGGTTGTTGGAGGGGAGAGTTGATGATGTTGAAAAAGATACACATCAGCATATGGCTCATACTATCAGCTCTCACAAAGCATGAATGGCCAACCTCCGAGCGGAAAAGGAACCGGTTATTTCCAAACCAGATGAGGTCTTTGATGAGGAAGGAAACCTGGTGGAAGAACCAATCGACACCATCGATGTCGATGGCCTGGATGTAGAAGATGTCACTCAGGACATACCTTCTAAGGGAACTAGATAGGGGAAACAAGCCGATCAGGGTGGTGAACAAGCCGAGGACACACAGCAAGCGACAAAGGAACAGGAAGAGAAAAAGAAGAGGGATGAAGATGAGAAACAGAAGAAAGAGGAAGAGAAGAGAAAAGAAGAAGCAAGAAGATGACAGGAAAAAGAAAGAAGAAGAGGATAACGAAGAAAAGAGAAAGAAGGAAGAAGAGGAGAAGAAAAAGAAGGAAGAGGAAGAGAAGAAGAAGAAGTGGAAGAGAAAAAGAAGAAGGAAGAGGAAGAACAAAAGAAGAAGGAAGAAGAAGCAAAGAAGAAGGTAGAAGCAGAGCAGAAGCAAAAAGAAGAAGAAGACAAGAAGAAGATGGAAGAGGAAGAGAAGAAAAAGAGAGAAGAGAAAGAGAAGGAAGAGAAGGAGAGGAAAAAGAAGGAAGAAGCAGACAAGACAATCGAAGTGATGAAGAGCACACAGATGGAGACTCCTAAGGCAACTGGTAGCCAAGCCAAACCGACTGCTATCTCGAGTCCTATTGACCTCCAATCTGCAAGTGAGTCTAAGCTTATGCAGAGTATCAAGGTTCCCCAAGAGCACCTTGAAGGCATTCGCAGGAAAAGGGAACAAGATATTATTCAGGCGGCTGTAGAAACACTTACCGGTTTAATCCCCGGTACTAATCTTCCTGACACTGAATCATCACTAGCACAAATCAAACTTTTGTGTACTGTAGTGGATGATCAGGTGCAGAGTCTAGAAGAAGAAACAGAGGCCAATGTAAAGAAAGAGCACCAAAAGGCTCTTAATGTTGCTCTAGTAAAGAAGATGAATGAGCTTAGGATTGAACTGCTAAAAGATCAAAAGGACATAAGGAATGCCTTGGATGAGGGAAACTTGCTACTCAACAAAATCTGTCAACCTCATCTATTCTGTGATGATGTGCTAGCCAAGAAGCAACAACTTCAAATGGACTTACAGTCCTACTTGGGCACATTCAAGAATCCTTATGATTCCTTTGCAGCATATGGGCAAACCGATCGGTTCCAGATCCAGTCAGCCAAGATGGAGCAAGAGATCAGCACACGATCTAGGGATTTGCAGGAACTTCAACTGGTATTACTTCCACGACTAAAAATTCTTCAAAAGTGTTATCTGAACCTGGATGCCCTGACAATCACACAGGAACTGAGCACAGTAGATGCCATGGAGGAACAGGTATCCCCGAAGTGGCAACCTCCCTACTTGAGTCCTGGTCCCTCTCCATGAAACAATTTTTACAGGACTATAAATTGGTTTTTGACAAGTATTATTCATTATTGTCATAAACTTTTATATATATATATATGGAAACAAGGTTTTTCAGCGGTACTTTGTCATTGTTGGCAAAGGGGGAGAAGTATATCCGGTTTTTGGTTTTAAAATTTTGATCTTCTGACACAGGAGGATAAGTATCTGTTTTGAAATTTTGATATATGCTATATGCTCTGTATGCAAAATTGCTATACATTGTGTTGTTTAAGGGATAGTGTATATGCTTAGGGGGAGCAATTTTGTTAATGGCAAGTTTTTGTTGTAAAACACTTAGATGTCAAAATTTTATTTTCCTAAGTGTTGCCATCAATGCCAAAGGGGGAGATTGTTGGCATTTTTGTTGTTTATGTTGTGATTGTCATTGATGGACACGCACTTGTATTGAGATCCCCTTTATATGTATGAGCTCATGCTCAACCGGTATTTGTTCCAACCGGTATGTTGTATACTAGTCTTTAGACTAGTGGTGATTTTGCAGAATGTGTTTCCCGGTCTGAAGCGGCATGTCGACCCCAAACGGTTCGTAGATCACAAGCGGTACGAGGGAACAAAGTGGCACAACACATTCTTACCAGTCTTCTTTTTTGTGAAACTGACAACCAGTATTTTGTATGAACCGGTAATACTATGTGATGAGTTACCAACCGACATTTTGTGATGAGTTACCAATCCACCGATTGTTTGACGGTGCCAACACATTGATGGTGCTTTTTGTGTCATGTTATTGAGTATGTCTAGATTCATTGAACCTAGGAAATTGTAATGTAATCCTATTGGACCGATATGAAATCAGATTCCTTTCAAAGGACATCATGTCTAGGGTTTTAAGTTGTTGCTGAAAGGGTTAATGTCGAGCTAGGGTTTAAGGTGGAAGTTGAGAATGATCTTATCTGAGAAGATCAAGTTGTAACTATGAGGGAGAGAGAGAGAGAGAGAAGACTGAAGTAATGCTAGAATGCATTAGCTGTGAGCAATACTGGATCTAACCAAGCAGTTTGTGCTATTAGATAGATCAAACACTTGTTGATTACTCACATCTTTGACAAGTCTGTAGCCCTTAACCGGGTAGGCCTCAAAGCCTTTGTAAAATCCTCTAACAAGGTGGTTCACACATGTGAATCTAAAATCCTCTAAAAAGGTAGTCTTTAATCGGACTTATCTCCTAATAGAGATTGAGATTCCTAACAGGATCTGTTCTGGTGAAGAACATTGTAAGACCTTAACCGGTCTGGTTTCTATTCTGCAGATAGTGACTTGTGAGTTCCATCTCACCGTGGTTTTTCCCAGTTGGGTTTCCACGTCAAATATCTTGTGTTATGGTTGTATTGCTTTTGTGGGTGAATGCTTTATTCACATTTTGGTTTGCATATGTGGTAATCGATCTGACTGTTAGACTGCTTTGCCGGTTTATCTTTAGACTATGTAAGTGTTTTAGTGTAGTAATTTTTGGCATACTAATTCACCCCCCCCTATTAGTATTCATCACAAAATTCCAAGTAGTATAATAAGATGAATGCTGATAAAAAAGGAAGAAATGTGCAATTTAAGATTGGAGATTTGGTCCTAGCATACTTAAGGAAAGAGAGACTTCCAAAGGGGCAACCTACTAAGCTATTGATGAAGAAAATTGGGCCTCTCAAGGTGGTGCACAAATATGGACAGAATGCATATGAAGTTGAACTCCCTCCTACCTTGGGTATCTCTCCTATCTTTAATGTATGTGATCTCTATCCATACAAGGGAGAATCACAAACACATCAGTTGGACACTTCATCACAGGGTACTGAAGATTGTGTGAGAGATTTTCCACCAATCCAACCGGTCAAGTTGGAAAGTATCTTGGACACCAAGGTAGTAAAGAAGAAAAGGAAAGGATTATACAAGCATTATCTTGTTAGGTGGGAAGGGTTGCCTGAATCAAATGCTATGTGGATGTCAGAATCAGATATACTTCAGCATGGTGTGGAAATTGCAGACCTCTTAACTCAAGGGACTTGAGTTCTTTGTCCCAAGGGAGTATGGTGCAAGGCACCTGACACTCCATGCAATTTTTGGTTTGTTCTAAGTCTTTTGTGTTGTCTTTTATGTTGTAATAAGTGGACCAACCATTTGGGACTCCATGAAGTCATGGTTGAGTTGTCCAAGCTTTTGTTGTGTTCATGATGTTGATAACCTGAAAATATGTAATGTTAGTATTGTTCATAGGTGCACTACTCTCTGAATAGAGTCATCATATAATAGGGTGTAGGGCATTGTTTTAGGTCTCCTAGAATGCATAGTGGGCCTATGGAGCCTTAGGAATCACTAGAGTGCAAAGTTGCATCCTCGGGATGAAATGATGTAAAGTTGCTAAGCAACATTTTGCAACATTGCAAAAGTGGCACTTTTGTTGATTGGCGGTGAAGAAGTTGGTTCCAACCAACTGAACCATGTTATATAAGACAAAAACAAATTCATTATATGGGTTAGAAGATCTGGAATGCAAAAGCAAGTTTTGGAGTTGTAAGGAAATCTTGTTTTGTCACCGTTTTGATTTTTGTTGTGTAGTATGGTCCAGTATAGATTTGTCAGCAGAATATACTTGTAGGGAATGAGATTTTGTTGAGTCTACTTTACAATAAGGTAGATTGCAACGTTTGATTGTATCTAGTTGCAGAGATCCAAATCATTGTCTGTAGCTAAGTGCAAAATCCTTACCATAAGCAAGAAATGACTCTAACCTGAGCATCCACTGATGGCACTGGTTGAAATCTTGTGGAATAATAGGTTAGGGTCTATAAATATGTTTAGTGTAGGTATTTTGGTTTTACAGACCATTGAAGTGTTTTTACAATGATACCCTAGGCTCACAACTAGGAGTTGGTGAGATTGGGACAATAGGAGATGTGCATTTTCTGAGCACATATGGATTGGTGGAGCCAAAGTTGATACATTTTTGGAGACTCCCATGAATTCCATTTGAGAATGCATGATTGGTTTTTGTAGAAGATTTGACTGGTGAAGCTTTCCAAACCCAAATTTGCAAGTCACCCAGTTAGACCTAAAACCCTTAAAAATAGGACAGTATTGGAAACCCCATGTGTAGAGAGAACCCATATGCCATTTTGCAATATTGTCTGTAACTATGAAAAGGGTACTTGAATATATAATTTATTTGTGGCCTTGTGTGGGAAGATTTGAAACCAAGACCTGAAAACCGTCATAGGAGGGCTAATTGAATTAGGCCTGTTTGGAGCCGGTATAGGCAAGGTGACCTTAGGAAATCTTGCCAATGGGGCTAAAGGTGACCAAACCATTGAAAGACACCATAGACCCTATGTAAGCTCATTTTACACTCATGGAACAAGTTGTGGGAAAAGATCCTTTGCAGAGGTTGTTGGAGCACAAGAGAGTTGTGATAGGTATATTGAGGTGGAATCCTCAATAGGTAGTGTTGATTATTCAAGATCAGAGGCTATACCTTGGAGGAAAGCCTTAAAGTGGATTAGGCCTTGGAGGTATAACTAGAAGAACCCTTACCAAGTACCATTTGATGGAATTGAGGAGTTAGAAGGGTTGAAGTGAGCAAGAAAGAAACTAGGTGATTTGGAGTAGTATCCAAGAATCTCTGCATCAAAACCTTTCCCTAACTATACGAGTTGTTCTAACAGCTCACTTGCCTATAATCTATCATACAAGAAACCATACTAACAATGTGATAATCTAACAATAATACAAAGTTGTTTGTTAACAACTTTGTATCTAATCTAAATACTAATGCAAACACTAATTTCCAACAACCCCCCCCCCCCCCCTAGTGTGAACAGGGTAAACACTCACACCCTTCATCTGCAGTAATCCCAACTCTTGTTGGTCATGATATTGATTCAAAATGAAAGGCATTTCCCATCAAGCTTTCATGGTTTTCACATAGGCTTACCACAAACCTGGACATGAACATTCTCCCATCAACTGTCCACCTTGCGTGTTTTTCTGAATCCTCCCACAAACCCTTTCAAGATCCATGAACTGACTTACTCTGGTGCTTTTGTTCACCACTATGCTTGTACATCAAGGAATTTATATAGAAAGCAACATACATATTACAAACTTGAAACACCCATACTAAAACCTTTCACATTACTTTCCATAAGAATACAATGTTCTTAATTGTACTCATTATTATTGATTGTTGACATTCGATCTTGAACAACATAGACAACCGCCACTACCGCTGGAAGTTTCCCTTGACTTTAGTCATTTTGGCACAAAATGGGAATGGAATATTGGTTATCGTTCCCCCCCATAATGTGAAATTTCCACTTGTTCACACAACCGGAAACACTAAAAAGCGAATCATATCAAGCCACATACTATTGTCTGGATCTTGATGTCTAGATCTTGCTACACATGATCACCATTGCCGATGAATGTATTCATTGAATGATCTCATCTTCGAATGAAGTACGATAGTAAGAGGATCATTGCAATCAGAGGACCTCTATAGTCATCAAATCTCAAATATGACCATTTTTACAACATTCACACACCACGCGAGAAAGTTGAACAAAACACATTGCATATTTATTTGTCACCATATCATGTGTGCGGCCCTATCGTTGATGACTGATGAGAGGTCATTGATTGACGTCCAACCTCTGATGCCTCTACCCTCCATTGATTTGCTACTTAGGAAAATTGACTTGGAAGCCCAATTTTAGAATTGCCCCACAAAATGGATGTCACATACAAATGATAATGCATCCAATTACAATTTAGGCTATTTTTATGTTTGACAATCTTTGCCCTATTTTAAAGAAAATAATACAACTTGAATTGAACTTATAAACGTAGCTTTGACACTTATCTTTGCAACTATTGATCTCTTAGTTATATCACATTGAGATGCATTCGACTGCTCCAAACTAGAATGCAACTTACTCTACTTCTTTATGAAACTTGTGGGAGGATATCGAATCCCATCTATGGATCAGTGGGTCTCCTTTGGTCATGAGAGGAGAAATGTTGTTCCTTATCTACAGGGTCATCTCTCACTGAAAAGATTGTTTGCTGCTACATACGAGAATAGTATTGAAATATATGGTTCAATGGAGATACGATCCATATAATCTAACTTCCGCACTGAGGGCTATGAGATGCAATATATAAATCTCTAGCTTGGAAATAATATTGATACAAATATTTCTCTCACGTAGCTTTGAAGCAATATCTTTGCTTAAGACTTTAACACTGCAATGTGGAAAGATACAGGCACACGGGAATTAGATTGCTCTGATACCAAATGACAGAAATAAATCTTGGGCTGAATAATAGAAGCATATGAAAGTTTTACACAAATAATATCGTGCTACTTCATTCTTTCATTCAAATATATTTATATATATAGGATTTTTATTTCATACATTATAGAAACCTCTTCCTAACTATACGAGTTGTTCTAACAACTCACTTCACTTCCTTATAATCTCTTGTACAACAAACCATACTAATAATATAATAATCTAGCAATAATACAAAATTGTTTGTCAACAACTTTATATCTAATCTAAGTACTAATGTGAACACTAATTTCAAACAATTTTTTAGGGGTCATTTACCAAACTTTTAGTAAATTAATACCATCATCCTTCATCGCACCACTTTTGTCCCAGTCATTTTTTTGTCATAAACTATTCTTATCCTATTGTGCATCTTGCAAAACACTTTAATGGGTTGGTAGCACTTGATTTCAAATTTCTAAATTATTTTAAATTTTTGAATTTAGTTGAGAAATGAGAGAAATATTGTTGTTTTACTAAGATTACATTTCTGACTTTTTTTGGGTGCCTGATTTCTAGGAAATCTTCAAGTTCTCAACATGAATGAATGAATTAATCTTTAGTTTAGTTGACCAACTCATTTTTGATCATCATGAAGAGCATAGTATTATCATGCAATAACATTTAAGTGCTTTGATAACTTGATTATCTTTGTTCGAGAAAGATCATAACTAGCACAAGAGATCTCTAGAGCTTCTATGAAATATATACTTTGCTATTAATTTTAGGAATTATGATGCTCGTTGATTTTGTAAGAATATCGAAGTATGTTGGGAGTCTTAAATATCTTCATATTGTCTTGAAAACCTTCTAAAGTGTCAGGAGTTGTCTATTGCTAATGTTTGGAGCACTCTAATGAAAATATTTTTGAGTCTTCTTGTCATGAGTTATTTGATAACTCATTCAACTACATTTTAATATTTTATGCACTCATGGGGAAATATTACAAGAAAATTGGATCACATTGGTTACTAAAAATAAACCAAATATCTACTTTATATTTTACCTTAAATGAGCTAAAGAACTTCCAATCATTACTCAAATCCACTTTAACATCAATGCATTAGGAAGAAACAGATGATTTTATTTGGTTAAATAAAAGATAATTTATGGTCTCATTATCTCCCCCACACCTAAAATATTTCTGTGAGACATGGACCAGCTCTGATACCATGTGAGATTTTCTGAAGATCAATAGGCAATGGAAAACACAAATAAAAGAGACAAAATATATGATAGGAATAAACTGTATTCTTTCAAGATGCAAAATACGATCAACTGGATCATTACAACATGTTCAATGATTGCTCATACAAACAATGTAGATGAACCTCCTTATATAGGCAAGGGTAGGGATATGTGAGCACACAAACATGACATGTGGCTCAATAAGAAACAAGGGTAGGTAGGAAATAGGTGTGGTAGGTAGGAGAAACAATATAATATTCTACATGAGGTGGATCACCCACTTAATGTGGAGTGTAACAACAAGATCAACACCATAAAAGGTGGAAATTCTCCTACACACACTATCCCAATGTGGCACAAACATCCAAGTGTCTCATGCCCAAACTACTATTAAATGCATGTACCTAAGTAAACTTAAGTAAAGTGTAATAATATCTATGATGAATAATTATTTACACTAGCAATTTTAAATCCCTCTGTAACTCATAATGAGTGTTCAAATTCAATAAATTCATTTGTTTTACAATTGCTTCAGAAAACTCTAGGCAGCTCTCGATTAGCATTTAAATTTTTTTTATAGCTCAGATAGCTCTATACTACCCATAAATATCATAATATTATTTTTAGGCACTTTCTTTCCTTCTTTTTGAGTGTATTGAACAAAATGAAAGAAATTTAACCTAAATAAGAGTATAATAATAAAACAAATACCTAATTTTATCTTAGTTTACAGCCTTAGAGAAGAAGAAATCATATGTGCAAATCACTTATTTGTAGAAATAGAACCCACACTAATTTACTCTACTCAATGATGTAGAGAGGTTACACAAAACCATTGACTGATTGTGAAAAATACCTTCCCTCTCTCAAAATATGTTTCCATGCATTCAATTTTCCGAGAGAAGAGAAAACCATGAAAAATAAGAGGACCAAATATTTTAAATCCAATGCTTCACCTTCCTTCAAAGTGAAAACCTTCTCCATAATTTCTAATTCTAGCAAATGCATGGGCTGATTGGAGAGATATTGTAATCCTTCCTTATGATCTAGTGCATGCATGATTAGAAACAAACATTTGTTCTTCAAATATCTAGTTTGGAAACCCTCCTTTGACTTCAAAAATCTAATTGGGTAGTCATTCTTGGATTTTGAAGGTCCCCAAATAGTACGTTTGTTGTAAATTTTTTATAATGAAGACAAGATTTTTTTTTTTGCACTCTTTGCCTCTTGAAAGCAATAAGCCATCGATCATTTCTTTAAAGAAATGTCCTTTGCTAGGACTTGAAGTGATGGTCATCCAGTTAAGGATATTCTATAAAAATTAACTTTTTACTTTATATTTGTTGGAAATATATGCCTATAATTCACTTGACATTGTGCTAGTTTCTATTCAGGTTGATTAGAGTAACCTACCCCGATGGAATAGTTGTCGATATGAATCTTGCCGATGTATCTTTCTTCATTGGAGCTTGGA
This sequence comes from Cryptomeria japonica, assembly GCF_030272615.1. NCBI lineage: Eukaryota > Viridiplantae > Streptophyta > Pinopsida > Cupressales > Cupressaceae > Cryptomeria > Cryptomeria japonica. The sequence continues at coordinate 8,165,944 of NC_081412.1, read as the reverse complement.
GAAGCAATTTTGAAGTCATCTTCGATGACCCAACGAAGTCGTCTTCGGTCATTGGGGCAACATTGGCTATCGGGTGGTCTTGTTCGGTGTTACACTGATACCCGATGAAGTCACCTTAGGCAATTGGGTTGACATTGACCACTGGGAGGAGTCTATGAGGAGCTACGCCGATATCCAATGGATCCATTTTGGTCGACTTCGGTGTTATCAAGGATCGGGGTAACTAGATCGGGTGTGTTTCTGATGACCCGATAGAATCTTCTTGTTGTGATCACCTATCGACTGAGCAATTCCAGTGATTGCTACACCAATACTCGATGAGTCCACCTTCGTTGGTATTGGGGATTGGAGTAGTCAATTTGGTTGTCTTGTGATACCTCGATGGAGTCGCCTTCGGTGATCGAGTATCATCGGGAGATCGAGTCTATTTGTTGGAGTGTTATTCCGATGAGCCGATGGAGCTGACATGTTTTGAAGCCACATTAGTAGAGTCGTCTACTGGTTCATCAGGAGATCGGAGCAACATGTTTGTGGTATGTCGGATAACCAATGGAGTTGAGACTGACTACGGGTGTGCACTCAAACTAGAGTCCAAAAGATAAACACTTCAACAATGAAGATGGTCTATTGGTGTATTTGATTACGAACTGACCCGACTTCCTGGTGCATGTGGGATATTGTGTTTCCCATGAATGCAGACTGACGCAGGCAAATAGTTAGACTTCAAACCGTTGGTGCAGTTTCTTAGATGAACGGTCAACAATCTGGTATATGAAGCCATTGGATAATTATGGTGGAATGACATGTGACTGATAGTCGAGAGCCGGTTGTAGTGTCCAGTTCATTAGAATCTGAGAATGAATACTTGTAGTTATAGGCTGAAACTTTATTGTAACTTCATTTACTGGAAATAGAGTGTTCAACTGTTGGTGGTGGGTTTTTTCCTGAAAGGGTTTTCCCATGTAATTCTTGGTGTTCTGTCTCTGTGTTGATGCTATTTGTTTTGTTTATGTTATTCTTAACATTCTATAAAAGTTTTAAACTGCATTCTTGTATGATTTCCCTGTTAATTGACATTAGGAAGGCATTTTCGCACTGTGCTTTCCTTACAAGTGGTATCAGAGCTTGCCTTGTTTTGTTATCCTTGTTGGGTAGGGTTGGTTTTTTTGTGTCAATTCTATTTTCAGAGGGAGTTCTGCAGAGTGTCTACTTGTTTGTTTTACAGGTTAAGATGGTGAGCACCTCAGGACGCATAGACATGGAGAAATTTAATGGCTCCAATTTTGAACTATGGAAACTCAAGATGCAAGACATGTTGGTCGACCGAGATCTTTGGATTGCGATGTCTGCAAAGAAACCTATAGGCATGAAGCAAGAGGATTGGGATTTAGCTGACTGGAAGGCAAGGGGTCTAATTAGGCTATGTCTTGCTGATTTTGTTCTATTAAACGTCTATGAGGAGAAAACTGCACATCTTCTTTGGAAGAAGTTGGGAGATATTTGTCAAGGCAAATCCTTGGTGAATAAACTTTTCTTGAGGAAGAAGTTGTACTCTCTGAAGATGGATGTAGTAACACCATTGTCATACCACTTGAATGCATTCAACACGGTTCTTGAAAAGTTAACTTATGTTGGTGTGACCATTCAGGAAGAAGAATGTTGCATGTTGTTGTTGTGTTCATTGCCTGACTCATGGGATCACTTAGTGATGGCTATCGGTAGTACTACGACCCAGTTCAGGATGGATACTGTGGTTAATATTCTTTTGTCAGAAGAAATGAGAAAGAAGTCTTCTGAGATGACAAAAAATGAAATTTATGTTCGAGCCAGACTGAAGGACAAAGACAAGAAGAAAGGAAATAAGTCCAAGTCCAAATCTCAAGCGAGATCAAAATCTCCAGGCAAGAAGTCAAAGGTGAAGTGCTGGAACTGTGGGCAGAAAGGGCATATCCGAAAGGATTGCAAGGAGGAGAAGAAGAAAAAGAAGTATTCTGACTCTGAATCTTCTCAGACTGATGCAGATGCATTTGTAGTATCCCTAGCAGTGCCTACCTCAGATGACACTTGGTTAGTAGATTCTGGCCCATCTTTTCACATGACCTCCCACAAGGGGTGGTTCTCGAAGTATGAACCATTTGCTGGTGGAAAGGTATACTTGGCTAGTGATTCTACGTTGGAGATTGTAGGGAGAGGCGGAATTAAAATTCAATTCCCAAATGGTAGTGTGAAGGGGTTCAATGGAGTTCTTCATATACTAGGTCTGGCAAGAAACCTTCTCTCTGTAAGTAAACTTAATGATGTTGGAGTACAAGTTACATTTGTATCTGGTGGTTGCAAGATGACTAGGGGTTCCATTGTTTTGGCAAAGGGTGATCGCATTGGTACACTGTATAAGTTAAATGTTGAACCTATATGTTGTAATGTAACCTCTAAAAAGTCTGTTAAGACAACTATAATTATGCATAATGCTAATTCATTAGAAGCTAAACTTCCTACTGAGAAAACAATGCTCTGGCATAATAGGTTAGGCCACATAGGTGAAAAAAGTTTAAAAGCCTTGAAGAATAAGAATCTGGTTAAAGGTCTGGATGATTGTAGTTTTGAGTTCAATTTCTGTGAACACTGCGTATATGGGAAACATAACTATGTTCAGTTTTATTCCAATTCTCATAAGTCTTCTGACATTCTGGATTATGTTCACTCTGATGTGTTTGGTCTAGTGGATGTTCCTTCTATGTCTAAGTCTAAGTATTATGTATCCTTTGTAGATGATTATTCAAGAAGGGCATTTCTGTACTCTCTTAAAAGTAAATCAGAGGTGTTCAGTCGGTTTAAGGAGTTTAAGAACCTTGTTGAAAATCAGATTGGGAGAAGGATTAAATGTTTAAGAACAGACAATAGTGGTGAATACTGTAGTGCAAATTTTGATAAGTACTGTGTTGATCATGGAATTAAGAGACATAAGACCATACCTTACACTCCACAACAAAATGGAGTTGTTGAAAGGTTGAATCGGTCTCTATTGGAGAAAGAAAGAAGCATTTTGAGTGGAGCTGGGCTGGAACAAAAATTCTGGACTGAAGCAGTTGCTACAGCATGTTACCCACTGAATTATTCTCCTACTTCAGCATTGGTTGACAAAACAACTATCGAAGCATGATCTGGTAAGAAACCTTCTTTAAGGCACCTTCATGTTTTTGGTGTAGAGGCATATGCTCATGTGCCTGATGTTAATAGATCTAAGTTGGATAACAAAGTTGTGAAATGTATCTTCATTGGCTATGGAGTTGGTGTGAAAGGATACAAACTTTGGAATCTAGTGACTGGTAAGGTTATGTACAACAAAAGTATGATTTTTCATGAGCTGAAACCTATGTCACTAGATCACAACATAGGAAAGCAAGGAGAAGCTAAGGTTGAAATTCCTCCAGCTAAGGAAGAATCTCCAAAGATACCTAAAGATGAGGAGAGTTCAAGTAGTTCTGAAGAAGAACATGATGACGAGCCTCTTGTTGAACCTCAAGAAGCTTCAACACCAGAGTTGAGAAGATCTACTCGAGAGAGGCGGCAACCTAATAGGTATACACCTAATAAGTAGAGTCACTCTATGTTGTATGCTAATTGTTCTTATGCTTTACTTGCAGATATTGATGAGCCTAGGACTGTCAAAGAAGCTATTAAGATGCCTGATTTAGATTCGCGGTTGGAAGCCATGAATGATGAAATGTCATCATTGGATAAAAATGGAACTTGGGATTTGGTGCCATTGCCTAAAGGCATAAAGCCTGTAGGCTGCAAGTGGGTATTCAAAAAGAATTATGGTCTAGATGGCAACATTAAAAAATACAAGGCAAGATTGGTTGCAAAGGGGTATTCTCAAAAGGAAGGTATTGACTATGGAGATATCTTTTCTCATGTGGCTAAGCTGACATCTATCAGATTTCTCTTGTCACTTGCAGCAACATATGATTGGGATATTGAGTAGATGGATGTGAAGAGAACATTTCTTCATGGTGATCTTGACGAAGATATTTATATGTCTCAGCCTGAGCACTTTATGAAAAAAGGTAAAGAACATTTGGTATGCAGACTCAAGAAGTCTCTGTATGGTTTGACACAGTCTCCCAGAATGTGGTATCAAAAGTATGATACATTTGTTTTGTCCTTGGGATTTGTGAGATCAAAATTGATCATTGTGTTTAGTACAAAAATGAAGGTGATAGGATTCTTATCATAGCTTTGTATGTAGACGACATGTTGTTCATAGGAAATACAAAAGGTATGATCTCAGATTTAAAATCTCAGCTATCTATGAAATTTGAAATGAAGGACTTAGGAGTAGCAAATTACATTCTGGGAATTGAGATCAAAAGGGATAGATCTAAGAGGAAACTTTGGCTCAACCGGAGAAAATATATAACCAATGTTCTTGAAAAGTTTCATATGTCTGACTCTAAATCATAGGTTGTTCCTATCTTACAGGGAACTAAGTTGTCTGTGCTTGACAGACCGAAATCTCCAAAAGAGATTACTGACATGAAGAACATCCCTTATGCAAGTGCTATTGGCAACTTGATTTATGCTATGGTCTGTACAAGACCAGACATTGCCCAGCCAGTGGGAGTACTAAGAAGATTTATGTCAAACCCAGGGAGACCACATTGGGATGTTGTAAAGAGAGTTTTCACATATCTGAAGGGAAGTTCAGACTTTGCCTTGTGTTTTCATGATAATTATTTGATTCAAAGAGGAATCTAAGCATTTGTGGATATGTGGATTCTGATTAGGCAGGTGACATTGATAGCAGGAGATCCACCAATGGATATATCTTTTTCTTGAATGGTGGTGCAATCAATTGGATGAGCAAGCGACAACCTGTAGTCGCTTTGTCCACTACAAAGGTAGAATACATGGTGGCCACACATGCTTGTAAAGAAGCTGTCTGGCTTAGGCATTTGAGTTTAGATATTGGTTTTGATGCAGGACAAGTTGAAATTTGGAGTGACAATCAGAGTGCTATATGTCTAGCAAAGAATCCCACTTTCCATGCCAGATTAAAGCATATTGATGTTTAGTATCACTTTGTTTGTGACATGGTGGAAGATGAAAAAGTTATTCTTAATAAGGCAGACACTCTGGAAAATGTTGCAGATGCCTTGACAAAACTGGTGAGCACTCACAAGTTCAGGTGGTGTTCTAATTTTATGGGTCTTGATACCCATGATTCTCAGTAACGTCTGAAATGGTAATCAGTCCAGTGAATTCCTCATCAAGTGGGAGTTTGTTGGAAATATGTGCCTCTAATTCACTTGACATTGTGCTAGTTTCTGTTCGGGCTGATCGGAGTAACCTACCCCGATGGAATAGTTGTCAGTATGACTCTTGCCGATGTATCCTTCTTCATTGGAGTTCGGAGAAGCGATTTTGAAGTCATCCTCGATGACCTGACAAAGTCATCTTCGATCACCGGGGCAACATCGACTATCGGGTGGTCTTGTTTGGTGTTACGTCGATACCCAATGAAGTCGCCTTAGGCAATCGGGTTGACATCGGCCATCAGGAGGAGTCTGTGAGGAGCTACACTGATATCTGATGGATCGGTGTTATCGGGGATCAAGGTAACTAGTTGGGGTGTGTTTTCGATGACTCGATGGAATATTCTTCTTGTGATTGGTTATCAGGTGAGAAATTCCAGTGATTCCTACACTGATACTCGATGAGTCTGGCTTCATTGGTATCGGGGATTGGAGTAGCCAGTTTGGTTGTCTTGCGATACCCCGATGGAGTCACCTTTGGCGATCGGGTATCATCGGGAGATCGGGTCTATCTGTTGGAGTGTTATTCTGATGAGCTGATCTATTTTGGAGTCATATTAGTAGAGTCATCTATTGGTTGATCAGGAGATCAGAGCAACATGTTTGTGGTCTATCCGATGGCTGATGCAGTTGAGACCGACTACGAGTGTGTGCTTGAACCGGAGTCCAAAAGATAAACACTTCGACAGTGAAGATGGTATTGTCGATGTATTTGAATACGAACTGACCCAAATTCCTAGTGCATGTGGGATATTGTGTTTCCCATGAATGCAGACCGACGTAGTCAGATGGTTAGACTTCAAACCGTTGGTGCAGTTTCTCAGATGAATGGTCGACAATCTGGTATATGAAGCCATTGGACAATTATGGTGGAATGATACGTGACTGATAGTCGAGAGCTGGTTGTAGTGTCCAGTTCGTTAGAATCTGAGAATGAATACCTATAGTTACAGGCTGAAACTTTATTATAACTTCATTCACTAGAAATAGCGTGTTCAGCTGTTGGTAGTGGGTTTTTTCTCGAAAGGGTTTTCCCATATAATTCTTGGTGTTTTGTCTCTGTGTTGATTTTATTTTATTTGTTTATGTTATTCTTAACGTTCTGTAAAAGTTTTAAACTACATTCTTGTATGATTTCCCTGTTAATTGATATTAGGAAGGTGTTTCCGCACTGTGATTTCCTTACAATATTTGGTGATTTCGTTTTGGGGGAGGAGAGAGGGGGGTGGGGGGGGAGGGTTGGATGTGGGTTTGAGAGATGAATCTTTTTTGAGAAATTTCTAAATCTAAAAGGCTGCCAAATTGATTTTCCTAATTCCCTAATGACACTTATCCCCAACAATGATGCCAAAAATGATGTGGTGATTGTAATCCACATCATTTAATTTATCAATCTAGGGCAGTATCCATGGTTGTATGCAAAAGAGGGGAAATAAAACTTGCTTGTCAATCTATTCTATAAAACACTTGCAGGAAAGAAAAATAACACACGTGCTTGAAAGGAAATGCTAATTTTTATCACACTTTTTGGAAATTAAAAGGCTAATATAATTCATACTTTGTGGGAAATGAAATACTTTCTTGAATCAAATTTACTCTGAGAAAATTATGGAAATACATTGTTCGAAATGAAACTAGATTTAGCATATTTCCTCTAGCTAAAACAAGCCTTTCTAATCTTCCCCTTTTGCTCAATTTATTACAATGTATTTATAGAATTATTATTATATATCCATGCATCCAATCCACAAAGAATTTGTATTTGAGATCCTATTTTTGAGGGGTAGTTTATCAAACTTTCTGTAAAGTAAAGCTATTGTCCTTCATCATGTCACTTTTGTCTCATTCATTTTCTATTATGAATCTCCCTTTTCCTGTTGTGAATATTTCCAAACACTTTAATGGGTTGCTAGACCTTGATTTCAAATTTTCAAATCATTTTGAAGTTTTAAATTTCATTGAGAAATGAGGGAGATATCATTGTTTTACTAAGACTACATTTTTGACAATGTTTGGGCACCTAATTTCTAGGAAATCTTCAAGTTCTCAACGTGAATTAATGAATTATTCTTTAGTTCAATTGACCAACTCATTTTTTATCATCATGAGTAAAATGCTACTATCATTCAATAACATTTAAGTGCTTTGATAACTTGAATTATCTTTGTTGGAGAAAGATAACTGACACAAGAGATCTCAAGAGCTTGCATGAAACAGATACTTTGCTATTAATTTAGGAATGATTGATGCTCGCGATCTTGCAAGAATATTGGATTGTGTTACGAGTATTCTCTATATTCTCATAATTTCTTTCAAGCCTTCTACTATTGTTACTTTTTGGAGCTCCTTGGTGCAACATTTTTGAGTCTTCTTCTTGTCATGAGTTATTCAATAACTCGAGTAGTTGCATTTTAATAATTTATATACTAATGAAGAAATATTAGAAGAAATTTGAATCACATTGATTAGGAAAAGTAAACCAAATATCTACTTTACATTTTGTAGACATATAAAAATGACCATATTCCTAAATGAATATTTTATGTTCATTCCTCTATTTTAGTTAAATCTAATTTAACTAAATCACCCACATTCCTCTATTTAATTAAGTAAATTATTCAATTTATTTAGTTAAATTCACTAGAACCTTTTACATCATTTAATTGAAAAAATCATTTTATTTAATTAAACCCCTTTCTCTCTACTTTTAATTAAATTTACATTTAATTAATAGTCCACCCCAAATTGAATAAATCTAATTTATTCAATTTCCCAAATTGCAACCAAATTGAAATAAAGTAATTTATTTTAATAAATCCTATTATTCCTCATCCACTTGCATTTTCCTACATCTCCCTCTTGTATCCTAAACTCTATTCCTAATTTCTTCTAGAATCCATCTAATCCTAATCAATTAGCCCAAACCTATTCATTATCCCCTTTCCCTAAATTTGAGGAAGTCACTTCTCAAATTTGGAGTAAAGTCTTTAAAAGGCATTAAAGCCTTTATCCATTCAACAAGTTAACTTGTTGAATACCCCCAAATTTGGAAGGACTCTTACAAATTTGTCCCCAAAGTCTTCAAACCATTAATGGTTAATTAACCCTTAGTGGCATGGTTAGAGACTTTTTGACTAACTTAACCTCCATCTAACCCAAGGGTCTCATCAAGCATTTATTGCTTTGACCATGGTTATTCCTTTAACCTTTGCACAAGAGTTTATCCTTTGGGTAAACTCTTTATCCATTGGATAACCCTAACCTAACCTTAACCCTTACCTCCTAGGGTAACCATTAGGTCTTCTCAAGCATTTAATGCTTCTTACCTCTCCTCTCAACCAGCCTTATGTTGACAATTGTCACCATTTCATTGGTGAAAATTGAAAACATGGATTGACAACTTTCAAACTTGACCCTTGATTAACTCTTTCAATCCTGACCATCCATTGCCCTATTTTTACTATAAATAGAGCTCTCTTTCCTCCATTTTAAAAAACCATGCAAGCTTTTAGTATCTCATTTATGCTCAATTTTATTAACACATCTAGCTTCTCTTTGTAATAAGAATTAATCTAATTATCATTTTAGACTATTTCCTTTATCATTAGCTTAACTCATAAACTAGTATATCATGTTAGGATAGTATTGCTACTAATCTTGTCATCTTATAATCTAGTTTATTGCATTTGTAGAATCATGCATCGATAGGATGAATTTTCATAACTAAATCAATCATAAGCATCCCTCGTTCTTGCATTTGTCATCCCTAAGCCACTTTGCTCAGTGATCTGAGAGAAAAAGCATTGGCTTGAGGGACCTTGTGAGATAGAGAACCATGGAACCAACCTTGGGAAGTTGAGTCATTCTTCATGACTCCATAACTTTCACCAAGAAGTCCTGTGGGTGTGTGGACAAGCCTCTTTGAGCTTTATTTTTCACATTTTACATTCCATCACCACGCTTTTCCCGGATACATTTCTATTGCCCACCATGGGGCATTACCCCATTAATCAAATCAGTTTTTAAAAATAAACACTTGTGCAGGTACGCAGGAAACAAGAATCAGCGTGTAGGGAACATCCCTTAGCGCATCTAGTGAACCTTTTAACGCATCGGGCTCATTGTTTGGTGCATGGGACTCATTTCCTAGCGCGTGAAGGTCATACTTTAGGTGCATCATCCTCATTAACCTTTTCCTGTAGATCCCGATGTGGAAGAATAATAGTTTAGCGCATCTGGTGGATCATTTAGCGCATCCTAACTATACAATAGCGCGTACAGTTTGTTCTGTAGCGCATCACAGACAGAGGCAAAAACCAAAAATTGTAACCGAATGTAAAAAAAATAGACTTGTTGAAGTCCTCGGTTTGTCTAACAATTTTACTTGTTATTTTGTAGGGTTCTAACAAATTTCTTGCAGATGGGAGCTTAAATTTAGGATCATTAAAATGTTTAAGTTTTTACTAACTTAGTTAAGTTAGTTAAGATATAAAATTCTTTTGATTCTTCTTAAAACTAAACTCACTTTTATTTGGGCTTTAAAAAGAACCACAAAACAAATTTTCTTTCTTGCTTTTCTAAGAGAGAAAATTTTTAAATTGGGTTTTAAAAAGAACAAATCAAATTTTTTTTTTTTTTTTTCAAGTTTTGCAAACAAATGGATTAAAAAGAACTTCACCATCCTTTGGCATATAAAAGGATTCATTTTAGGTTTTAACAAGGAAAAGAATCACATAGTCCCAAAAGTCTTTTGTTTTGCAATTAAAGAGGGAAGATCTTCCCCTTTCAATCAATTTCTTTTGTTGACGAAACATCGTGCTCATTTTGTTGACCCAGTTCTTCTTTTTAAATTAGAAAATCATTGCCTTGAAAAGTTAAAAAGAACACCCTATTTTCATGGGGCAACATCTCCATATAGGATTAAACAAATCATTGCTTTGAAGGGTTAAAAAGGAACTTGTGTGCTTTGTCTCGAAAGTGGAAGGTATATGCTCTCCCCTTAATTGGGTGATCAAAAAGCCAAACCAATCTTAAAGCTTTCTTTAATTCAAGCAACAAATCCTTTAGCAGGCCTGTCTTCCCGAGGGGTTGAAAAAATCTTAAAGCCATTTTTGGCCAGTGTGAAGGGAACGACCTAAGTGGGAAACAACTTTGAAGCCAATTGTTCCAAACCACTATAATCAAAAGTGGAAAGTGATGAAATTCCTTTTCAATGGTTGCGCGCAATGATTAGCCTTCCCCCAGTATCCTTGAGATACATAAAATCTTTGTTCTAAAGGTTGGGAAGCATCCTGATGGATTTTATCACTGATGGCCGAACATGAAGCTTGATTATGAACCTTAGCATAGAAACTTTGAGCCGAGTTAGAAACTAGATATTTACAATATCATAGTGCAAGGGTGGGGAAGAATACATCCCCAAGATCGCTCACCATATATCTCCCAAGATAACTACTCAATTGTGAAGAAATTCACTTTGGGTTAATTTCTGGCAAAAGGCAAAAAAATGGGCACCCCCTAGGGGGTGACCTGGCTGTTTGAGCTGATAGAGTATCGAGACTAGTGGGCTATGATATTGCTTATGACCCTTAAATAAAGAGTGTGATTGAAATGCATGTTGTATCTAAACCTATTGAAACATTGGGGATTTGAACACATCCTCGCAGGACATACACTTATTGTTTAGATTAAGCAAAATGGTTGTCTCTTTGGTGTCATGCTTTCATTTGTTATTTTAGAAAATCATCTCTCAGCACTAAAAACTCGAGGCAAAATTTCAAAATTGTATTTAAGGGCAGTTTAGCACGTAAGAGAAACTTCTTAGCGCGTATGAACCATCTTTTAGCACATTAAACCTTCTCTTTAGCGTGTCAAGTCTTAACAGTAGCGCCTCACTAGAATCTAAAAACAAGCAGTGGCAGTTAGCACATCTTGAAAATATTTTAGCGCATTGAAGCATCAAGTTAGCGCATGGAAGTCAAACTTTAGCACGTAGGGTTTAACTGCTGGCGCATAGAAGGCCCATATTGGTGCATGACCTTTTGAACCAAAGCTTAAACAAAATTAAACAATATTAACTAGCTAGCGCGTATCAAGGGGCAACGTAGCGCATGGAGTCTTTTCGCTAGCACATAGAGAAGTTTTTATAGCACATTGCATCTTTGTTCTAGCGCATAGTCAAAACCTGAAAAATACGGGGCAAAACAAAGGTCAATTCTGAAAATTTTGAAAACAATTTCGAAAGATTTCCTTCATCAACCTGAACTTCATCAATCAGAAAACCAAAAACAGAGTATCAAAAACTATTTCTAAAAGCAAGTTTCCATCAAGCAAAGTTGTCTGAAATCTGAAACTAGTCACAAGATAAACATATCTATCCTATCAAAATTAGGAAACATCATCACAAGTGGCAAACAGGTCCTTTAAAATCAAACGGATTTTTCTATCCCAAAACACACTTGTTTAAAACTCCAAGTTGTCAAATCAAGTTTCCATATCGGGAAATCTTGTATTCCATATCATTTGACACACTTTGTCATGAGGGGGCATCTAAACCTTCACTTTGATAAAGTAGAACTTGAGTTTACAAAACAAGCTAAACTAAATCCAAAACAAATAAGAGGAAACCATTGATCGCTTGTGCATGACTAATCTTTATATTTTGAGAAGAAAGAATATTTATCATAGCACTAAGTTGAAGAAACAACAACCAAGTTCTTCGAAACTTGCCAAAAGAAATAAAGTTTTATACATCAATCATCAACTCTTCAAATCTCATAGAACATTCCTTCGTCATATACGATTATATCTTCAAAAAAAAACAAATGAATTTGACAAAGAACCATTAAGGAGTAGAGCATTCTGTCAGAATTCTGCATTCAACCAACAAATAAATCATGGAGGGAAGATCAATTCGGCATTCTTTCTTGACGAGTGCATCACTTACAACATACCCCGATTCGAACCACCAACCCCTGAACAAAACATTGAAGAAGAGTTCATTCCTTTTGTCACAAAGAGATTGTACTAGATGCCCACTATCACTCGCTCTCAAGAAAACAAACGAAGTGAAATGCAACCAGAATCCAGCATGAATCGAAGATTATCAAATCCTTTCGAGCATCCAAATCTAGAGGACATCAAAATTTCTGAAGAACTTCTTCAAGAATGTCAAGAGAGCACTTCGTTTCAAAAACTTGTGGAAAGGCTCATGGAAAATGACAACGAAAAATACTTACTCATGCTCACAAGTAAAGGAGTTAAACTTCCTGAAGACTTTGACACAAATATTTTTAGAACAAGATCTCAAAATCACGAATATCAAGAATGACAACGAGAGGAAGAGGTACGTGACCTTGAACAAGATATTCCTGAACAAAATCTACCAGAATAAAATATACTTGAGCAAAACATCCCTGAGCAAAACATATTGTTCCATACACCATTTCAACCTATAATTAAGGCAAGGGAAGAATTCTTCCCTCGGTAAGATAATGCACCTTTGATTGCTCTTACTCAACAAATGATAATGTTACAAAGACAAATGAAAGACATGCAACAAGGGACAACAATACGGTATTCATTAATTGAAATTTGTTCTTATCTGTTTGACATAATATTGAACATGGTACCTTTTCCTCCAAATTTAGACGTTCCCAAATTTGACAAATATGATGGGAAAAGTGATCCCCATGATCATGTTCCAGAATTCTGTACAATGAGTCTTGAATTTTCTCATGATGATACCTATTTTATGAGGTTATTCCCAAGAAGCTTGGGAGGACAAACAATGGAATGGTTATCCAAAATCACACCTCCTGTCAGATAATTTGATGAACTAGTCAACAAATTCATAACTCAAAACAATGAAACATTCATGGTCTTCCTTCAACGTTGCCAGCGTATGGTTTCGAGATATCCTTGTGATGTACCCGAAAAGGAAAAGATGGAAATTTTCATCGACAACTTGAATAGTGAGATGAGTTACAGAATCAAACTCCAATGCATACCATCTTTTGCTAAATTGATTGAGAATGGCATCCAAGTAGAAGAAGCATGTGTCAAGAAAGGAACGTTGAAATTTTTCAAAGAAGGAACAAGCTCATCCAATTACAACAACCAAAACAACAACAACTTGGACAAATCCCGATTCTGGACTAAAAAAACAAAAACATTGGAAATGAAGGAGGCAATGAATCAAATGATCCAAAATCAAAGTATCCCATACTCGCGTTATCAGGTAATCCTCAAGCTACAAAAAATCCCAAAGGTGCTAACCTAGGCACTAACACTTATGCACCGAATACTAATCAAGATCAACCCAACACCAACAACACCAACAACACCAACAATCCCAAAATAATAACACCAATCGAGGACCTAATCCAAACTCACAGGGTAATGCAAACAACTTTCCAAAATGCATTTACACACCATTGGGGCAATCACTGGAGTCAGCATTCAGAGAAATTTTGGCAAACAAAATTATCTCTTTACCTGCAATCAAAAACTTTGAACCACAAATCAAACCACCTTGGTGGAATGACTCACACTTTTATGATTTTCATTGCAACAAAGGTCATCAAACAAATGAATGTATGAGGCTGAAAAACATTGTTCAGGACATGATTGATATAGGTGATTTAACGATCAATGGTCTCAAGACAAATGGTGACCACGGAGCTTTCAAGAATCCTCTTCCAAACTACAACAAGGATGGAGCTTCAACCTCAAGTGATACATGTGGAGCTCATATCAATCACATATCAGCTGAGGACAATCAAGTAAACGTCATCACCATCAGAGATAAGTGTGATCATGAATCTGTCAACGTAACAACCAAAGCTCAAAAATATGTCTTGAAAGGACATATGTCAACAACAAACACCGTACCCAAAATTCAATATGATTTAGTAAGTCAACTGTGCAAAACTCCTGCTCAAATATCTATACTTGAGTTGCTGAAACTTTCACCAAAACACAAAGACATGTTGGAACAAGCGTTATTAGAAACAAATGTACCTCAAGATCTGGATGCTAACAAATTCCAAGCCATGGTCGTTCATATGATAGGGCCTCATAACCTCACTTTTTTTGAGCATGATAATATCTCATTGAGCCATCCACACAATACTCCACTCCATATTGAAGTCATGGTCTATAAACATCGAGTTAAATGAGTATTAATAGATGGAGGAGCTGGACTTAATATTTGTACCTTAAAACTTATCCATGCATTAGGCTTCTTCGAGGAGTCTATTGGTCCACACAAAAAGATCACAATAAAGGCATATGATGATGAGGAAAGATCATCTAAAGGAATAGTGGTGTTGCCAATTCAGGTAGGACTGATATAAAAGGATACTATGTGCCAGGTATTAGACATAGACCTCACATACAGTATCTTCTTGGGTCAACCTTGGATACATGAAATGGAAGCAGTACCCTCCACTTATCACCAGTGTGTTAAATTCCCCTACAATGGGTAGGAGGTTTCTATATCAACTGATCATAATCCATTTTAGCATTGTAATGCTATGGGGGCAGCCCAAGACAACTTGGTTCCACATAAAAGAGAGAAAAAAAATTCCTCAGCACTAGATCTTCAACAAGAAAGTCTACATCACTGTCTATGGATTTCAAGAAGAAAATGAAAATCAAAGAACAAGGCATGGGAGAATACTCTTTGGAACCCATGTGTTTGGCCAACTTGCCAACATCACCTAGATCTCATGGATTACCTATAACATCAACACATCAAGCAACTCAACCCATCACCAAGTTTGATGGCACATATATCTAACTCGACACTCTAGCACATGAATTTGAGGAAAAGGACATCCTTAGTTGGCTATACAAAGATGAGGAAGAAGATAGAGCATCTACTGTGGAAGTAGCTATACCAACACACTTGTATGGAAACAACTAGTTAATCATGTAGCAAATGGGATACAATGGCAAAGGACCTATTGGTAAGTGTCAGGAAGGTGTCACAAAACCATTGGATCCTCCTTCACAATTTAGTAAAGACAAAAAGGGATTGGGCTTTGTTCTCACTCTACTACCAAAAAGGGCACCACACAAATATCAAAAACCTTAGTGGAAAGCAAAGAAGAAGTACAAGGAAGACTCCTGGTAGGAGGCACTATTTGAGTCAGCAGAGACAATACGTAAGGAACATGAATATCAAGAAAGGAAACAATATCAAGAGAAGCCCATCATTCCAAAGAAGGCAACATCTACAGAAGTACATCATATTCAAGAACTAATATCCGACAAAGAGGAATCACCTCCTAATTGTATTATTCCTCCTTGATAAGAGACAATATATGAGCAAATGCAAAAAGTGGAAGCAGGATCTGATACAGAATCAGAGAAAAATATCAAACTTGTATCAATCATCAAAGACTTGTTCTCACCCTACAACATACTAGTTCATAGCACTGATAGAATCTGGGATGATACCTCTGAGACTGATTCCAATGAATATGAATGGGGTAGTTGTTCTAACATTACTGAAGATATTTGTGCAAATGACAATAATACACCCATCTCTCAAGAAGAACGCACCACAGAATCTAGACCACTTGAATTTGGCCCACAAAATATCTATGATGCCAAGAAAAATGAGCAGCAACATTATGAGCAAGTCTATATGGAAAATGATACCATCGAAGACCTCGATGAAATCCTTAACTTCTTTAACACCCCGACCAACCACAATGAAACCTCCATCCTAACACTTACAGTGGTCTAACTTGATCCACCTAATGACTCCTTACCACTTGTCTTTCCAGACCTCATAGACTGGGACGAACCTAAAACTCATGATATACCAATTTTCCCAAATGATGAATCCATTATCTATTACTTATGTACCCATAACTTAGAAAAATACTCTACCAGTAAACAAAGTAATGATGTCTCCAACCAAAGGGAGTGCCAAGTCTCTCAATCATAAAAATGAGCAAAATAAAGGATCTACAGCTGAAAACCAGTCAATGGCAGCAATAGATCACACAAAAGTAAAAACAAAAATGAATCATAGGGTGAAAACCTTTTTAAGGCACCTAACGATGGGAGACTTGACACTCTTCCTGAGCATTATCATGAGTGATCACCCATATTTATTGAGCCCACTCAATCAATCAACATTGGTACTACAGAAGCAGCCAAAACTATACACCTTGTAGAATATCTGACAGAGAAAGAAAGATCATAATTTATTAAATTTTTTGAAGAAAAGCAAATCAACTTTGCTTGGTCATATACAAATATGCTTGGGATTGATCCACAATTAGTCATGCATCATTTATCCATTGCTCAAGGAGCTAAACCAGTCAAGCAAAAACTAAGAAAGATGAATCCACATGTAGCACTCATGGTCAAAGCTAAATTGAAGAAACTATTAGATGTCGGATTTATCCGACCCATTGACTATGCTGAATGGATCTCCAACATTGTACCAGTCTCAAAACCAGATGGTAGTATAAGAATGTGCACTGATTTTAGAGATGTCAACAAAGCCTATCCAAAGGATGACTTTCCTTTGCCCAACATCGACATAATTGTAGACCTCACAGCAGGCCATGCAATGCTATCACTAATGGATGACTTTTCAGGCTATAATGAAATCAAGATAGCCCCAGAGGATCAAGATAGAAAAACATTTACTTGTCTGTGGGGAACGTACTCTTGGAATGTCATGCCTTTTGGCTTAAAGAATGCAGGAGCAACTTATCAATGAGAAATGACGACAATTTTTCATGACATGATGCATACCTTCATGGAAGACTATGTGGATGATTTACTAGCTAAATCCTTCACCAGAGCAGAACATCTAAGCATCTTAGAAAATATTTTTGATAGATTGGAAAAATTCCAAGTCAGGCTCAACCCTAAGAAGTGTGTCTTCAAGGTTACATCAGGCAAATTACTAGGCTACATCGTTTCAACTAAAGGTATTGAAGTGGATCCAGCAAAGGTACAAGTCATTATGAAGATGCCACCACCAAAGAACATCAGACAACTTAGATCTCTACAAGGACGACTCCAATCAATCAGGCAATTCATCGCTCAATTAGCAGATAAAAGCCTCCCATTCAATCATTTGCTACATAAAAATGTACTGTTCAGATGGGAAGCAAAATGTGCAGAATCCTTCTATCAAATCAAGCAATGTCTAATGAACCCACCAGTTCTCATACCACCAATAGTAGGGAAGCCACTTATTCTCTACATTTCAACAACAGACATATCACTGGCGGCATTGTTAGTACAAGAGGATCAACAAGGCAAGGAGCAGGCTATCTATTATATCAGCAGGACATTGAACGGATATGAACTCAACTATACATTCATTGAGAAAGCTTGTCTAACAGTTGTATTTGCCTCTCAAAAATTCCGGCACTACATGCTAGCTCACACAATTAGGCTAGTTGCAAAAATTGATCCTCTCAAATATTTACTTAGTAAAGCAGCTCTTACAGACAGATTGGCTAAATGGGTCATGATCCTCAGTGGATTTGATATCCACTACAAAGAGTGAAGAGCTATCAAAGGACAATAAATTGCAGATCAACTAGAAGAAGCACCACTACCTCGAAAACAAACTATGGAGATTGAATTTCTAGACAGAGACATTCTTGCTATTTCCACCAAATAATGGACCTTATATTTTGATGGATCCTACACGCAACATGGCTCAGGTGCTGGCATTCTGTTCATCACCCCTGAAGGACACACTATACCAAGATCATATAGGTTTATGTTTCCATGCACAAATAACATTGCTAAATATGAGGCATTGGTTATAGGCTTCAAAATGGCTGTAGAATGGAGAATAATAGAGTTAAAAGTCTATGAAGATTCACAACTAGTCATCAATCAAATCAACAATGACTATCAGACAAAGGACGACAAGCTGCTACCCTACAAGCGAATGGTGGATGATTTCAAACAATATTTTGTACACATCACCTTCAAGTAAATACCAAGGTTGGACAATAGAGCAACTGATGCAATGGCTACTATCGCTTCACTACTGCAAATTCCAGAGCAACAGAGTCGTTATGAGTTTCTGGTAGAGCAACTGTTCTCCCCAGCCTATGATCATTTGGAATCCCATGTTATCTATGCCTTGACCGGTTCCAACTCTCCTTTATATGGACCGATATATGACTATCTTAAGAACAATATCCTACCCATTGACCTATCTCGAAACCAAAAACATAACTTTATCCGACAAGTCACCCATTATACTCTTACCACTGATACTTTGTACCATCGAGGTCTAGATGGTACTCTTCTTCATTGCCTTGATTGTAATGAATCTAACTCCGCTTTACACTAGCTTCATGAAGGTATCTATGGCACACATTTAAATGGTACTACTCTTGCTAAAAAGCTTCTAAGAATGGGATATTATTGGCTGACAATGGAAAAAGACTCTTACCACTTTGCCAAGAAGTGTCCTAAATGCCAAATCCATGGCAATCTTATACATGCACCAGCACAGGAACTACAGCCATTCACAACATCCTGGCCCTTTTGTCAATGGGGACTCAACTTAGTCAGCAAAATTCATCCTTCATTTTCAAATGGACATAAGTTCATTATAACTGCAATGGAATACTTTACCAAATGGATAGAAGCAGTCCCCATGACCATCGTGACTGGGAAACAAATTGCCTCTTTTATCCTTAACTATCTGATCTGCAGATATGGCATTCCAAGTTCCATCATCACAGATAATGGATGACCTTTCAAAAACCAAGATGTACGAGAGCTATGTGAAAAATTCAAAATCCAACATCATTTCTCTACACCTTACTACCCACAGGGGAATGGTCAGGCAGAAGCATCCAACAAAACAATATCGAAAATCCTAAAGAAAATAGTGAATGATGCAGGCAAAGATTGGCATATAAAACTCTATCCAACACTTTGGGCATACAGAACTAGCATCCACACACCTATAGGAGCTACACCAGATTCATTGGTATATGGATTAGAAGCAATTTTACCCTTGGATGTAGAAATTCCATCTCACAGAGTCTCTTTGAAAGGCTTAATCCCAGATGAAGAGTATCGAGTTAACTGACTACAAGAGCTTGAACTTCTAGATAGTTAAGGATAAAATTACGGGATGGAGGCAGAAAGTCGCAATAGGCTAGGGAATATGGATGAAAGGTTATAATAAGCAAATGGATAAATGACCAAAAGCTATGATGGACTAAAAGCTGCAAACAAGATTCATGATGCTCATGAAGATTGTCAGCCTTGTCAAGATCAAAGGTGGAAAGGGAAATTGGACATGAGGGACAATAGGATAGTGGAGGAGTATGACATGGATAATGGAACAATGAGGGAAAAAAAGGATATGATAGGATAAAACCTGTCCCCAAGTACGGTATGCAAGAAGTTCATAGATTACGCACGATGCCTGTTTGTCAGGTTTTCATCATGGTACTTGCCCAAGGCGCCTGTTTGCTAGGTTTTCACCAGTGGACGAATTATTTTTGCTTTACTTTTTTCTTTTGTCTTTTTTTTTTTTCACTTTTTTTTTTGTATTTTGACCTTTTTCAATAGAAGATGGACACATGATAGGGGATGGAAGAAGGACTCAAGTGTCTTTTTTTGTTTGGATAGTAGCCTTGAAAAAAATGGACCATGACCTTTAAAAGTATGGTCAAAGATGTTGGTAGGATAAGGATATGGAAAAAGAGATGAAACTAAGGCAAGGATTTATGTAAAGGATTGGACCAGAGGGATGGAAGGATGGAAAATATGCATTGGATAATAGATAGGGTATTGGAAGAATTGGGCTTGAGTGGATGGAAATGAAGGCAAGATCGACATTGGCACACACCTTGAGGGGTGATGGACTGATGGAGGAAAGATCTATTTTGGATATTGAGATTGTGACGGAGGAAAGGCTATGGATTTTGGGACATAAGGGCCCAAAACGGATGAAGAAGGTGGTGGAGAAATAGACTTGGAAGGTTTGGATGGAGGAACAACAATTTTAGATGCCAATCTGGGTTGTTCTTTTTGTGCTTCAAGGAGTTTCTTGGGGATCCACATGGTTTTTGACTTTTCATGCTTTTGTGGTTCCTTGGAGTGCATTGCTTGCAGAAGGGATTTAGGAACCCATATATATTTTGACTTTGCTTTATTTTGCTCAGTGGGCCTTTGTGGCCTTTTGAATATATATATATTTTTTATAGATCATATTGTTCTTTGTTTTGACATGTCGATTATATTGGACATGTTGATCTTTGAATACATGTGGATTTCTAGACTTATGACTTTTATACTTGGCATTCAAATTGCTTGGAGGGGGAAAGGAATGCATGGATGGATATGAATGAAATGAAGTTCTTTTGGATTGATGAAATTTACTCAAGGATGTGTGCCTTTTCTGACCTTGCATAGAGGACGAAGGGATATAAGGACCTAAGATGGATGGAAAGCATGATGGGGAAGGTGTATGTTTTGATTTTGATGGAGGGATACCAACGTCTTGAGGAATTTCACTAAAGCCATGACCATTAATATTTTCTTTAACATGAAGGGATTCTTGCTTATGGAGATTTACTCCTTTGCCTTTATGAATATCTTGACTTGTAGGGTACTCTTTTCTTTGGGAAGAAGACGCAAGTCCATTATGAGGTGGATATGATATGAGAGAAATGATGAGATCTTGAAGTGGATCGGATTGCACCAAAGTGGAAGAACCCATTATGCCTATCGAGGGTTCATGAACATCTTGCACTGACACATTAGAATCATGAAGGGGATTAGGATCATGTAGTGGACATGGTTCAATGACAGATTCTTCAAGAGATGGAATGGGAGAAATAATGGGATCATCAAAAGAAATGCAATCTTGGAGTGTATATGGAGCATTAAGACAAGGAGATGGAGGAACAAGTGGATCTTGTGGAGGATTTAAAGGAATAATTTGATCTTGACAAGGAGGAAGATCATTGGAATCCTCTTGAAAGGTGCTTTGCTCTTGACTTTTAATGGGATCGTCGAAAAGGATGGAAGGGATATCTGGAATGTCAATGGGATTTGGAAGGATATTGTGTTCTTGGAATGGAAGGGGATCATTTGGGATTGGATGGACTGGGATATCTTGATCTTGCCTAGGGAATGGAGTGTCAATAGGACTTTGGATAGGATGGACAAGAATAGGGGAATCATCATGATTTTCTGGAAAGATGAGATCCTGCTCAACAATTGGATGGGATGATAAGGTTTCAGGATCTTGATCTTGATCTGTTTTAACACGCGTTTCTTTATGCTCTAAATTATCCTCTTGATAGGTTGGACTTTGGATATGCATGGAGGATTCTGACAATGAATCAATGTTTTGGCATGAAGTAAATGCACTTTGAACATTTGTGATGGATTTTGGCAAGGAATCAATGCTTGAACATGAGGAAGAGGGACTTCAAATGGGGTCCTCTAAAATAGGTAATGGCAATAAAGTGTATGGTGGCATTGGATCTTGTATTTCTGAAACATGACAAGGATGTGCATCATGAATTGGATTATCTTGGCAATCAATTATGGATAGCCCTTGGGTAATTTCATCCTTGGGTGTATTGTTTGATGAGGACAATATGGAAGGTTCTTGGGAAACTTCTAAAGGTGTAGGGATAGATGCCACTGGAGAGTCAAGTTTCTTGCGAGGGGATGAGGCATTGCTAGACATAAGTGTATTATTTTGATCTTCCTCAATAAACTCACTTGGTAGTTTCCTTAAGATCATTGCAATAAAGCCACCTTTCTTTCAAGGTTTTGACATGGTTGTATCTGGAATTTGAACTTTTTTTTGGTTTGATGTCATGTTTTGATTTTGAACTAGATGTTGCTCAAATTGGTTTGACATGTTCAAAATTTGGCTTGGTGCATGTTGCGAGTTTTGTTTGTGAATTTGTGATTGTAGTTGTTGACATTGATATTCCACCATTGGTTGAACCATTTGTGGACATTGTATAGTTGGTTGGACATATTGTTGAAATTGGACCATTGGTTGTATTGGTTGAAAATCTAATTGATAGTAAACACCTTGTTGTTGTTCTTGTTGTGGAGGCACAGAATGTTGAAATTGATGTTGTCTCTTTTCTTGAAATTGTTTCATCATCTCTATTTGTGAGAGGAGAGCTGGTATGTCTGATCGTTCAAGAAGAGATCTTACATCAATTGGCTCAATCTTCGGATTTTGACCTGGAAATTTTTGAAACATTTTGGACATTTGTGATCTATTCTTCTCAATGTTTTTCACTCTTTGTTCCAAAATCTCATTTTCTTGAGCTAGTTTCTCCTCTAGTTTTTGTATTTGGAGACTTGTTTCATCAGAAAGAGTTTGATCGATATTGCCTTGTTGTTGGGTTGGATATAATTGTGATTGCCTTAGATTAAAATTCGATTGCATTGTCAGTTGATACGTCAAACTTTGTTGCATCATTGGTGCTTGGAACCTTGTTTCAATAGACATGTCACTATGCAATGCAATATTTTTTTATTTGGAATTTTTCAAGGATAATATATGATATGCAACTAAATGCAAACTAAATAAATGAAAATGCAATCTATGGCAAGAATGCAACCTATGTTTTTGGTTGTTATTCAAGATTTTGACAAACTTTTGAATACAAATCTAAAAAGAGACCCTTAGGAAATTGAAATGACGTCTAGACCTCAAAGGACAAAAGGACCAAGTGACAAAAGGACAAAATGACAATGTCTCCCCTATATGCTTGGATACTAAGCTAGGTTTGACCAAATGACATTGATGACAAAAGACAAAAATTTGATAAGGTCTAGACTTCCTAACAATGACTTAGGGTTTATCAAAGATCTGGATTACTCAAGTATGACAAAACCTAGTTTTGACACTATATGCAAAGGGACAATTGCTATGCAAGTGACCCTAATATGATATGATAATGACCTAAGCTTAATGAAGAGACCTAGGGTAGGCAAATGTGACCTAATGTTATGAGGACAAGGATGCAAATGCAAATGTATGACAATGCCAACCTAGGACAAAACCTAAGGTTGAATTATGAAATGATATTACTCTTATGCAAGAGGACACATGCAAATGGATGACCTTTATTGATATGAAAAGGAGTATGACCTAGGTGAAACTTAACTTTGGTAATTGACAATGACTTTGCAAAATGCAAACCTAAGATGAACCTAAATCTAAGTGACATGCATGTTGAGACAAGATTTTGAAGAATGTTTGACAACCATGTTTGAAGGTGTTTTGAACTTTGTTGGATGAAATGTTCTTGTATTTAACCTTGTTTTTAAATGAGATGCAATTCAACTTTTGACAAGAAAAGAAGACAAGATATTTCTACTTAGAATCAAGACAATCATGCTCATTCCCACATTTCTTATGGTAGGCAAGGACATTAGGTACTTGAGAGGTAGACTCATTATGGGATTCAAGAAGAATACATAGATGCTCGACCCCACGGGCTCCCCTCCATGGCACTCACTTCTCAGGGCAGCCAAGCATCAGTCCCCATGGAAATCTCCCCATTGCGAACTTAGTATCTCTTCCAAGTATCCGAACTTGTCCTTCTCAAGCAACTAGAAGGGTTTTTGGCCTCTAGAAACAAGGTGTTTAGTAAGGATTTCTGTTAAGTGTTACTCCTTGGTGTCATGCAA
Source organism: Cryptomeria japonica (assembly GCF_030272615.1). Lineage (NCBI taxonomy): Eukaryota > Viridiplantae > Streptophyta > Pinopsida > Cupressales > Cupressaceae > Cryptomeria > Cryptomeria japonica. The sequence continues at coordinate 8,141,933 of NC_081412.1, read as the reverse complement.
GCGTGATTAAGACATTAAGCCCACCAAGATACCAAACAAATGTAGTCGCACAAGCACGATTTAGACCGTGAGGTCCTACTTAGATATTGATATGAGAAAGAGTTCAAGGGTCATCACTTCCCAAGTAACTACAATTCCCACGTAACCCTTCCTTCAAAGCTTTTGCTCATCAGGTATTTGTTTATAGTGAGTTAGAATGCCAAGGTATTCTAGCCGTACTCACTTTGGGTCATTCCCTTCTCACGATTGTCACTTGCTTGCAAAAGCAAATGGTTGGGAAGGCAGGCCCTCTAAAGGTGACACACAATCAAAACAATGAGCATGGTATCGAAGATCTGGATTTTTGATCACCCTAAGAAGGATGAGAGCATACTCTCCTACTCCAATGTCACACTCAACAATCAAAGCAAACATACATTCTTTCCATCCTATTTAGAAATCATACTAGGTGCCTATAACATTAATTGCAAACACAAAGTTTAGTTGTAATCCAAGGCAACCTGCAAAAACCCAAGTCAGGAGTTTGATATGCTTATTCTTTGGCTATCGATTCTGCATAAAATGTGTTAGTAGTTTCATTTGTTGTCTTTGCCATGTGTAATGCCAAGGTGCTACACAAAGAATTAGTACCAAAAACCAAAAAAGCAGAAACAGAATGCAAAACAAACCAATTTTGAAGCAAAACACTACCTTTTTACCTCTGTTTCTGGACTTTACACAGGCGCAGAACTCATGACACAGGCACAGAATTCATGACACAAGTGTAGAATGTCTTTAACACAAGCGCAAAATGCATGACATAGGTGCAGGTTGTCTTCCACAGGCACAGAAGTCCCCAGAAAGCCCTGCATTAACCTGTTTCTTGGGTTTTTGATCTGCAAAACATCTCAAAAGCACTCAAAAGCATAATTAGGGGGTTAGTTCACATCGGGTTCACCAATTAATGTAGCTAGGAAATTAGGAATCATCACAAGCAATATCAAAACTAATCTAGCTCAATCACAAAAGCTCAAATGTAATGATCTATCCTAAACACACTCAATAAAGACATGAAAACAAAACATTCAAAACTAAAGACTATGCAAACCAAATGTAGATTTGAATGCTTCCTTCATGCGGCTCCATTGTTCTTCTTTCTTCTCCAAATAGCCCTTGTTTGTGGATCTCACCTTCAAGTGCATACACATGAGATGAAAGCAAATAGACAAGATTATGGCACAAGAGTACTCAAAGCATGATTGATTTGACAAAGTGATTAGAAATTCGATAATCTGATTATTCTCATTAGTCGGGATTGAAAGAATTCATCCAATTTATAGAGAAATTGGAGAAAAAGATCAAATTAGCATGATTCGATTCAAATGGAAATTGCAAATCAAAAATGTCAATTATGACAAATTATGACAAATTATGCACTTTCTATGCAAAATTTGATTGATTGATAATTCATGACAATTTATGACAAATTTCTATGTCAAAATTGATTGATTGTCAATTATGACAAATTATGACAAATTGAAATGTCATTCCCATGAAATTAGGAGATGAAATAGGAGGGAATAGAAATTAGAAATTAAGAAATTAAGAAATTAGAAAAAGAGGAAAACTAGGAATTAAGAAATTAGGTAGATTAATTAATAATTTGTCATTTATTAATTAATTCACAAAAAGAGGAATAATTAGCCAATTAAATGAAGATTTAATTGTGATGAGAAGACTTAGGATTAATAAATAATTTATTAATCCTAGAGGGAGAAATGACAAACAAGGTTAAATGATTAAATCATGAAACCCTAGAAAATGAATTAGCAATGCGAGAATGACAATTAGGTCTTGATTGAAGATAATTAATGTCGATTCGATTTAATCATGATTCTGACTTGATAAATGACCAATGCTGACGAAGGATTTGATTGACAAATGTGCCAATTGACGAGGAACAATGACTAATTGATCCAAATTGACATAATTGAAAAGGCGACGATTGATGATAAATCGATCTCAAAATGACAAAATTGACAAGAGGACAAGGATCGATGACAAAATAGATTGCAAGATGACAAGATTGAAAATGACCACGATCGATGAAAAATCGATCGCAAAATGATAAGATTGAAAAAGAGGACAAAACCCTAATTAGGATTGACGATGTCCAAAATGATGACAAATGAGCACGCACATTGATGCGACAGGATAGGATTGATCAAAATCATGACTGAAAGTTATTGTCGACTAGACCGAATTCGAAAGCGAGACAAATGAAGAATGCAGAAGAATGACTCGACGCTCGCAAATGATAAAAACCAAGTGCGTGTCATAGGAGAAATGTTAATGCGATGCAAAAACCTAAAATGAGGCAATGCGCCAATGTTAAAGTATGACTCTGCAAGCATTGACCATTTTTAGACGTCTACATTTTGCCCCTCTTTGAGACAATGTGATTTTAAGAATTGTTTCAAAGAACGATAATGAAAATGCCTGAGACAATAATAATGACATATGATTAACTCTTTCAATCCTGGCCATCCATTGCCCTATTTTTACTATAAATAGAGCTCTCCTTCCTCCATTTTAAAAAACCATGCAAGATTTTAGTATCTCATTTCTGCTCAATTTTATTAACACATCTAGCTTCTCTTTGTAATAGGAATTAATCTAATAAGCATTTTAGACTATTTCCTTTATCATTAGCTTAACTCATAAACTAGTATATCATGTTAGGATAGTATTACTACTAATCTTGTCATCTTATAATCTAGTTTATTGCATTTGTAGAATCATGCATAGATAGGATGCATTTTCATAACTAAATAAATCATAAGCATCCCTCATTCTTGCATTTGTCATCCCTAAGCCACTTTGCTCAGTGATCTGAGAGCAAAGGCATTGGCTTGAGGGACCTTGTGAGATAGAGAACCACATAACCAACCTTGGGAAGTTGAGTCGTTCTTCATGACTCTATAACTTGCACCAAGAAGTCATGTGGGTGTGTGGACAAGCCTCTTTGAGATTTATTTTTCACATTTTAAGTTTCATCGCCCCACTTTTCCCGCATACGCATTTTACCTTAAATAAGTTAAAGAACTACCAATCATTACTCAAATCCAGTTTAACATTAATGCATTAAGAAAAAAGAGATAATTTTACTGGGTTAAATATGGGACAATGTATGATCTCTTTGAAAAGAAGGGGAGTGCCCTTGTAAAGGGGAAAATTGAATTTGACAATTTGCAACATAGAGGGGAGAAATCACCAAATCAATATCGCTTGGAGTCTTTACATTCAAAAGAGGGAAGGGAATCCACTAGATTTAGTCGTAAATCTAATAAGAACTAAATACTGAGTGGATTGGATTGATTTGTGAATATTTTTCCTCTCTTTTGTAAGTTGAAATGCTGATTTAAGGTACAAGTGTTGAAAATTGAAGGTAAAACTGAGAAAATGGTGAGCTACATATGTGGGATTTTTGTGTGCACTTTGATCTGAGTAGTATAAGCTGAGTCAGATCTAACCCTCAAAAAATCTCCTAAAAATTTGGGACCATGATGCAACACCACGGTCCATTGAACTTTCTGCATGTTGAAAAGGGTTGATTCATCTTTGTGAATAAATTTTATTATGAGAAGTACAACTCTGTACCTATTTCCTACACACATAAAGAAAGGGAAAAAGGTTGGGAATAGGGGCTTGCCTTAGGTCCAACCTTAGTTTCTGAATTAGACATGAAATTGGAATAAAAATAATTGAAATGGAAATAATGAAAGGTTCTCCTTTTAAGGGAGATGCTGAATTATGACTGAAAATTGAATGATGATACCTCCTTGTGAAGTTTGGCTTGCCTCCACATGGAATTAGGGTTTCATGAAATAGGATGTAGATCTCCACTTGAATGCTTGAATCTTGACTTTACTACTGGTCCAAGGTTGAAGGAAGACTAAAAATGCTCAACTTCTCTTGAATGCTTGAATGCTTGATTTTGTATGTGTGCTCTTAGATCTCTTAGCTTTTTGATTGACTGTCAAATGAGAGGGTAAATCCTCTTTATATACCTGCATGTAGGGAAAATTGGCTAATTTTCTGACATGAGCCAACATTCAGAGGGGTATCCCGCTGAAATTTTAAATGTTATATTGGTTTTTGAGGGGCCCCAAATTAGAGTAGACCATAGCGTGGCACCATGGTCTTGCACTATTTTGGGTAGGTTTTAAGGTGCATTTTGAGTTAAATAACACTTGTGATGTGTATGAGCATAATTAGGTCTTTAATCAGGCCAAGGGGCACAAACAATAAGGTGAAGACCCAAATGCAGTCAAAATTGCAAAGGGGTGCAATTTTAGGATGCTACATTTAGCCCCTACTTTATTGGGAGTATGAAGTCAATAATACTCTCGGTAAGGTACAAATGGTTCACACTGAAAAAATTTCACCAAGTCATCAAGGAGGCAAGATACACTAAGCCCCCAATGGATTTTAGGGTCTTACAACTTCAATGATAAGGTAAAAGGGAAGATCATAAAAGAGAGAAAGAGAGAACCGTGACTACAAACTAATAACGTTCTCTTACTATGAGTCATGAAAAAAAAAATTAGAAAATTATAAAGAAAAAGACAAAGCTTTCTAAGTAACTTTAAGTATCAAGATATGCAAGAGAGAGAATCATTTAGCGGAGTGTATGCCCCCATGTTAAAGTGATTGTGTATGCCTTATTAGGAGAAATTGCTTTAAGGTAGGATACACCCAAAAATACAAGCACATTATCACAATAATTTATTCCCCAAGAGAGGACAAATCAAGGATAATGATCACAAAATATAAAGCATAGGGTGGTTTCACTTAACTTTGGAGTCAATATGCTTTTTATGATAAATAATGTATATCATGTGTATATACATATATGCATAGAATTGTCCTCATCCACCAAAGATAGGAAATCACCATGGAAGAAGGGCACATGTGTCTTTTGAGTCAACATAGGAGAGACCCAAAAGAGATCTCTATGCTTTGCATCATCCTCAAGTAGATAACACTAGGGACAACAAATAGAATTGAGAGAGAAATATAATAAGATCACAAATAAGAAAGAAAGGAGAGAGAGAATCTATGGTTCTAATGAAGCTAATCAAGCATGCCATCTGCCCTTCGATTTTGCTAATCATTATTTTAGGAAGGTGGACGACATGCAAGAGGAGTGACATTGAGCATAGTAGATGGAGCTATCACAAGTTCTAAACAAGGACCATACTCTAATGATGAGTCACTTTGTTTGTTACTAGGAGCTAGGATTAATGATTTTGAAAATTTCTCAGATAAATTGTTCTCAACATCAACATATTCATATTCATCATCTAAAATATTAGGATCATGGTTTTCATTATTAACAATATTCTCACCTATTTCTTCATCAATATTAACAAAAATAGAAGCTCTAATAGGAATAGAACTTGAACCATCATTTGTCTTAAGCATTTTGCATCTTGGAGAATTAGGTTGAACATCTTGGGTAGGAGAAGGTTGAGTAAATGTAATTATATCAACATTTGGTGTCTTTGGAGAAGAAATGGTTTGGGAAGTAAGTTCACGAGCTCTCACATGACATCTCCATCGACAATGTCTTGCACAATGGTTTCTTTTGGTTTTAATTGAAGGTTGTGAAGGTTTAGATTCATCAGGTACAGGTTTGTTTTTTCTTTGAAATACGGATGCATAGGAGAAGGTTTTTTAGGTTGAAAAATAGGAGAGGCCAGTCTCTTCCCTTTGTAAAATGTTGGAGACAGAACCACACCATATAAAGGAGGAATGTGAGGTGTAGAAAGGAGACTAGGTCCATCATCAGGAGGAGGAATAGGTCTACCCTTAGGAGGAATAGATTGATGCATAGGAGGAAGAACATTTCTATCCTTGGGAGGAAGAATGGACTCATTAGATTAGGAGAAGAAATAAATTCCTCTTTGGGAAGAAGATTATTTATTTCCTTAGGAGGAAGAATAATCTTGTCTTTAAGAAGAGGTATATGATCATCAAGAGGAAGGCTAAGTGTTGAATTTATAGGTTTACTCAAGGATAAAATCATCTCATTTTTCCATTTTTGATATGTTTAGAGAGAGCATCACTTCTAGGTTGAAGAGGTTTGAATTGTTCAAACAAAAATTAATCAAGACAAACATCTCTATGCCTCATCGTAGGTTGATATATGCTATGATTAATAGTTATGATTTATCATGGGAAAATTTTGAACACTTATGAACAGTAGAAGCGATCACTTTCATGGAAGAGAGCCAAGGGTATCCCAACTTCACACAAAATTGATCAGATGTAGGAACGATAACAAAGACAACATCTAATCATTTAGTGGCAACAACAATAGGAAGTATGATAGAACCAATAGTAGGACAAGAGAAGCCATAAAAAATTCTAACTATCAAATCAGTTTTATCATTTTTCACTTGATGAAATTGCAAAGTATAAAGAAATTCTTGAGTTATCACATTAACAATGCAAGCTGGATCAATAAAAACTCATCGAGAAGGTATGCCTTTAATTTTTGTAGTTATTTACAAAGTGGGCTATTGGGTGCTTTAATAGTCTCACTAGGATCAAATGTAATGCATAAGTCCTTAGGAGTTTTAGTTTTGTCAACAAGGTTCACCACATTATTAGACTCAAGGCCAACATCAATGGGAGAAAATAAAAGATGATTAGTCTCAATCACATTAGTGCAATGAGAAGGTAAAGGATCAGTGAGAATTTGAATATTTTGATTATGAGGAGCTACTAATTTATTTCCTTTATCATTCAAACCAGCCACAAATATGGTATTGTTATCAATCAAGTCTTGAATCTTACTCCTTAAGGAATAACACTTTTTAGTGTCATGATCAGGTTTACGATGGTATTGGAAAAAGGCTTCAGCATCATAGGAAGCAAGAAAAGTCTTAATTGTGTCAATCGATTTAATAGGGGGAAGCTTCAACACATTATTTTATAACAATTGCGACATAATGCTATGCAAAGATTCATTGAGAGGAGTGAATTCTTTTCTGAAGCATTTGGAGAAAGGAGATACACCTATTGTTGCTCCTGCCATGTGAGTGTTGTTGTTGTCATTGAATTTGATGAATCCCTTATTCAGTTTGAACTTCACAAAAGGTTGTTGAACACTTTCACTTTTATCACTCAGAGCCATTGAAGATGATTGTTCCAATTGACTCATGATATGTTGATAATTGTGAAGTATTGCATACAATTACGTAAAGCTTAGAAAAGTGAAGTGTATCCCTAATGTCTTTTTGCAAATTAGAAATGAAATTTCTTTGAATATCTTGATCAGAAACAAGAAAAGAAATTTGAGAATACAAATGCCTATATCTACCAATAAAATCAGTCACTCTTTCTTTAACACCTTGTTTACAATGCATCAAATCAGTCAAAGTAATTTTAGGACCAATATTATTATGAAATTGTTGAATAAAAGATCATTAGCCAATTGTTGAAAAGAAGTAATAGAATAAGAAGGCAAAGAACAATACCATTGCAAAGCTTTATCCCTTAATGTTCTAGTAAACATTTTAGCCAACAATCTTTGGTCAAGAGAAAAGTCACTACACAAATTTTGGAATGTTATAACATGAGTCAACTGATCACCTTTTCCATTATAAAGTTGCAATTGAGGGACTTCTACATGTTTAGGAGGGACAACTTAGACAATGTCATTGGATAATGGGTTCGATACAACAAATGTGGGCACATTATGTTTAGATTGATTCATGGAAGCTATTTGTTGTTGTAAGGAAGACACTATTTGAGCTAGCTTATTGATAGTAGCTTCGGTAGAAAGGTTGAAGCTAGACATGTTGGATTGAGAAGGTGGAGTAACATTATTGAATGAAGGAAGGGGTTGAGAATAAGGAGGGATATTGTTATAGGTAGGAGGTGGAGCACTATGATAGGTAGGTATTGGAGAAGATTAGGTAACAAATGGAAGACTCACTTGAGGAGGGATGAAAGAATTATGATTAGAGGAGTTTCCGCCTTGACTAGCACTTGTAGGTATAACATTTTGAGTAGGGGTAGCCATGATGTTTGATATAAAGGTGGGAACACTAGCCATAGGGGTAGTCAAGGGAATCAAATGATTAACTTGACTAGGAGGCTGTGTATAACCAAGGACTTCAACACAAGTCTTCATAGGCATGATATTAGAGTCAACAATATGAGCAATACCATGCAATATATCAACACCAAGTTTATCACTTTGAACCATTCTTTTCTATCCTCCAGTAAATGGGAGAGCTTCACTTTTTGGGTATTGTTGACTCATCCATTATTGAAGATTTTCAAATTGATTGTTAATCTTCTCCAATTGGTCAACAAAAACCCTAGTTAGTGATTCCTCCATATCATGAGAATTGTGGAAAGAATGAGGATAAACAAGGACATTTAAAGGATTGAAAGAACCACCAACATCCTCATAGAACAAGTTATCCAAATTAGGTTCCATCTCCTCGGTAATTAAACCTTGGGAAGCCTTAATTCTACAACTTCTTCTCACGAGGATATTATAAGTTGGACTAATAGTAGTAAAAATCATGCACTAAGGGAGGGGAATTTGAAATTTACAAAGTAATTGAATAATGAATTTTTTTAGAAAAATGATTATTCAATCAAATAAGAAAATTGATTTGAAAAGATAAAGAATGATTGTGAGAATTTATGAAATCCACTAGAAATTTGAAATTATAAATTAGGACTGTACTAAAATAACCTCTTAAGTTAAATTTGAAATTACCTACTAGGAAATAGGAATTTAAAATTAAAATTAGGGCTGAAAATAACCTCTTAATTTTAAAATTTAAAATTTTAAATGATCTTAAGGAAAATTAAATTTAAAATGAGGGCCTTGTAAAAAGATCCACTTAATCTTAAAATTTAAATTTAAAATGTGATGTTGAAATTTGGGAATTGAAATAATGAATTTAAATCTAAAAATTAGGGCTCTCTTAATTAATCACTTAATTTGAAATTGAAATTTGATCCAAGATTGTAATTTTGAATTGGAATTGAAATTAACACCCAAATTTGAAGAGGGAAATTAAAAATTTAAACAACCCACAAACTCAGTTTTTAATTTTTTTTGAAAATTAAGGTTTTTGCAATTAACCACTTAATTTTAAAATTTAAATTTGAAATTTGACTTGCAAGTGAAAATTTGAATTTTGAAATTGAAAAACACTTAGATCTGAAACAATTAATCCAAATTATGCAATTCACCAACTTAATTTTGAAATTAAAAATTAGAGTTTTAATGAAATTAACGTTTAAATTTTTAAAATTTACGAAATATCAAATTTGTAAATGAAAATTTGAATTTTAAATTGCATACACACTCAAATTTGAGAACACAAATCATAAGTAAGCATAGGACACATCAAGTTCACCGAAATGTAAAGGGGAAAATTAGATTTGGCAATTTACAACATAGAGGGGAGAAATCACCAAATCAATTTCGCTTGGAGCCTTTACATTCAAAAGAGGGAAGGGAATCCACTAGATTTAGTCGCAAATCAAATAAGAACTGAATACTAAGTGGATTGGACCAATTTATGAATATTTTTTCTCTCTTGTATAACTTGAAATGTTGATTTAAGGTAAAGTGCTGAAAATTGAATTTAAAATTGAGAAAACAGTGAGCTACATATGTGGGATTTTTGTGTGCACCAGGATCTGAGCAATATAAGATGAGTCGGATCTGACCCCTGAAGAATCCCCTAAAAAATTTGGGACCATGATGCACCACCATGGTTCGCTGAACTTTCCGCATGCTGAAAAGGGTTGATTTGTCTCGGTGAATAAAGCTTATTCTGAGAAGTACAACTCTCTACATATTTCCTGCACATAGAAAGAAAGGGAAATAGGTTGGGAATAGGGGTTTGTCTTAGGCCGAACCTTAGTTTTGGAATTAACCATGAAATTGAAACAAATACAATTGAAATGACTATAATGAAAGGTTCTCCTTTTAAGGAAGATGTTGAATTATGAATGGAAATTAAATGATGATACCTCCTTGTAAATTTTTTCTTGCCTCCACCACATGGAATTAAGGTTTCATGAAATAGGATTTAGATATCTACTTCAATTCTTGAATCTTGACTTTATTGCTGCTCCAAGGCTTGAAGGAAGACTGAAAATGCTCAATTGCTCTTGAATGCTTGAATGCTTGATGTCGTATACGTGCTCTTAGATCTCTTAGCTTGTTGATTTATTGTCAAATGAGAGGGGAAATCCTCTTTATATACCCACCCATAGGGAAAATTGGCCATTTTTTCAACATGAGCCAACACAAAGAATGGAATCCTGCTCAAATTTGAAATGCTACATTAGGTTTTGAGGGGCCCCAAATTAGGGTGGACCATGGTGTGGCACCATGGTCCTGCCCTATTTTGGGTAGGCTTTAAGGTGCATTTTGAGTTTCAATTTGAGTTAAATGACATTTGTGATGTGTATGAGCATAATCAAGTCTTCAATCAGGCCAAGGGGTGCAAACACTAAGGCGAAGACCCAAATGCAATCAAAATTGCAAAGGGGTTCGATTTTAGGATGCTAAAACATTGACAAGAGGAAGAGAGGATAAATGTCATAGAAAGGAGATGATAGGAGATGAAAAGAGGAGAAAACAAGAGAGAATCTCAAGGAGGGAGCGACCTCAATTTCTTAAGATGGTTCAAAAGAAAAAGCCAAGAGAAGCTTAAATTCCCTCAACCATCTCAATTTAGGTTGGAGGGTTGATTATGGATCTCAATTTCCTCTTTGAACTTCCTTATAAATTAGTTGTTTTCTAATGTAATGATTATGATGTCTTCTAATGGGATGTGGTTCTTATTTTTGGAAGAGTGCTCTACAAGGGTTGATTTCAAGGTTTGTTCTTGTATAATGTCAGCCCAATGTTCTTTGATTTCTAGTGCTAATTTAGAGTGAACATAATCACCAATATAGGGAGCGCCATAGGAAAAAGTCACTTTGCAAACTCCTAGGTTGAGAAGGAGGTCTTTGGGGTCTTTGGATGGAGGTATGTGATCCCTATGTTGGATATTGGTTGATGTGTTGTCATTAATGTCAACATATTCCCCTATGTATTCCAGTGTTGCAATCAGATTGGATGAGTTTATTTTGTAGATGAGCTGATGCCGATTAAAGGGTTTCTGGTATGTTGTTTGTAGATGGTTCATTCTCATTTTTAGAGGTTCGCATGATGTTTTTGTTAGAGTTATCTTGTATTAGCTAATAATTAATTATTTAATTATTAGTCTATTAAACTCTATGCTTAAGCTAAACTTAGGCATTTAATAAATATTGTAGGTATTTAATAATTATTCTAATTATTAAATACACATTATCCCTTTAGGGTTTCTTTAGGGTTGCATATCTTTAGGGTTTCTATTATCCTTTTATAAGGATTGTATTGTACTTGTTCATTAAATTGATTCCCTTTCTGAATGATAATCTTCTTCTTCAGAGCATTTATGCTTTTTTGCTTTATGTGCCACCATTCTTCTCTTGTGACAGGTATTTGCATGCAGGTGTTCTTGGGATCTCTGAAGTTGTATTTCCTCAACTTCTTCATGGTATCAGAGCCTACATTTGCTGCTACTTGTTCCTGATTTTTCAGAAGATTTTTTGGAGGAGGGTTTCAAGTTTTTTCAGAAATTTTTATTGGATTTGGGGTAGCTGTTTTGTTTCTGATCATTTTGGGCTCAAACAGACCTCATCGTTGAGCTCAGAATGCCCCCAAACCCCCATTTCAATATAAAATTTGTCAAATTTGGGTTCTGAAATTTTTTCTTTGGTTTTACCTTCTTTTTTTTGCACAAATTTTGATAAATTCATCAAAAAATTATATAAAAAAATCAGAGCAGTTTGGACCAAAAAAGACCTCACCTTTGGCTTCTGAAGGGCATTTCCAATCATTTTGATATATAATTCGACCTATTTCGGTGAAAAGTGCATCTTGGCCATGATTTTTTCATTGGCATGCTTTACGAGGCACAAAAATCCATACGGCTGTACCTACAAATGCGTCAGAAAATTTTCATCAAAAAAAAAAAAAATTATTACTTTTTTTAACCCTTTTTATGCCCTAAAAGAGGGGTTTTTCCTTTTGGCCATAACTTGGTCATACAGAGGCGCTTTTTCAAAAACCTTATATTGTCGGAAAGCTCTTTCTGAGCTCTCTCTAGATCTGGTGGTTTGATCTTCTTATTTTTATTTTTTGATGGTGTTTTTTTTCTGTCAAAGCTAGAAGTTCCTTTTTGCACTCTGGGAGACATAAAATGAGCATCCGAACTCCGTTTTTCAAAAAAATTATATCATTGGAAATCTTGTCCTGTGTAATTTCCAGCCATATAAATTTTCTTTCCAGATTCTACTCAAGGAATATTTTCTTTAGTTTTTTTCTTTTTCAGCACTCTGTGGATATCTTGGGATCTCTTCTCTGAGTAGGATGTCTCGGTTTTGGTTCTTCTTTCTATTTCCAGTCTTCTTATCATTGTAGCATTTCATTTATGCAAATGCACTGAGATAAAGTGCCATCATGCATTGTTTACTTGGGATCTTGCACATCTTGTGCCTTACTATACATGCACTACTTATAAAGTGCCATGAGGGGGTTGATGTTTGCCTGTTGTTTGTCATCTTCCTTTGTTCAGTGAGTGTTCCTTCCACAACATTCACCTCATGATGTGTGTCAAGTGAGTGTTCCTTCCATGACACCATGTACTTTTCTCAGCACCTTTGATGTTCCTGGTTCTTCGTCATGCAATTCTTCTTGGCTGTTCTTTTCAGTGTTCCTGTCCCTCTCCCTCTTCAACATTATGGGGAGGTTTGTCCTGTTGGTTCTAATGCTTCCATGGTTCGATTGATCAGCTCTTCATGCTTTGGTGTTTTCATGTCATCTGTATCTTCGATTTCAGTTATTTGCCTTGTTTGCCTTCTAATTCGAGTAGTGTCATTTGAGGGAACTCATATAGATTACAGTCTTCTCTACCTAGTCATGTTCTATTTCAGTGGAGGTTCTTCAGGTCAACAATTCTTCTTCAGCAGTGTTTGCAACTATTTCCTACTTCAGTGGTGTTCTTCTTGCTTTTCCATCTCTTTTTGGAGTAGAGTTTTTTCCCATGTGGTTTTCTCTATTTCTTCAGTTCATAGAGATTTGGTTGTGATTGGGTACCTCATCAGGCCGTGTTGCCGGGACTCAAATTTGCCTTCATCATGTAGTTGCATTTTTTGCTTCATGCATTTAGTTTTTTAGCTACTCCATAAGTTCATCTTAAGGGGGGGTGTTAGAGTTATCTTGTATTAGTTAATAATTATTTATTTAATTATTAGTCTATTAAACTCTATGCTTAAGCTAAACTTAGGCATTTAATAAATATTGCAGGTATTTAATAATTATTCTAATTATTAAATACACATTATCCCTTTAGGGTTTCTTCTCTACATGGTCATGTTCTATTTCAGTGGAGGTTCTTCAGATCAGCAGTTATTCTTCGGCAGTGTTTGCAACTATTTCCTACTTCAGTGGTGTTCTTCTTGCTTTTCCATCTCTTTTTGGAGTAGAGTTTTTTCCCACATGGTTTTCTCTATTTCTCTAGTTCATAGAAATTTGGTTGTGATTGGGTACCTCATCAGGCCGTGTTGTCGGGACTCAAATTTGCCTTCATCATGTAGTTGCAGTTTTTGCTTCATGCATTTAGTTTTTTAGCTACTCCCTAAGTTCATCTTAAGGTGGGGTGTTAGAGTTATCTTGTATTAGCTAATAATTATTTATTTAATTATTAGTCTATTAAACTCCACGCTTAAGCTAAACTTAGGCATTTAATAAATATTGCAGGTATTTAATAATTATTCTAATTATTAAATACACATTATCCCTTTAGGGTTTCTTTAGGGTTGCATATCTTTAGGGTTTCTATTATCCTTTTATAAGGATTGTATTGTACTTGTTCATTAAATTGATTCCCTTTCTGAATGATAATCTTCTTCTTCAGAGCATTTATGCTTTTTTGCTTTATGTGCCTCCATTCTTCTCTTGTGACAGGTATTTGCATGCAGGTGTTCTTGGGATCTTTGAAGTTGTATTTCCTCAACTTCTTCAGTTTTGAGCAAGTTATGAGATCCTGTATTGAGGGTGTTATTCATTATTTTGGTTTGTGCTCTGAAATTTCTATATCTTTAGTTGTGAATCTATGGGATGTGTTATGGATATTGATGTGTGTCCTCAAGTAGATTGGTTCATGATTTGGATATCAACAAGCGAATATTTTAGGTTGACAGTTAGTTATGTTATGTTATTTTGCTTTGATAGAAAGATGATGATGGTTTTGGTAATCTGAGTTATTGCGGTTGTTGTGGTGCAATTCACATTGCTTGTGAATGTTTCTAGATTGTTTTCTATGCATATTGATGGTCCACATCGATAATTGTGTGTTTTATTGAAGATTTTCTTTGTTTGGTGATGTTCTTTGTGTAATGCGACATTCTTAGTGGTAGTGGCGTGTTGCAGATGATCGAGGCATAATTGTTGGAGGTGTTGCATGCTTGCGGTATTGATTTGGGTCTGGACTATGTCTTAGCTGATATTGTTTTGGTCCACATGCATTGTTGTAGCATGTGAGGTTATTATTTTGTTATTTGTATTGAGGGTTTAGCTGACCTTGAAATATAGGTTGATGACTTGTATAAAATAAATGTAATAATCATATAAGATGTATGTCTATGACCTTTGAGAGTATGTATGATTGAGTTGTATGTGAAAACAAGTGATTTGATCTTTCGGAAGTGTGAAGGAGAGAAGAGAAGTATTGCAGAGCAGATTGTGTGCTTAAGCAAAACTGTACTCAGGCATATGGAGATGCTATTCTCATAGTTCATGTAATTTGTATTATTGTCCAAATGATTTTGTAAGTCAGTGAGACTTCTTGTAAGGTAGTGAGCCTTCCCTTAAGTTTGTATCCTTTTTGGGTTTCTTATTTGAGTAGTGAGCTCTAGGAAGTGTGCTCCAATGCATGTGCATTCCCCATTGTAATATTTACATTTACTCTTAACAGGGTATTATCTCATTGTGGGTAGGTTCCCATCGTGGTTTTTCCCTTAACTGGGTTTTCCATGTCAACAATCTTAGTGTTATGTGTGTTATTGATGTGGTATTGTTTTATGCTTTAACTATTAGTTATTAGATCTGATTTGAGGTTTAAGTTGCAGTAAGTTTTTGTGCAAACTGATTCACCTCCCCTCTCAATTTGCTGCATTGTTGCCAATAATTGGTATCAAAGCTAGATCCTCTGGAAGAAGCTTGACCACTTGAGGAGATCCAAGATCACAACCTTTTTTTTCAAGAAAGATAGTCCGAGATTTGATGGAACAAACTACACCCTCTAGAAGAGCCGAATGCAATGTCATTTAAGGTGCTATAATGCCCACCAAAATACCCTAGAGAAATAATCTAAAATCTACCCACAAATGGAGATATTTTTTTTTCTAAAATATTCGACACTCTATGTTAACATTAATATGCATCAGTGAAACATTAACCATTTGCAAGATCACATAAACCAACATGTAGATAAACATAAAACTATATTACGCAAGTAGATTGAATCTTTCTAAATATAAACATATCTTTAAATATACTCTTGCAAACATATCCATTCCCTAGGTTATCTTAACGTCACTACTTGACATCATAACACATAACACCTAGAACATCATCACCTCTTATCACTCAACTATTTATTTACATTCCATGCAACTAGGATAACATTAATTCATATGCATAACTCATTGCATCACATTTCCTTAAGCACAACCATTACATTACTCATCAAGAATATTCTCCATATTGATATGTAAGATTAAAATAGAAAATACTTACCACCTTCCAACTAGGATACCATGCTACTAACAATTTCAAGAATCATATTTAATACTATAAACCATATCCTAAACATTCCATTAATGTAGTATCTCAATTCCAACATAATTAACATTTCTTTATCATGATCCAATGATTAATGCATCATTTCATTACAAGGCCGTTGTTTCCATTTCATAAGACCTAATACATAGGGGTGCATAGAACAAGCACATAGTCTCTATTGCTACATCACATCCTAAATTCTTAATATTATGAATTACATATGCACATAATATTACTTCCTTTATCATAATGCATCTTAGATTTACTTAACCATTCATTCCTCATAAATTCTTTGCTACTCAAGTAAAGATTCAATGCGACTATTCTTTTCTTCATCATCCTAAGGTAAAACATAACTCAATCCCAATGCATGAGTATAAATATAACTAAAATTCATATGACTATTCCATTTCACAATCACATTAAACACATAAGCACATTTTACATATTAGTCATTCTATACATCAAGGAACATCGAGTATTCTTCCTAACCTCTACATCACATTCCTTCTTCATTTCATTTAGATACCTAACACAAAGATGCTTAATCTTTTACTTTTTCAAGTCATCGTTGCCTACTATGCAAAGTTTCAACACACAATATACTTTATTAGAACATTATACAAATCATTTAACTTTTAGTGTCAATGAACACCTAGATACTCAAGTATAGATTAATGCCAATCCATTCCATTTTACTATCATACATTCTATAGCATAATACAATAATATCCACCACATGAATGTAATATACAACTCAAGTACAAATAAACTATTCCATTCACATGATTACTTTAACTTATAATAGGTATCTTTTGTTGGCATTTGATTATTTGATCTGAACTGGTAATGTGTTGCAACCGGTATATGTTTGTTTTGTATAAAGGTTTAATTTATGTATGATGACTATTTTGTATGTTTTCATTGATGGCAACTATGTTTCTTAATTCATCTAAGTCCTACAATTCAACCGGCAAGGCTTAACCAATTAGTAGAGACAATTTTCATCAGAATCGGCAATTAGGACTTCAACTGGTAAAAGATTGACAATGCTACATTCCGATAACCTGTATGTGAAATTCATGAAGAATTAGATTATGTTGTTTTGCAGCAGAATTGAAGACTATCAGATGAAGATATGTTTGTGACTGTATATGGTGAAAATGGATAGCAATAAACAACAATATTGAAAGACTAAAATGGATTCAACCACCAAACCCTAGCCTAACAATGAACAAAGATCCACCATAACATATGAAGATAACCTAAGACAATGCAAAATAACTCAATAAATCACAAAGATTATACCATCACATGTCCACTAGGGTTTTTGATCTCCATTCTTCCTATCTCCATTGATCTTGTTTGATATGCTTGCTCTCAGATTTTTGTATGCACAAGAGCTCAACAAAGAACGGAATGTGGTTGCAAGTAGGATCGTAGTGTAGCCAAGTCCTCCAAAATTAGTCATTAGGGTTCCTTGGTAATGAAGAAAGCATCTCCTTAAATAGAAGACACAATAGAAAATGGAGGGTTAAGATTGAGAGGTGTAAAAAGAGAGGTCGGCTAGGATTAGAGGGTAGGTATAAGAAATACCAAAATAATGAAAGGGGTAGGTAGTGTAGGAAATAAGAGATGAATGACATGTGTCATGTGTAGAAAAGGTTAATGAATTAATTAAATAAATAAAGATTCATTTAATTAATAGAAGAAGTAGGGCAATTAAATAAATAAAATATTTATTTAATTTAGGAAAGGGATAATTTAAATAAATAAATGTATTTATTTAAATGAGAAATAAGGCTAGAAGAGGATAAATGAATTAATTAAATAAATAAAGATTTATTTAATTAATAGAAGAATTAAGCTAAAGTAATTAAATAAATAAAATATTTATTTAATTAGACATGACAATTTTAGGTGTCTACAGTGACCGCATGTGCAGATTTGATTAGGTGAATAAGAATTGATTGACATAAAAGAAGAATTGTTAGAAACTCAACCAGTAGTGATGATTATCACTAAGATCGGTAAACCAACAAGAAATTTAATGTGTTAAGTTAGTGCACAACTTATGTAAGGAGTGAAATGAAAGTTTGTCTAGATTCATTGAACCTAGGGAATTGTTCCAACATTCTATCCAACCTAATGATGTTTTTAAATTGTGTGATGAGGTATGAAGTTGACCATGAGCATGAGTATGAGCATGAGTTTGAATGTGTGATAAATCATTAGCGAATGTTGTATTTCTGATATTGTGATGATCAGAGGAGATGTGAGATGAAGTATATGTGAAGTTGTAATGCTCAGAAGTGGATCTTATCAGACACTGATGATGTTATACAGATCATTTGAACCCGTTGTTATCTTAACAGTTGCAACAACTAAATCCCTTAATTGGGTAGGTGCTAACATGCCTTAAACCTTTAAGTCCCCTAATAGGGTAACTCTCAAAAAGGGTGATAAATCCTCACATGAGGTTGATCCTAATAGATCATTAATATCCTCACAGGGCTGATACGTAAATCCCCTAGCTAGGTGACTCTTAACCGGGTTTGCTCCTAACAGGGCATTTCATTGTAAGATCTTAACCGGTCAAGATTTGTATTTCATAGATAGTTATCTTGTGGGTACTAACTCCCACCGTGGTTTTTCCCATTTGGGTTTTCCACATATAAATTTCTTGTGTTATGTGGCTTATATTCTATTGGGTGATTGCATACTTGGTGTTATTTCTTATATGCTTATTGAGTTTCATGTTGTTAAAGTGCACAATCAAATTTGTATTATTTTTACTTGCACTGATTCACCCCCCCCCTTCTCAGTGCCTTATAAGTTCATCAATTAGTATCAGAGCCTAACTTCCTTAAGGCTTAACCGCTTGGAAGGGATCTATAAATCAAAGGCAATCATGGGGGAAGGAATGAGTTATAGAGAGATGGCTAGGGAACTTGTTGAAACCAAGGAAGATCTTGAAACCCTAAGAGGCAAGTACAAGGCATCATTAGCTAAAAGGAAAGAACTATTCGAACAATTGTTGGAAATCTCTGAAAGTAGCTCTTTTGATGAGGCTAACATAGATGCATTGGTTGAAGAGGTGGAGAAACTGAATGGTGAGAAGGCTGACCTGGGAAGAGAGATGGAAGCACTTACAATCTAGATGAGTCGGGAGAAAGAGGCTAGGAGAAAAGCTGAAGATTAGATCAGAGATAAAGAATATGAAATCTTTAAGATCAAACAAGAAAATGCAACCTTGTATGAGCATTGACATGAGGAGAAAGAGGAAAAAGAAGGTATACAAGAAGATCTAGATATGGCTATGTCTCTTAGAGAGACTCTAATGGAAAGGACTAAATATCTGATGAAAGAACTTGAAGAGGCCAATGAGAAGCTTGCTAAATTCAACAAGAGTTCATCTATGCTTGATGAATAGATCCAATATCAAAGGTTGACAGGTGATACAACTGGACTGGGATATTCAACATTTGAAAAAGGTGAACCATTCGATACAAAGAGAAACATGCATGTGGAGGTAAAATAATTCCTAAGATTCATAAACCTACCAGTAAGAAAGCTTACAAACTTGTTTGTTTTAACTGTTATAAACCTAGACATATTGCAAATGTGTGTAGAAGCAGATCTGATAATAATACTGGTTATAGACCTAATGCTAGATAGGTGCCTAGAAAGTTTGAAGGTTATTTTAATACATGCAACATGTATGGGCATAGATCAGTTGAATGCAGATATGGAGCAAACAATCCAACACCTCATATGAATCAAAGATTTTTTGGTGATTGGAGAAGAAATTTCAATGACCGAAGAAGCATGAATTGACAAAGACCCTATGTTAACCAGTATAGCCCCTATGATATGGAAAGAAGAGTTAATGTGATTTGTTCAATCTGCAACAACTTTGTGTTGGCAATATAGATGAATTGATTATGTATTGCATTGATGTTTTGTCATTGATTTCAACACTAGTTGTTATGGTTGGTTACCGACAAACAGGTTTTGTTTATCGGCATACAAGTTTTGGTTACCGGTAGAAGATCTAGTGTTACCGATAGAATAGACTATTTGTTGGACACTTCTGACATGTTTGGATCAATGGAGTATGTTTGGTTTTATGTGCTACATGTTTTTGGAGCATGTTTTGGTCAGTTGGTATTGACTTGGTAATTAGATGCTATCATACACTCATGTAAACCCTTATCGACATGGTTTAAGGTTTTACCGATAGAGATTTTACTAAAGATCTTTGACATGATGCATAAGTGGTGTTGGTGTGGCTTCTAGATGGAATTCAAGATGCAAAAGGTGATCTTTGTTCGTGCTTCAACTAATAGGAGACGTTGCTTCGGCATTGTGAATCTATTTGGGTCTGGTACCTATCTAGGTTATGGATAGGTATCATGTTAACATGTTCTCTACATGTTACCAGGATGGTTTATGGATTGGTTATTGTTGTTTTGGTCTTAATCTGACATGGCATATCATTGTAATATGGATGTATGTAATGACCTTATTATTGATGGACTTGAAAAGCACTGAGAGGGGGGGTGACTCAGTGACACCAAAACATACACTACTTCAAACACTAACTGGTAGATGAACTTAACCAAGCATTTAAACAAAATACATGCTATCAAAAAATGATATAATAGTATCCATAAAAAGTAAAGCATCCACCATAAGACAAGTGTTTATATGTGGAAAACCCAAATAGGTAAAAACCACGGTGAGATGGAACTCACAAGTTAATTACCTGTAGTAATAGATAACTGATTGGTTAAGGTCTTAGAAAGTGCTCTGCTATGAGCGAATCTTGTTAGGGATCCCAAGATTGATTAGAAGCTTATACCCTATTAAGAGTACTATCCTGTTAGGAGTAACCTCGCTAGAGGATTTGAGAATCCAAACTAATGGATCACCTTGTTAGAGGATTTGTACAATGAAGCTTGTTAGAGCTTACCTGGTTAGGGGATTTGATTATGTTGTAATGATTAGAAAACAACAAGAATGGTTTGATCTGTTTTGAGTAGCACAAAACCTGCTTGATCAGATCCTTGTAAGTACATTCAACACTGCTCTTCATCTTAACACTTATCGCTCTTCAACAAAAGCTTTCACTCAGTATTCACATAACAACTCTCTCTATTATCAGTTCAAAATGATTCACTAAGATGTCTTTAAATAGACATTCAAATCTTATGTCGGCCCAAGGAAATCACAACACAATTTCCTAGGTGTAGTGTATCTAGACAAGTAAACATAGCTCATCACAAAAATGACCGCGAAGAAAATGGTGCTGGTAACTCATCACAAAATTAGATACCGGTTAGAACAGTCAATACCGGTTGGAACAAAACTAGTGAACCGTTGTCTTAGAATCTTTCGCTTGATCTCCTTCTTCATCTTCATTTTAATTTTGATACCGACTTAGTGTAGTCATAGGTTATCTCTTATGCACATACCGGTTGACACAAAGTATCGGTTAGATATGAACCTTAAACATACCGGTTGGGAGTATAAACCAATTGAAGTTACACCGGTAGTCAATGTAATCATATATGTGTGTGATAGTGTTTCATCAATGACAACAAATGATGAATACATTACAATCATCATCAAACCAACAATCTCCCCCTTTGGCATTGATGGCAACACTTAGAAAATTTTAGAGTAATATAATACCGCTAAGTGTGCATACACAACATATTTATATAAATACTCATACTCCCCTTGAATGCAATGCTCCCCCTTAATGCATGCATAAATACAAAACTTTCAAAAAAAACACATACATATTATTACTTCCCTTTTGACAACAATGCGAAAATGAAAAGGTAAAATATATACATATATATAGAAAATATGTATCAAAGTGTTCAATATATATTACAACTTAAAAAAAAAATTCATGCATTGGCTAATCTCATGAAAATATCATTGAATTTCTGCTTCATTTGGGATAAAGCATTTTTCCATGATTCCAGTATGTTAGCAGTGTACTCAAATGTAGACACCAACTGGGAATGAAATTCTTCCATTGAATCTAGCATGCAGGTTTCAGGAGTAGCAAGAATAGCTTCTGCATTGGTGTAGTCTCTCTAAAGAATGTCGACCTATGATGTGAGCAGAATCTTGAGCTCTTTGAGAGATCGGAATCTCTTAGCCTTCTCATTATTATTCATGTTCAATCTATCATGCAAATCATCTACAAACTGGTTAAAGGCATGAATGGAGTCCTGGAGTGGGACATATGCCTTGCATAACCTTTCTATTTCTTGCTCGGTTTCAACTTGACTCTTAGAGATATTAGAATAAAAGAAAGTAACATTGGAGGTAGAGGCAAGATAATTTCCTCCAGATTCAATAGCTTTCTTCGACGGACTTCCATTATTAGATAAAGCCATTTTGCCACTTTCAATGTTCTTTGTCAATCGATCTCCATATTGCTTCTTGTGGCTCTTCTCAGTAGATATTTGAGCAACATCTTCAAGCAACTTGATTTGATCAGATGCATCTGCAACTAACTGACCAAGTTTGTTGATGGGTGTAGGAAGATGTGCAACATCTGTTTCCAATAGTAAACCAGACAAAATTTCTACTGCATTCTGGATTGTCTCTGCCTCAATCCTTTGCTCTTTTAGTCTCTTCTTGTGTGCTTGAGATTGCATAACATTAGCAATCTTCATCATTTCAGATGCACTCAAAGTGTTCATATCAATGGGTCCTGAAATATTTAAAGAATCATCATCATCCTCTTCAGGTAGTTTCTGCTTCACCAGTTCAAGAGTTACACTCTTAATGATAGCTCTTTCTGTGTTCATCTCTATTGTCTCTTCAACTTCTTGAGTGACAACTTCCTTAGTAGACTCATTTTGAGTATGTTTAATGATCGGTGGAGATTGGGGTTTCTCCAGTTGTTCTGTTGCCGGTTCATTGTCCACTTTTAGTTGAATACCCGATTGTTCAACTAATGAAACCTGTACTTCAGTTATTGTAGGAGGATCCATATTTGGTGCAGTGATGTCTCTAGATAGGTCTACTATGTCCTGAACATCTTCATCAACAAGAATAATGGAATCATCCTTCTTCTTGATTGGATAGACTATATTAGCTTGAACAATTTCCTTTGCATCCATTTCTGATAGAGGAACATCATTTGTAGTTTTATCCTGATTGCCAGAGTGGATGACTTCTTCCCTCTTTTTGATTATACAGGCTAGCTGATGTATCTCAAACTCAACAACTGACCTTTTTGCATTAAGAAGCTTCAATCTTCTCACTTTAAAATCAAAATATGCTTTGCATTGCTCCACTAAAGCACTAATTTCATCCAATGATAATTTGGGAAGATATTGCACAAATATTTCATCCATAATCTTCTTTTCCAATTGAATTGCTTCCTCCCATTTATCTAACAGAGTATTATACAGAGAGATTGAAATATCTTTTTCCAAGTCATGCGGAAATCTATTGTAGTGACTCAAATAAGTTATTACCTATTGGACTCAAATAAGTTATTACCTATTGGATTAATTCCTTCTGCTCATCTTCAGTAAGAGAATCAAAATATTCCTTGACATTGTTAAACTTGTTTCTCCCTAATGCCTTCATTGTTTTTTCAAAAATAGTGTCAGGTTTGTAGGTAGCAATATCAATGGGTGTAGTTGTCTTTGGTACTATCTTTATCTTCTTGGGTGTCATGCCGGTTGCTTTTTCCTTCTTTGGTTCTTCTTCATAATCTGTACCCTCAGACTCTAGTTGCAAAATCAATTTCTGATTTCTCTTCTTTGGTGCACTCTCCTTCTTTACATATACTTTAGGTGCTAGTTCCTTCTTGGTTAGGACACTCTGAGTCACCCTTGTGATATTCTTCACAGGAGATTTTTCATCAGACTTGTTTTGCTTTCCTTTCACTTTAGCTATAGGTGGAGTACCGGTTTGAGTTGGTGCAACTAGGATTGCCACAATGTCCAATCTTGTCTTCTTTTTATCTTTAGGTGATGCTAACAGAGTATTAGCATAGCCAACCAGTAAATCATGATTAACCTCATAGCTCATATCTTCCATCTCTTCCTCTCTAGGTTCAATTGCTTGCATCAAGCAAAAGTCAGTGATAACTGTGAAGACTATGTCTTTTGCAAAGTGTTTTACCACATCTTCCGGTAGCCTCATTCTCATGCTCATCTTTTTCTGGAATTCATTAAAATACTTGTTCGCGACAGCTGAGAAAGTATTCTTCACAGCCTTAATGTTGTTCTTGATCTGTGCATTGACCAGTTGTTCTTTGGACCATTCAATGTCTCCTATACCCGATAGAAAGTTATGAAAATATAAAAATAACTTGGCTAATAGCTGACCATATTTGAACTTCTGAGTGTTGTCCTTCTTAATGGATTTCAAATTTTGGAATAATTGATCTCTGATGGCTTCACAAATATCATAATCTGCATTATCAACAATCATTGTATGTATTGTATGAATTGCTACAGATGGAACATAGTTAAGTCTACTGGAGTAGAATACCTGGTAGCCTATCACCATTGTTGCAAGTTTTACCGTAGGGTCTCTAATATTGTTGATAGAAAAAGCACACTTATAAGATTTAGAACCAGTTAACTTGAAGACAATATCCTTTGAAATTCTCCTTAACACAAGAATTTCACCGGTTGACAAATAACCCATTACAACCCTAATAGCTTCCTTGGTTATTGTGTGAGTCCTCTCCAGATACATATTCTCTCCGTGGACTCGACTCAAAATTGTTCTTATGTGATCATCCTCAAAATCTTCAATAAAATAGGTGGCATTATGAAACCCTTTTTAAAAAACCCTAGCATATTTGGTTTCAATTTTTTTGTTCTTATCATAGAGTGACTTCAGTAGAGTATAGATATGTAGATTTCCCAAATCTTCTATTTTGCAATATATATAGCTGGACAAGTCACGTTTGACCACAACACCACTCGGGATTTGTGATAATGCATTATAAGGCATAATTTCATTTTCCTTTAGAGCTTCCTTAGGCTTAGCAGTGATCATTTACCTCTCTACAGACTTAGAAGTAGATGCCATTCTAGATAAACAAGTTTCGAAGTGGTATACAAAGAAATACCTTGTATCTTGCATGTCGCTCCGTTTCCCGGTTGAAATGTTCAAATGCACACCCGTTCGCTTCTCTGCAACTTCTGATTCAACTTGATTTCTCTAATCACAAAGCAATTCGCCAATTTATACCAAGACAATCTTGTTCTGCTCTACAATCGCTTCAAATTTCATTTTCGAATGAGTTAAGGTAAAAATGATAAGGTAAAACTTGTTTTTATCCTTTTTATCAACTGCAATAAATTCTCACACTTTTAGGTTACAAACCTTAATTTCACTGCTTAAGTGAAATATCGGTTGATAACACGTCAACAAAAAGTCACCAAAATTCAAAAAAAATCTTTCCCGCTCATTTTGCAAAGCAGTCGGGAGATGTGTTACCGTTAAACTCCCCTTAGCCATGATAAAAGGTTTAAGTCACCGGTGTTGGATTCTCTTCACTGGGTGAAGGAACCATTTCTTCTCTAGGCGAGTCATCACTTTTCTCCTTCCAAATTTGATTAATATCCTCTCTGGTTTCCTCGACATCAACTTTCTACTTTCCTTTCTGATCTTTGAAAGAGTTGATCGGTTTTCTATTTCTTGTTCTACAAAATTTTGCTAAGTGCCCCAGTTTGTTGCAGTGGTAGCAGGCCATACTAGATGATCTCCAAGGTCCTGCATTTCCTCTTCCTTTTCTTCTTCTGCAATTCATTGCCACATGAACAAAGTTATTGCAAAAGGTACAAACAACATTTGTTACGTTTTCCATTTCGAATGGACTAAATTGGCTATCATAGGATCTTTGCCAGTTCCAGTTTACTCGGTTATCAAAGTTCCTTGTTCGGTCACCATTTGGTCTAGGATGCATGTGTGGTACATGATTTTTTTCTCCATATTTGCAATCAATATGTCTATGCCCATACATTCCACAAGTGTAGCAATAACCTTCAAACTTTCTAGAAACATACCTAACATTAGTATTGTAATTTACATTTTTGTTAGGTTTATCTCTATAGATATTTGCAGTATGACCAGGCTTATGTTAAACAAAGCAGACAGGCTTAAAACCCTTCTTACCGGTAATCTTATTGACTTTAGGAGTAGTTTTGTTCTTTGGATAGTTGCTCTTTGTACCAGAGGATTCACCCTTTTCAGTTGTATGAAAACCAAGTCCATAGATATCACCCTTCATTCTCTGTGATTGAATTTGTTCTTCCAGCATGGTAGAACTTTTGACGAACTTCTCCAATTTCTCATTGGCTTCAGTAGGCTTTTTGACAAGATATTCATTATGCTTAGACAAATTCTCTTTCAAATATGATGCCAACTCAAGGTCTAGCTTTAGGTTCTCCTTTTCTTTTGTTTCAACAATTAGGTCCTCATGCATAGTGTCTCTTTCCCGTTTGATCTTTAAAATCTCTTGATCTCTTTCCTTGATAAGATCTCCAGCAACTCTTCTAGCTTCCAGTTCATGACTCATGCGGATAGTGAGACCTTCTATCTCTCTCCTTAGATTCAGTTTCTCACCTTGCAACTTTTCAACTTCTTCTGCTAAAGCATCAATATTGGCTTCATCTGAAGAACTATTATCGGATATTTCTAATAGTTTTTTAGATATCTCTCTCCTCTTGACTTGAGAAGCTTTCAGTTTTCCCCTAAGGGATTCAAATTCATTTCTGCTAGCTTCTAGCTCTCTATCCATCTCGAAGTAGCTCTTGTCCCCCATGGTAGTTTCAAGACTCCCTTCTAAGTGGTTAGGCTTCAAATAAGTTAGGCTCTGATACCAATTGATGGAATTGAAAAGCACTGGGAGGGGGGTGAATCAGTGACACCAAAACATACACTACTTCAAACACTAACCGGTAGATGAACTTAACCAAGCATTTAAATAAAATACATGCTATCCAAAATGATATAACAGTATCCATAAAAAGTAAAGCATACACCATAACACAAGTGTTTATACGTGGAAAACCCAAATAGGTAAAAACCACGGTGAATGGAACTCACAAGTTAACTATCTGTAGTAATAGATAACTGATTGGTTAAGGTCTTACAAAGTGCTCTGCTAGGAGCGGATCTTGTTAGAGATCCCAAGCTTGATTAGAAGCTTATACCCTATTAAGAGTACTACCATGTTAGGAGTAACCTTGCTAGAGAATTTGAGAATCCAAACTAATGGATCACCTTGTTAGAGCTTACTCGGTTAAGGGATTTGATTATGTTGTAATGATTAGAAAACAACACGAATGACTCATAAGCAAAGCCATAAGCTGGGTACAAGGCCAGCAGAGCTAGTCGTAGATTCAGCCGTTGATTCTGTTATTCCAGAAGCAGCAGTTGACTCATCAGTTGGTTTAGTTACTCATGATAACAACTCTCTCTCTTTTATCAGTTCGAAATGATTCACTAAGATGTCTTTAAATAGACATTCAAATCTTATGTTGGCCCAAGGAAATCACAACACAATTTCCTAGGTGCAGTGTGTAGTCACATAAATCTGTCCACTTAATTAAATGAATATTTAGTATTTATTTGATTATTTAACCATCAATCAGTAGTTAATTAAATTAATATTTAATTAATTCATCTTAACCCTCTTCTCTTGTTAATTAAATAAATTATTCAATTTATTTGATTTAATTAACTTAACCAAATTCAGACCATTAATTAAATAAATAAATCATATTTGTTTAATTAAATCTTCTCTCACATTTAAATAAATTAATATTTATTTAAATCTCCCAAAATCCCATCTCTCACATTTAAATAAATTAACATTTACATTTATTTAAATCACCTTTATCCTCCACCCACTTGCATTTCCCTACAAATGCAAGTTGCACAACTATTTTAAATAAATAAATTATTTATTTAAAATCCTATTTATCCTCACCCACTTGAAACCTTTAATGGTTTCCCTTAAAGTCTTCAAACTTAATGGCTTCCTTCTAGAGTCTTCTTAAGCCTTTAATGGTTTCCCTTAAAGTCTTCAAACTTAATGGCTTCCTTCTAGAGTCTTCTTAAGCCTTTAATGGTTTCCCTTACAGTCTTCAAACTTAATGGCTTCTTTCTAGAGTCTTCTTAAGCCTTTAATGGTTTCCCTCAAAATCTTCAAGCATTTAAATGCTTTATCTTCCTTTTTCTCATGTAAATAAATTAATATTTATTTAAATATCTATCCAAATGCAAATTACACAATTTAATTGAAATAAATGATTTTATTGTAATTAAAAATCCCAAAATTCCTCCCACTTGCATTCTCCTACAAAATTGACTTGCATGCCTAAATCCTTTCTAGATTCTTCTAACTCCTTCTAATTAGTCTAATTCACCCCCTATATATTGTCACATTCCTAAGCAACTTGGAGTCACTTCTCAAAGCCCTCAAAGTCTTTGAAAGGAATTTAAAGCTTTATGTCTTCAAATGGGTAACCTCTAAAGTCTTCCAAACCATTAAAGGCTCTTACATAACCATTTATGGTTAACTCACCTTTTACCTTTGGTTAGAGACTTTCATCTAACTTAACCATCCTTTTGACTCATGGGTCTCTTCAAAGCATTTATTTCTTTGACTAAGGTAACCATTTAACCCTTGCACATTTATTTATCCCTTGGATAAATGGAATATCCATTAACCTAACCCTAACCCAACCCCCTAGGGTAACCATCATGTCCCCTCAAGCATTCAATGCTCCTTATCTCTCCTCTCAAGCCTCCTCATGGTGACACTTGTCAACATGGGATTGGGTTGAAAGTCTCACATGGATTGAATATATTTCAATCCTAACCCTTGTTAAGAGTGCTCAATCTTAACCCTTCATTTCCCAATTTCTTCTATAAATAGAAGCCTTCTCCTCAAGCAAAGAAGGAAACATTAGAGTATTGTTGTTATACTGGTATTAGCATAGAGATTTTTCATAGCATCACTATCTACACTTGCATAGCATTTTCTTATCATATTCAACCATCTTGAATCTCCATATGGCATCCATGGCTAGTGCTAAAAGCTGAGAGCTACACTCATGTGGAATTTGGAGAGGAGAGGAACAAGGGAGGAGCAACTATGAGCATCTTGATTAGCATTTGGAGGAGTATAGTTTATCTATTCTATGTTTGTATGCTTTCTATTTCATGCTTAATATCTCTCTTGATATGCATGTTTAGGATAATCTTTTGTTGCTAACACTAACATTTGTTTCTTGTTCTCTTGTGTGTGTTGTCATCCAATAGATTTTCTAATCCTTTTTGCAGAGCATCACAGTGTATCTAGACAAGTAAACAAAAATCATCACAAAAATGACCGCCAAGAAAACGGTGTTGGTAACTCATCACAAAATCACATATGGGTTAGAACAGTCAATACTGGTTGGAACAAAAATAGTGAGCCATTGTCCTGGAATCTTCCGCTTGATCTCCATCTTCATCTTCATTTTCATTTTGACACCGAATTAGTGTAGCCACAGGTTATCTCTTATGCACATACCGGTTGACACAAAGTACCAGTTAGAGATGAACCTTAAACATACCGGTTGGTAGTGTAAACCAATTGAAGTTACACCGGTAGTCAATTTAATCATATATGTGTGTAATAGTGTTTCATCAATGACAACAAGTGATGAATACATTGCAATCATCATCAAGCCAACAATTGTAATATCTTTTAGGTGGCCGACCTAATTGGTTTAGGCCTTAGGGTTGGTATAAATTGATGTAAGATCTCATTGTAGGTTATGGTTCGTGGTCGTGAAATGTAATATCATATGTCAAGGAGATTTGGTCGATCATAGGTCATCGAATTGGCATTAGGGAAGAGGTCAAAGGCCTTCGGTATTGAGCTTAATCAGGACTGTAATCAGGCATGGTAGATGTTATCTCTGGCAGTTCATTATTCTGTATCGTTGTCCATTTATCTTGAGATGGTTATTACCTCTCTGTAGTCAGTGAGACTCTTTTGTAATGAGAAGTACGCTCTATGTAGTGTGCCTTCCTGCATGTGCAGGCCCCTCATTATATAACATACGTTCTGTAGAAGTGTCATCTGACTGTGGGTAGGCTTGCCACCGTGGTTTTTCCCTTTCTGGGTTTTCCACGTACAAATCATGGTGTTATGTGGTATGGTTGCATTGTGTTGATTATCTGTTTTATTGTTAAGTTTTATTGCTTACCAGTATCTAATTTTTCTATTTCGGTACTTAATGTTTATATGCTCTGGTTAAAAGTTACTAAGTGGTTTAATTGATATAATTTGTTAACAACTGATTCACCCCCCCTCTCAGTTGTTCACCGATTATCCTAACAATTGGTATCAAAGATCTGGTCATCTTTTGCAGAAGCTTAACCGCTTGAGGTAGATCCTATGACAACTAACACTTCAAACCACCAACAACTATTTTCAGAAGAGAAATCCCTACGCTTGATGGAACAAATTATGGGATATGGAAAATTCAGATGGAGACTCATCTTGGATGTCTTGGAAAGGATATTTGGGAGATCACTCAGAAAGGATACACACCTTATGATTCGACATCTGGTAATCCTGCTTCTGCAAACTTGGACAAGAATATTGAAAAATAATTGTAGAGCTAGAGAAGCCCTCTTGTGTGCACTTACTGATCAACAAATCATAGGATTGACTGATAAATCATCGGCAAAGGTTATGTGGGATAAATTGCAAAATCTAAATGAAGGTGATCCTACTGTTAAAATTGCTAAACTTGATGGTTACCAGGTAAGGTATGAAAACTTGAAGATGGAAGATAATGAAAGAATTGTTGTGTTTATAGAAAGAGTAAATGAGATTGTTATGGGAATTCAATGTTGTGGAGGATTTTTGAGTGAAGATGGAATAGTTTCCAAAGTCTTGAGAGCCCTTCCACCAAACTACAAGATGAAGGAAATTGCAATTAATGAGCTGAGAACAATGGCAAATACTTCAGTTAATAGAGACATTATGATTGGGAAATTATCTTCTTTTGAGCTTGAAGAATTTGGATCTTCTGGAGCTGCAAAGTCTAAACCTAATTTTCATGCATCATCATCATCTACCGGCAAAAGTGATTGGAAGATATGAGGAAAGAAGATGAAGAATTTGAGCAACTTGAAGCCTTATTTGCTAGAAGAGTACCTAAAGGACTGACAAGAAGTAAGTATGAAGGAAAAGCACCTTTTAAATATTTTGCATACAATAAGATTGGTCATTTTGCATCTAGATGTCCTAAAAGAAATGCAAGATTTGAGGAAAGAGTTAAGAAATCATTTAGGCCTAACCAGAACAAATATAGATTCAAGAAAAGTAAATAGTTCTACGTAGCAGATGAGGAAGGAGTAAGTGATGACTCTGGGGATGAACCAGTAGCAGACTCTACTAGTGGATCTAACAATGGAAAGGAATGGGTGTTCTATGCTTTAAAGGAAGATGAACCAGGATCCGGTATCATAAACGAAGAAAAGGATTTGGAGAAAAAGTTGAAGATAAGGATGAATGTGTAGTTGATAGTGGATTCTCACACCATATGACTGGAGATAAAAGAAAATTTATGTCCCTGCAAGAATGCAATGGCAGTCAAGTCAGATTTGGAGATGACAAAGCATGTATGATCAAAGGTAAAGGTATTATTTTTTTGGATGGCAAGCATAATACTGATAATGTCTATTATGTAGAAGGTTTAAAGCATAATCTCTTGAGTGTTGATCAATTGGTGGGCAAGGGTTTCCAAGTCAGTTTAAAGATAGAAAATGGAAAATTATTAACAAGACTGGTTTGGAGATTGCAACCGGTATTCAGACTGGAGGTAATATCTTTCACTTGAACATTGGTAATAAGACATGTCTGATTGCTCATATTGATGAGAGTTGGCTATGGCATAAAAATTTGTGTCATGCTAATTTTGATTGTATTGTTAAGATCAGTTCAACAAAGGTAGTTAGAGATATACCTAAGATTATGAAGCCTCATAATCCGGTATGTAAGGAATGTCTATTGGGAAAGCAAGTTAGAACTTCTTATAAGAGCATGCATGATAAATCTAATGATGTGCTTGATTTGATTCACACTGACTTATGTGTTCCAACAAGGACTAGAAGCTTTCAAGGTGATAGATATTTCATGCTAATAATTGATGACTATTCTAGAATGATGTGGGTGACTTTTCTTAGGGAGAAGTCTGAAGCTTTTGAGAAATTCAAGATCTTTAAGGCAAAGGTTGAAATAGAAACTGGATTGAAAATCAAATGTCTAAGATCAGATCAAGGTGGTGAGTTCACTTCTCATGAATTTAACAGTTATTGTGAGACAAATGGAATTAGGAGACAATTACCTGCACCTCAGACTCCTCAGCAGAATGGAGTAATGGAAAGGAAGACCAAAACCATTTTGGATGCAACAAGATCTATGATGATGGAAGCTAAATTGCCTCACATCTACTGGAGAGAAGCAGTGAGTACAACAATCTACACATTCAACAGAGTTCACACCAAAGGTGAAACCGGTAAGACCCCTTATGAATTATGATTTGGACATACACCTACTAATAAATATTTTAGAATTTTTGGAACTAAATGTTATATCAAAAGGGATGATTCAATTGGGAAGTTTGATCCTAGATGTGATGAAGAGATATTTATTGGTTATTCAATTTAAATCAAAGCATATAAATGCTATAACAAAATATTGTAGAAAATTGTGGAGAGCACTAATGTGAAAGTGGATAAGCAATACATAAATCAATCTATATCATATGATGGGGAACCGACAATGCCTTAAACAGTACAAGAAACTGAGACAATTACACCAGTACAATCAAAAAATTCAACTATGATTGATGATCAAAGCAGTGAACCTGAAGTTCAGAAGACACTAAGGTATGTAAGATTAAATCATTTTGAAGATCAAATAATTTGAGATAGGAACAAGGGAGTTATGACAAGAAGAAGATTGGAAAATGAAGAGGTGTGTCTTATTTCTCAAATTGAACCGACATCTATTATTGAAGCTTGTAAAGATAAACATTGGTTAAAGGCTATGGAAGATGAATTAGATCAGATAGAGAAGAATGAGACTTGGACTTTAGTTCCCCGACCTAAAAATAAGAATGTTATTGGAACTAAATGGGTTGTTAGGAATAAACTGAATGAGGATGGTCAAGTTGTAAGAAACAAGGCTAGACTGGTTTGTAAAGGATATTCTTAAATGGAAGGAATTGATTATGGTGAGACATTTGCACCTGTAGCTAGAATTGAAGTTGTTAGACTATTTCTTGCGTGTATGCAGATATAAGAACTATAAGTTATATCAAATGGATGCTAAATGTGCATTTTTGAATAGTGAACTTGAGGAAGAATTATACATTGAACAACCTGATGGATTTTCACTGACAGATGATAAAGATATGGTTTGTAGATTGAGGAAAGCTTTATATGGGTTGAAACAAGCTCTTAGAGCTTGGTATGCAAGGTTGGATAAATATCTTTTGAAGCTTGGTTTTACTAAAGGCAATACTGATAGTAATTTATATTATAAGATCACTTATGATGATATTCTGATTATTGAAGTATTTGTTGATGATATCATTTTTGGAGGTGAAGATAAATTGTGCACAAAGTTTTCTAATAATGTTAAGAATGAATTTGAAATGTTTATGATTGGAGAAATGAGATTTTTCTTAGGTTTGCAGATTACTCAAACTGACAAAGGCATTTTTATCTGTCAAACTAAGTATCTAAGGGAATTGTTGAAGAAGTTTGGTATGGATAATTCCAAACCGGTAAGTACTCCTATGGTGACAAGTGAGAAATCATCTATCAAAGATACATCTACACTAGTAAATCCAACAAGTATAAGTCTATGATTGGTGGCTTGTTATAACTAACTCAGGCAAGACCAGATATTATGAATGCAGTAAGTATTGTTTCAAGATATCAAATTAATCCTAAAGAAAATCATGAATGTGCAATAAAGAGGATATTTTGGTATTTACAAGGAACAACATAATATGGCTTATGGTATTCTAGAGATGACAATTTCACTTTATTTGCATATACTAATTCAGATTGGGTAAGTGATACTGATGATAGGAAGAGCACTTCTGGTGGAGCTTTCTTTCTTGGAAAGAAACTGGTTTCATGGATCATAAAAAAAAGTCATGCATTTCTTTATCTACTGCAGAAGTTGAGTATGTTGCAGCAGAAACTAATTGCACTCAAGTCTTATGGATGAAGCAAATGTTGAAGGATATCAAGGTAAATTATAGTGAACTAGTAGTTATCTATTGTGATAACTCTATAGCTATTGATATGTCTAAAAATCTGGAATTTCACTCTAAGAATAAGCACATATCAATAAAGTATAACTTTCTGAAGGACAAGGTAGAAGAAAAGGAAGTCAAATTGGTTTATGTGAAAACTAAAGAGGAGATTGCAGATATATTCACTAAACCATTGTCTAAGGAATCATTTGAGTATTTGAGAGACAGGTTAGGGGTTTATGCCCCTCCGACAGAGACTTGATTGATGCAGTTTGTCATTAGTCCGACATGCATTATCAAAGATACTATTCATTTTGGCACTGATGAGGGGTGCTACTACTCAGGGGGAGTAGTCAGCTTTGAGTTTCAAAGGTTTATATTCTTGCTTTGATATTTTTGTCAGACTTGTGGCATTGATGTCAAAGGGGGAGAGATAGTGATGTGAAAAATAAATGTAGAACTTATAGAGATATTATTCACAGGAGGAGAGTTATTCAAGAGATTGTTAGTTGTATTCCACACGGGGAGACTTGTTTTTCATTTCTTGGTACTTAGATGTTGTTCACATCTAGTGTTTCCATAAATACCAAAGGGGGAGAATGTTGGAAATATGGATGAATTGATTATGTGTTGCATTGATGTTTTGTCATTGATGTCAGCACTAGCTGTTATGGTTGGTTACCGACAAAAAAATTTTGGTTACCAGTAGAGGATCTAGTGTTACTGGTAGAAGAGACTATTTGTTGGACACTTCCAACATGTTTGGATCAATGGAGTATGTTTGGTTTTATGTGCTAAATTTTTCTGGAGCATGTTTTGGTCAGTTGGTATTGACTTGGTAATCGGATGCTATCATACACTCATGTAAACCCTTATTGACATGGTTTAAGATTTTACTAGCAGAGCTTTTACTGAAGATCTTTTACATGATGCATAAGTTGTGTTGATGCGGCTTCTAGATGGAATTCAGGATGTAGAAGGTGACCTTTGTTCATGCTTCAATCGATTGGAGACGTTGCTTTGGTGTTGTGAATCTATTAGGGTCCGGTACCTATTTAGGTTATGGACTGGTATCATGTTAACATGTTCTCTACATGTTACTAGGATGGTTTATGGATTGGTTATTGTTGTTTTGGTCTTAAGCCGACATGGCATATCATTGTAATATAGATGTATGTAATGATCTTATTGTAATACCTTTTTGGTGGCTGACCTAATTGGTTTAGGCCTTAGGGTTGGTATAAATTGATGTAATATCTCATTGTAGATCATGGTTCATGGTCGTGAAATGTAATATCATATGTGAAGGAGATTTGGTCGATCATAGGTCTTCAAATTGGGATTAAGGAAGAGGTCAAAGGCCTCCGGTATTGAGCTTAACCAGGACTGTAATCGAGCATGGTAGATGCTATCTCTAGCAGTTCATTATTTTGGATTGTTGTCCATTTATCTTGAGATGGTTATTACCTCGCTGTAGTTAGTGAGACTCTTTTGTAATGAGTAGTATGCACTAGGCAATGTGCTTTCCTGCATGTGCAGGCTCCTCATTGTATCACATACTTTCTGCAGAAGTATCATCGGACTATGGGTAGGTTTCCCATCATGGTTTTTCCCTTTCTGAGTTTTCCACATAAAAATCATGGTGTTATGTGGTATGGTTGCATTGTGTTGATTATCTATTTTATTGTTAAGTTTTATTGCTTACCGGTATCTGATTCTCCTATTCTAGTACTTAATATTTATATGCTCTGGTTAAAGATTATTAAGTGGTTTAATTGATATAATTTGTTAACAACTGATTACCCCCCCCCCCCCCCTCACAATTTTTCACCAATTATCCTAACACTTTGGACATGTGGCAATGAACTACAGAACAAGGATAGGGAGAGGCAATGTAGGACCCTGGAGAGCATCTAGAGTGTCATACTATCATTGTTATAAACCAAGACACATTGCTAAGTTTTGTAGAACACAAAAGAACCAATTGGTAAATCATTCTGCAGACTGGAAAGAGAAAAGAATAGTGAATGTTGAGGAATCCAGAGCTGAGATGAATAAGATCTGGAAGAATAAGAGTGATGAAAAATCGTCTGAGGAATCCAATTCTTCACCGAGTGTGGAGAATTCTTTACCGACAAACTAAGTTGTTTCTACAACTTGGGGTGTGCATATTGTCAAATCTTGTGAAAAACCCCTAGATGAAAACTGTAAGTTGAGTTTGCATATTCTGATGCATTTTGATGTTTTTGATGTGTTTTTGGATCATAACTAGTAAATATTATATAGTTTTGGCAACTAGTAATAAGCTTTAGAGTGTTTTAGGGTTTTGTCGGTTAAAGAGCATTTAATGGAGTAGTTAAAAGGCAAATAAATAGAACATTTTGAATTTCATTTGTCACTTTGTGATCTTGAGAATGTTTGGTGAGCAAGCAAAATAGAGAAAAGTGTGTGCTTGTAGCAATCAATCTATTTACCAACAATCTAAAGTGATCGAAAGTGCAGTTTGAATCGGTGATCAATTTATTGAAGGTTTTGTCGGTTTGAAACCCTAGTACCGAAGCAGAAAAGGTATTTTTCTGATAAATCCTACTGTTTGCTTGGAGATTTTTCATATTTCGACATGGATACTCATCATCTTGTCGATGTGACCAAGAGGCCATGACCAAATTTCAAGTGACATCCATTTGAATATGAGGAAACTGACCCTGTCGGTTCCCTATCTAGTGTACCGCATGGAGTCCTACACGTAGAGGATGTTAGATCATTTTATCATTGTAAACTAGAAGAAATGGGTGTTGCAGTTATTCACGAGCAATACAAATCATTATGTTATGAGTAGAGTAGATTGCAAGAACAATTTAGGAGTGTTATCGACAAAGGGTTTCAACATGCAATCAACTTCATTGATGACTTTGATAATGCGTTAGTGAGATTCATCTTGAGATGGATTCATGACCAATTCATGTGGTTGGATAGACCTCACAAGATAACAAAGGAAGCAATCCATTCAGTAACTGATTTCTGCTCAACTAGTGAGGTCCTATTGTTGAGGTTGGTACCTAAAAATGATGTTGAGAAGCTAACATGAACTAGATGGGATGGAAGAGCCATGATTGTTAATAACATCAATGATCCTGCTGTCAAATTTGCTTCTATGGTGATCGAGTACAAAATCTATTGCACTAGTAGAATGAACAGCATACCAGCAACAACCATTCATACTGCTTACCGGATGATCAAAGAGAATATGAACTATGACCTCGTAGAAGCATTAAGGAGTCAACTAAGGGCAAATCTAGAAGCTATGAAGAAGGATAAGAAATTTGGCCAGCTGATTTTGGGTTTGTTCTTCTATTTCCAAAACGTTTTCCCTAGTATTGCAGATGTTCAGCGGATAACCGGTACACCTACCCTAATACAAATAAAGAATAGTATCAGGTTGATCAAAGATAAGTTTGACAATATTTCTTGCGGATACTTTAAAGAATTTTAGAAGAAAATGCATGCTAGAGAGCATATACCGACAGAGGTTGTATACCGGTATGAAGACTCAATCTATTTCATGGTAGACTTCGATACATGCTTAATGGAAGCAGTTGTTTCAAGGACTACATGGGTGCTACTGGTGGGATATGAAATTGATAAGGACTTACTTATTGCATATTCATAACACTTGTTGAGCCAACTGGTCTATACCACTGCTGAGAGATTTGGAACCTATAAGGAGAAATCACTGCAAGTGCATTATGAGTTGCAGCAACTGATAATTTCTAAGAAGGTCAGAAAAGAAGTGGAAGCATTTGCAAAACAAGTTGGTTTCACCAAGGAATAAATAGAAACATCTAGAGCAAAGCATGAGGCAGAACAAGGTGGAACTTCTAATGTACCTACCGGTACTCCCACTGGTTAAACATGAGCAGTAGAGAAGAAAAATAAAGAAGAAACCAAGGAGAAACCTACTGAATCTTAGAGAGATAAGCTCTCTAAAATATAGTTTCAAAGGAGAGGGAAATTTGTTGAGCCACCTGTTGCACCGGTACAAACTGGTAAGAGGAAGAAAGAGAAATCCCATAAACCAGTAAATGATGAAGAGGCTACAAAATCAGAAGAAGACAAAAGAGAAGTTAGAGCAAGTGCTAAGAAGACAAAAAAATTAGTAAGGGAAAAGCACCTAAGAAAACTTTGACATTAGAAGAATATTTTAATAGAATGGTCAAATTAATAAAGGATTATGGAATCTATAAAGGTTTGGATATACTATTTGTTCATTTACTTGAAAACCAACAAAGATAAATTGAAGATGCAGTTGTCTTCAGCATGGATAAGTTTAGTAGAGCCCTCATTGAGCTACAAGGGTGAATTCCAAATTAATTATATAACTCAATTGATGCAAGATGGCAAGCTACCATTAACCAAGACAAAGAATTCATTGATTATATCTTTAAGCACCTGCAACTAGAAGCAATAGAAGAATAAATTGAACAGATAAGGATCAATGCAAAAACATCATTCAGATCCAAAAAGAGATTAACGAGAATGTTGATTGGAGAGACTGAATCAATCTAGAAGGAGACTGAATTCTTGATTAAAAAGGCTTTGGGTCTCACACCTGATGAAGAAATTGAGGAAGAAAAGTTTAAAAGATTTAAATCAAAAGAACTACCTAAGGGTGTTAAGATCACAAATTTTGAACCGGATAAAAAGTACTTGTATGATAACCTAGTTGATATTGAACCAGTAGATATACCAGATGATGATGATGTTGATATCACTGATAATGTTGCTAACACTGCTGACAATATAAATGTTGTTGATGTTGAACCGGTCAATCTTGGTGAATAGGATATTGATATAGAGATTGGTGAGCATCAACATGAACAAAACAAATAAGAAGAGAGAGAGTAGAAGATAAAAGCACAACTGAGCAACCGATAAATGCACAGCTTAGCGTTACTCAGAATGGACCGGTAATGGAAGATACAAATGTAAATACTACTACTGGATAAAATTAGAAGGATAAGACTGATGAAAAGATGGCAGTAGAAGCATCGGTAAAAGAACTAAATGTTGAAGAGAAATCGGCACTAGACAAAGTAGCCACAGAAGAAGAAAAGATAGAAAAGGAGAAGATAGATAAGAAGAAGGAAGAGGAGAAGAAAACTGAGGAGAAGAAGGAGACATTATCTCCAAGCTCAAAGAAGAAAACAATAATTGATGATGATGATGATGATGATGATGATGATGATGATGATGATGATGATGATGATTTGGTAAGTATTAAAGGTCCTATTGACATGGATAATTTGAGTTCCTCACAACTAATGGAGATTTCACAATCCATGCAATCTAGAGCACATAAGAAGAGATTAAAGGAACAACAAAAGGAAGCAGAGACCTTGAGAACAATAGTTGAAATTCTATATAGTCTCCTACCGGAGACTGATATTGAGAATCTTGTTACTCCAATGGACAAACTTGGTCAGTTGGTTGTTGATGTCTATGATCAACTTATAACAATTAATGGTTGAAATAGACAAAGCCAAGCTATCTCTAATGGTGAATAAAGATTTGTTGAAAACTGAATTCAAAACTAGAGGTAAGATTTTAGCTACCATTTCCAAATTTTCCTTATTTTGTGTTGATCTAAAGATGAAAAGGGAAGAGGCTAAGAAAGAGCTTGAAATCTTAAGTGAAACATTCAGACACTGCAGGATTCAACTATTCATTTTGGTAGATCAGTTGAGGAACTTCATCACAAACTTGAGCTATATGAACATGAGCAAGTCAAATGGTTAAAATCATTGCAGGAGCTCAAGACAAAACTGATTCCAAAGGTGGAAATTCTTCAGAGAGCATTCAAAGAATCGGAGGCAATTTTGGCTACTACAGAGATGAGTACAATAGATGTTATAGAGGAATTTCAAGCCCAACTAAAGACACATATTGAGATAATTGGAACAGTATTGGAGACTTGGGCTAATGATGTCAAGCAATTGAAGATCAATTTTGTTGATGCATTCTCTAAAATTTCTTTGTAATAGACATTATGACTCTATGACTCTATCATATATATATATATATAATGCTCTGAAGAAAGTTTTGATATCACATGTATATATCTTTCATGTATTTTACTTCTTTATTTGGCATTGTTGTCAAAGGCGAAGTAGTAGTTTAAGAGTCAAAATTTTGTATATAATGTTAGATTAAGGGGGAGTAGCAGTTGAGTAATGCATTTCATTTTTGTAATGCCATGTAAATGCAAAGTGGGAGTATAAGTCCATGTATGTCGGTCAATTTTGTGTTGCACACTTAGTTGACATTTTTTTTCCTAAGTGTTGCCATCAATGCCAAAGGGGGAGAATGTTGGCATTTGATTATTTGATCTGAACCAATAATGTGTTGCAACCGATATATGTCTATTTTGTATAGAGGTTAGATTTCTATATGATTACTATTTTGTATGTTGTCATTGATGGCAACTATGTTTCTTAAGTCATCTAAGTCCTACAGTTCAACCGGCAAGGCTTAACCGATTAGCAGAGACAATTTTCATCAGAACCAGTAATTAGGACTTCAATCGGTAAAAGACTGACAGTGTTACATTCTGACAACTGGTTCGTGAAATTCATGAAGAATCGGATGATGCAATTTTGCAACAATATTGAAGACTATCAGATGAAGATATGTTTGTGACCGCACGTGAAGATTTGATCAGGTGAGCGAGAATTGATTGACAAAAAAAAAGAATTGTTAGAAACTCAACTGGTAGTGATGATTATCACTAAGATCGGTAAATTGACACATAATTTAATGTGTTAAGTTAGTGCATGACTTATGTAAGGAGTGCAATCCAAGTTTGTCTAGATTCATTAAACCTAGGGAATTGTTCCAAGGTTCTAGCCAACCTAATGATATTTTTAAATTGTGTGATGAGGTATGAAGTCAGCCATGAGCATGAGTATCAGTATGAGTTTGAATGTGTGAGAAATCATGTTGTATTTTTTATATTGCGGTGATCAGAGGAGATCTGAGATGAAGTATATGTAAAGTTGTAATGCTCAGAAGCGGATCTTATCAGACACTGATGGTGTTATACTGAGATCATTCGAACATGTTTTTATCCTAACAGTTGCAACAACTAAATCCCTAAACTAGGTAGGTCCTAACAGGCCTTAAGCCTTTAAGTCCCCTAATAGGGCACCTCTCAAAAAGGGTGATAAATCCTCACATGAGCTTGATCTTAACATATCATTAAGCTCCTCACAAGGCTAATAGGTAAATCCCCTAACCGGGCGACTCTTAACCGGGTCTGCTCCTAATAGGGCATTTCATTGTAAGACCTTTGTTAGATCCCAAAGACAACTAAGAGGGGGGGGTGAATCAGTTGTCAAATAAATTCAAACCAAAATTAACTTATCCAAACTTAATGCTTAGTACCGGTAAACCAAACTTTATGTCAGTAGACAGTTTATCAATTATTTGCAGTACCGGTAAAGATTAATGCATGAAACAGAAAGACAATAACATCCACAACACATAACACCAATGTTTGTATGTGGAAACCTTGTAAGGGGAAAAACCATGGTGGGAAACCTTACCCACAATCAGATGATACTACTACAGATAGTATGTGCATACAAATGGGGTCTGCACATGCAAAAAGGCCAAGCGCCTAGAGCTCACTACTCAAACACAAATATGAGTCACACTGACTACAATTGGATGGTTAAATCCAATAATGGTGTACTGCTCACAATAGCATCTTCATATGTTGGATTCAGTACCGGTTCGGTTCTGATATGCCTTCACAAAAACCTTCCTTCATCCTTCAAATGATGTCTACATGTATAGCTCTGCTTATTCTCACATATACCTTATTAGCACTTCCTTAAAATTCCTTATCGATCTTACAAATAAGATCTTACATATATACCAAAGCCTAGGACCAAAATGTGTAGGTCGGCTTTACAAAAGATATTATAATAAAAACAATTTACAAGTAAATCAATAACCGATGCAATATCCGATTCAACATGTCGGCTTAATGCATTTACAATAATAATAAATTATCTCCAAAGCGTGTCGTGCTGATCTAGAATAGATAAGCCTGTCGGTGCTTATTCTCGACCTATTTGCCAGTAACAACAAATATG
Source organism: Cryptomeria japonica (assembly GCF_030272615.1). Lineage (NCBI taxonomy): Eukaryota > Viridiplantae > Streptophyta > Pinopsida > Cupressales > Cupressaceae > Cryptomeria > Cryptomeria japonica. The sequence goes on along the minus strand of NC_081412.1, from coordinate 8,099,466 downwards.
CAAACTCAAATATACCAATTAAAAAATCTCCAAGACAAAGTGTCCAAACAATGTCTTCGACATAACCAAGTGTTTTCCATGTCATTCCAAGTGTCGGTGAACAATATATCCTACTGGTGAATAAGATACCGATGATTGTGCATAAGTCACTTGCTTGCTAGTGAACATTGTCAATTCTCCAAGTGCCAGTAGGTTAACCAGAGTTGGTAAGTGTTGACATCAATGAAAAAACCATATCAACATATCCAAAATACCAACAATCTCCCCCTTTGGAATTGATGGCAACACAAGATGGAAAAACCATCAAAGTGACAAAATAGAAATGCCAAATACCAAAAACCAACAATCTCCCAAAAGAGATTATAACTAGAAATCAAAATTCAGATACAAAGAGAAATCAATCTCCCCCCCTAGGAGTAACATGTGCTTTTCTATATCAATCTCTCCCCCTTTGACATCAAATGCCAAAGCAATACAGAAATAGGTTCAAATACAAAATACCAACTTATTCAATATACCAACTTCTCCCCCTAAGAAGTAGCTTCCTCATCAAAGACAGAATAAAATATTTCTCTATTAATTCTGTCGGTTGATGGCAAACATCAACTGTCTAAGTCTCTACTGGTGGGGGTATGAACCCAAGCTGGTCTCTAAGATATTCAAAAGTCTCCTTAGGCAAAGGCTTAGTGGAAATATCTGCATTCTGCTCTTTAGTATTCACATAAACCAGTTTTACTTCTTTTGCTTCAACATTCTCTTTTAGAAAATTCAGTTTGATAGAAACATGTTTGGTATTAGAATTTAGTACCAGATTCTTAGATATATCAATTGCTGATGTATTATCACAATAGATAATTATAGGTTCCTTGCATTTTACTTTTATGTCCTTTAACATTTGCTTAAGCCATAATACCTGTGTACAGTTAGTTGCCGCTGCAACATATTTTGATTCAGCTGTTGATAAAGATGTGCAACTTTGTTTCTTACTCAACCAAGAAATTAATCTGCTTCCAAGAAAAAATGCTCCACCAATGGTGCTTTTTCTGTCATCCACATCTCCTGCCCAATTTGCATCCGTGTATGCACAAAATTCAAAATTTTCATCTCTAGGATACCATAAGCCAAGATTTTTAGTACCTTGTAAGTACCGAAAAATCCTTTTTACTGTTGATTCATGATTTTCTTTAGGATTACTTTGAAATATTGAAACAATACATACTGCATTCATAATATCAGGTCTTGTTTGTGTCAAATATAGTAGGCCTCCTATCATAGATTTGTACCTTGTTGGATTAACAGGTTCTGATTCATCCTTCAAAGATAATTTATCAATTGTAGTCATAGATGTGCTTACCAATTTAGAGTTTTCCATACCAAATTTCTTTAGCAACTCCTTCAAGTACTTAGATTGACTCAAGAATCTACCTTTATCAGTCTGTGAAATCTGCAATCCTAAAAATAATTTTATCTCTACAATCATAGACATTTCAAATTCTTGCTGCATCTTTTTAGAAAAGTTTTTACATAATTCATCTTCTCCTCCAAAGATTATATCATCAACAAAAACTTCTATAACCAAGATGTCATCATTAGTTACTTTATAGTATAAATTGTTATCAGCATTACTTTTAGAAAAACCAATCTTCAAAAGATATTTATCCAATCTAGCATACCAAGCTCTTGGAGCTTGCTTCAATCCATACAAAGATTTCCTTAACCTACAAACCATATCTTTGTTATCTGTCAAAGAAAATCCACTAGGTTGCTCAATGTAAACTTCTTCTTCAAGATCTCCATTCAGAAATGCACATTTAATATCCATTTGATATACTTTGTAGTTCTTGTGTGCTGCAAAAGCCAAAAATAATCTGACTACCTCAATTCTAGCTACCGATGCAAAGGTTTCATTGTAATCAATTCCTTCTTTCTGTGAATATCTCTTACACACTAGTCTTGCTTTATTTTTGATTACCTTACCATCTTCATTAAGTTTGTTTCTGAATACCCATTTAGTTCCAATTACATTTTTGTCTTTAGGCTGGGGAACTAATGTCCATGTGTTATTCTTCTCAATTTGTTCTAATTCTTCTTCCATAGCTTTAATCTATTGTTTATATTCACATGCCTCATTAATTGATGATGGTTCAATTTGAGAAATAAGACATACCTCTTCATTTGTTAGTCTTCCTCTTGTCATAACTACTTGATACTTGTTCCCAATTATCTGATTTTTCAGAGTGATTCAATCTTTCATACCGGGGTGTCTTGGTTTGTTGTTGTTCTTCAGTTACTGTGGAATTTTCAGATGATTTCGGTGTAACTAGATCTTCATTTTGTACTGGTGTGTTCAATGTAGGTTTATTTGTCAGTTTTTTTGATGTCATTTCAGAGTCTATATACCTTGAAGTTCCTCTAAACTGTTCATCAATTTTCAAATTTGTACTCTCAACAATTTTCTATAATCTCTTGTCAAAACATCTATATGCTTTTATCTTAGATGAATAGCCAATAAATATTCCTTTATCACTTCTAGGATCAAATTTGCCAATATAATCATCTCTTCTAATATAGCATTTACTTCCAAATATTATGAAATATTTAAGAGTAGGAGTAATACCAGACCATAGTTCATGAGGGGTCTTACCGGTTTCTCCTTTGATGTGAACTTTGTTGAATGTGTAGACCATTGTACTTACTACCTCTCTCCAATATACATGTGGTAGATTTGCTTCTAATAACATACTTCTAGTTCTTCTAAGATAGTTATGTTTTTCCTTTCTACAACTCCATTTCATTGTGGTGTCTGGGGTGCTGATAACTGTCTTCTAATTCCATTCACTTCACAAAATGTATTAAATTCCTTAGATGTGAATTCACCTCCTTGATTTGATCTCAGACATTTGATTTTCTTGTCGGGTTCATTTTCTACCATTGCTTTGAATAGTTTGATTTTCCCAAATGCTTCTGATTTTTCTCTAAGAAAAGTAACCCAACACATTCTAGAATAGTCATAAATGATTAGCATGAAATATCTATCACCTTGTAAGCTTTTAGTTCTAGCTGGACCACATAAGTCAGTATGAATTAAGTCAAGAACTTTATTGGATTTTTATAGAATACTTTTAAAAGATGCTTTAACTTGTTTTCCAAATTGACATTCCTTACATACTAGATTGTGAGGTTTAACAATCTTAGGTAAATCTCTAACTGCCTTAGTTGTACTGATTTTTACAATGCAATCAAAATTTACAAGACAGAGTCTCTTATGCCAAAGCCAACTTTCATCAATATGTGTAATCAAACATGTCTTTTCACTATTATTCAAATGAAAGATATTACCTCTAGTTTGATTACCGGTTGCAATTTCCAAACCAGTTTTGTTCATGATTTTGCATTTTCTATTCTTGAACTGTAACTGAAATCCTTTTTCAACTAATTGATCAACACTCAGTAGATTATACTTTAAACCTTCAACATAGTAGACATTGTCAGCATTATGCTTACCATCAAGAGATATAGTACCTTTACCTTTGATTAAGCAAGCTTTATCATCTCCAAATCTTACTAGACCTCCATTATATTCCGGAAAGGATAAGAATTTACTCTTATCTCCAGTCATATGATGTGAACATCCTGAATCAATGATCCATTCCTCCTTAACTTCAACTTTAGTTGCCAGGGCCTGCTCTACTGGTTGAACAATAGGTGTCAGTTGATCTTCTGTTATAGCAACAAAGACCCATCTATTGTCTATCGGATCCTCATTAGAATCATCAGTGACTCCTTCATCAACAAGATAACAAGATTTTTCTTTATTCTTCTTAAATTTGTATCTCTAATATTCAAGGTTAGGCTTGTATGTTTTTCTAGCTTCTTCTTTCAGTCTTCCATGTCTATCAGGGCATCTTGAAGCCATATGACCAATCTTATTATAGTTAAAACATTTAAAGGGTGCTTTACCTTCATACTTACTTCCAACTGGACCTTTAGGCATTTTCCTTGCAAATAGTGCTTCAAGTTCTTCAAGTTCTTCATTTTCTCTCCTGCTTTCTTCAAGTTCTCTTGCATAAGAGGCTTTCCAATCAGAATTGTCAAATGATGGTGCAGATGATTTTGATGCCTTAGAAACTAAATATGTCTTTATAGTAGCAACAAGACCAAATTCCTCAATTTCAAAAGCTGAAAGTTTTCCAATCAATGTATCTCTAGTTACTGATGTATTCGACATTGTTCTTAACTCATTTATAGTAGTAACTTTCATTTTGTATGCCGGTGGAAATCTTCTTAAAACTTTTGAAACAATTTTATCTTCACTTAAGGTTCCTCCACAACATTTAATACCCAAAACAATTTCATTAACTATTTCCATAAAAGCAGAAATCCTTTCATCTTCTTCCATTTTCATATTTTCATACCTAACCCGGAAGCTTTCAAGTTTTGCAATTTTGACTGTGGAATCTCCTTCATTCATTGTTTCCAAATGATCCCAAATAGCTTTAGCAGTAGATCTATCTGATAATCCCATGATTTTTTGATCTGATAATGCGCTCAAGAGTGCTTCACTTGCTTTGCAATCATTTTCCTCATCTTTAGCAAAGTTAGGTGGACGAGGCTGACCTTGAATAGGAGCAGTATAGCCATTCTTTGTAACTTCTCAGATGTCTTTTCCAATGCAATTCAGATGTATCTCCATCATGATCTTCCATATGTCATAGTTGGTTCCATCAAGTTTCAGATTGTCCTTCCTAAAATAGTTAGTAGACATTGGATCTCCTCAAGTTGTTATTAAACTTCTGCAAAAAGAGGACTAAGCTCTGATACCAATTGTTAGGTCCCGGAGACAACTGAGAGGGGGGGGGGGGTGAATTAGTTGTCAAATAAATTCAAACCAAAATTAACTTATCCAAACTTAATGCTTAGTACCAGTAAACCAAACTTTATGTCGGTAGATAGTTTATCAATTATTTGTAGTATCAATAAAGATTAATGCTTGAAACAGAAAGATAATAACATCCACAACGCATAACACCAATGTTTGTACATGGAAACCCTGTAAGGGGAAAAACCACAGTGGGAAACCTTACCCACAATCAGATGATACTAATGCAGATAGTATGTGTATACAAATGGAGTCTACACATGTAGAAAGGCCAAGCGCCTAAAGCTCACTACTCAAACACAAATATGAGTCACACTGACTACAATTGGATGGTTAAATCCAATAATGATGTACTTCTCAAAATAGAATCTTCATATGCTGGATTTAGTACCGGTTCAGTTCTGATATTCCTTCACAAAAAGCTTCATTCAACCTTGAAATGATGTTTGTGTGTATAGCTCTGCTTATTATCACATATACCTTATTTGCACTTCCTTACATTCCCTTATCGATCTTACATATACACTGAAGCCTAGGACCAAAATGTGTAGGTCGGCTTTGCAAAAGATATTACAATAAAAACAATTTACAAGTAAATCAATAACCGATGCAATATCTGATTCAACATGTTGGCTTAATGCATTTATAATAATAATAAAACAGCTCCAAAGCATGTCATGCTGATCTAGAATAGATAAGCCTGCTGGTGCTTATTCTGGACCTATTTGTTGGTAATAGCAAATATGCAAACTCAAATATACCATTGAACAAATCTCCAAGACAAAGTGTCCAAACGATGTCTTCGACATAACCAAGTGTTTTCCATGTCATTCCAAGTGCTAGTGAACAATATATCCTACTGGTGAATAAGATACTGGTGACTGTGCATAAGTCACTTGCTTGTCAATGCCAATTCTCCAAGTGCCAGTAGGTTGACCAGAGTTGATAAGTGTTAACATCAATGACAAAACCATATCAACATATCCAAAATACCAACAACCTTAACCAGTCAAGATTTGTATTTTGTAGATATTATCGTGTGGGTACTAACTCCCACAGTGGTTTTTCCCATTTGGGTTTTCCACGTATAAATATCTTGTGTTATGTGGCTTATATTGTATTGGGTGATTGCATACTTGGCATTATTTCTTATATGCTTATTAAGTTTCAAGTTGTTAAAGTGCACAATGAGATTTGTATTATTTTTACTTGCACTGATTCACCCCCCCCTCTCAGTGCCTTATAAGTTCATTACTTTTACATCATGAAATAACCATAGCTCTATGCCTAACCCTAAAATCGAGTCCAATTAGAAATTTCTTCTCAAATACATGATAGTACAATATAAGAATACATCATTTCTTTTACATACATATATCATCATGATATAATGTCTTCTTTTCATGAACACAGGAAATTAATAGTGCAATCTCATGAAGAGTCCAATCCAGGCACGCAACACCAAGGAGAATATACCAATGGAAGAAGGCGATCAACCACCCGACCATGTGGAACTAATCAAGGAACCACCCCCTATGCTAGGAGATGACAAAGGTTACAAATCACACTCATGACCTAAGCTAACACCTATCAACCAAAGGGTACATTAGGACTCAACAAGACTCCAATCAAGAGATCACCACACAAAATTGCATCACAAGGCTGAAATCATCAAGAGACCCTCTAGAGGAAAAATCATCAAAGAAAAGCATATGGACAATGGACTCATGTAGGGAAAGAGTATCATAACATGCTATCCTCACAAAAGAAGGGGCCAAGCCTCACCTTGATAGACATGTGGAACCATCGCAACCTTGGAGCCATTCAAGGGAGATTGGTTTACCACTACAACGATCTTCCCAAGCTCATCCCAAGCACACATGGTTCTAGAGCCTATGAGGTGGGGAACACAATCAATTATTATCTTATTTAGTGAACCCACTAATCAATTATTTAAGTTATCACTTGCATTTACATCAAACCCTTCATGTGGTTCCAATAAGTCTATAACCCCTCCTAGAGGCCTAATGCTCAAGACCCTGGTCCACACATGCAAGGGCCCACTCTCCCTACCATGAACCATGACCATAGGGTGAAAGCACATATCAAATACACATATAAAATCATCATGAAGGGCAAGGTACAATAGAAATCTCAACAAATTGAGCACTATTTGAGCAAAGAGGACTCATGATTCAAACTCAAAGAAGGAAGCCTTCACAAATGCAACATTAGAGATAAGACAATCATGAATTAAAACCATAAAAGAGATCCATTTAACATCATATCATCAACAATGAGGTATAACACATCCGAGTGGAGTCGCATAAGCAATCCCTCAACAATAAGGCATTCTCCCTCTCGTCGGAGCATCAAATCGCATAGGAACACCTCAATGGTAAGGCATGAAACCTCTTACTGGAGAACATGAAAAATCATAAGAGATCAAAATACATCATAACCAAATTGAAAAATTCCAATAAATATTTCACAAACCTCTAGAGTACTCACACAGACCATAGATGCACTCAAACAAGCCAAGAACTAACTTCCAGAGACCCTCGAGATAGCTCAGCACCCTTGAAACCTAGGATAGTATTCCTAGTAGGTATGGTAATGTTTATGGAATGTATGGTAGCATTTTTGGTTAGTATGATGACATTTCTAGTCTCTAGGTTGGCATTTCTGGTCAATTTGGTTGAATCTGCAAATCAGGACCTCGACTCTTATGGTAAGTTTTATAGAGCATATGGTGTAAACTATGGCATTCCTGGAATGTATGGTGGTATTATTGGCATGAAAGGTGGCATTTTCGGTAGTTCCCATGGCATTCTTGGGTGTTTCTATGGCATTTTTGGTAAAATTGCAAAGAACAGTTCAATGCAAAGGCATATGGCTTAGGAGGGGTCTCAGGAAGGCTCAGGGGTACAAAACGATCCTCATACCAAACATAGGTGATCTAGAACATCAAAATATCATCATAGATAGTCAAAATATTCACTAGATAGCCACTGAAAGAAAGTTGCAAAAGAAAATCCCTCTCCCACCGAACATAAACTGAGAAATAGGAACCAAAACCACAAAGGAGAGAGGGCGGAAAGTAACAATGAATAAGAAGTAACTCAAACAAGATAGAAAATGTCCAAAAATATCTAGGACAAGTGGAAGGAAAGATCCACACTTCCACAAAGTAGCCACAAAGAAACACATCAATCACAATGAAAACAGAAACCAAAAACTGCACTTTCCCCATTCCAAACTTGCACAACAAACTGGAATCCACTAAGGAAGATCATTTACACAATAAAATAAAACTCCAATAGCAAATCAAATTCACAAATTGAAGACATGGAGAAGACAATGTTTTTCAGAAATGAAATGCAAAAGTAGAGCCACCAACCTGCAAATCGCAAAACTAAAATTGAAGAAGAAATTTGAAAATGCCAAGCCTTCCAAAATCCAAAGCGCAATCCAAACTACAAATCCAATTTGAAAATCCTCTTGCAATGATCTTCCGGATGGTTACCTCGTGCACATACCAGCAAGCCAAAATAAATAAAAAATTAAGTTTGAGACTATAATTTTCTCGACCAATAGAAAAATTCTAAAAAACATATATCTTACTTACCTTTACAAAGTTTGAAAAAGACATAATATAAATATATATTTCTTACCTACTCAATCACGCCAACCAATGAAAAAAAAAAGGTAGATAGAAATAAATCAAATTCAATTACTTTAGTACAAATATGACAATTAATTGGGAAATGCAAATATTTCCTCAAAATTAGACGATATGCAGAAATATTATTATTTACAATTAATTACCCATATTTTAATTAAATAGTTCCCATACAATACTTTATAATTAATTACCATTATTTATAATAACACCAACAAATAAATAAAATAAAATAAAAAGAGCTCAAATAAATAACTAAAATCAATAAATAAAAGTCAATAAATCAAAAAACAACAATGATTAATAATTAAATAAAGCTCAACAACAATAAATAAATAAGTAATAAATAGGTTTCTCATCAACAAATCAAAATAATTGATAATCCTCAAATAAATAAATAAAAATTCACCACAAATAAATAATAAATCAATAATAGATTAATCATCAAATAATAAATAATCAAATCATTAAATTAATTAAATCTCATCAATCATCAATTAAATAAATAACCACAAATAAATAGATAATCGATGATTAAAAATACACCATGATAAATCAACAAGCCAATTAAATAAATCCTAATTGGATAGATACAATCTCACAATAAAATCATGACCCAAAGTAATCAAATAAATATCTACAATCTAACAATTAAACAATTACACGTTAATTACATAAACATAGACTCTAATCCACTTACAGCAAGGGGACAAACATAAAACAAGACTCTAACCTCAACTTGTGATGCAGCGCACTCGAAAAGGTACACATCTTAGACCTAAAGTGAGTGAGGGAAACTATGTCATCTCCAACAACTTGCCATTGGAAAAAAGACATGCTCAGACCTGTGAAGCTAGGTGGATTTGATGTCTGGTACCTGCAGTCTTGCATAAAAAACTAACGCAACATATATGATACATATTCATAAACAGACAAGTGATAGAGAATTGCGATGACATGTCCTGATCATAATGAGTGATATGGTACCGTCTCTACTCATGAAGACAGTCACACAATATAATATCAAAGCATCACATAGAATTATCATCATGAAATAGGGTTAGTATCATCACAAGTCACATAATCCACATAAACAATGACCATATATAGTCATATAAATCTATCCATCAAGGTGGTACTATGTATCAACATCTATAAGATCCATCAAATATCATATGTCATATAATAAGTCTCGCATCATACATCATAAAAGTCTCCAATCATAAAGAGTCATAATAGATAACATGTGATGCTCTGCAAAAAGGATTAGAAAATCTGTTTGATGGCAACACTCACAAGAGCACAAGAAACAAACGTTAGTGTTAGCAACAAAAGATTATCCTAAACAGGCATATCAAGAGAGATATTAAGCATGAAATAGAAAGCATATAAACATAGAATAAAATAGCTAATCAAGATGCTCATAGTTGCTCCTCCCTTGTTCCTCTCCTCTCCAAGTCCCAAATGAGTGTAGCTCTCATCTTTTAGCACTAGCCATGGATGCCATATGGAGATTCAAGATGGCTGAATATGATAAGCAAATACTATGCAAGAGTAGATAGTGATGCTATGAAAAAGCTCTATGCTAATGCCAGTATAACAACAATACTCTAATACTTCCTTTTGCTTGAGGAGAAGGGTTCTATTTATAGAAGAAATGGGGAAATGAAGGGTTAAGATTGAGTAATCTTAACAAGGGTTAGGATTGAAAGATATTCAATCCATGTGAGACTTTCAACTCAATCCCATGTTGACAAGTGTCACCATGAGGAGGCTTGAGAGGAGAGATAAGGAGCATTAAATGCTTGAGGGGACATGATGGTTACCCTAGTCAAAGAAATAAATGCTTTGAAGAGACACATGGGTTACATGAGGGTTAAGTTAGGGGTCAAAGTCCTTAACCATGGGTGCAAGTGGAATTAACCATTAATGGTCATGTAAGAGCCATAAGTGGTTTGGAAGACTTTAGAGGTTAATTTGTTGAACACACAAAGCATTAATTGCTTTTCAAAGACTTTGGAGTCTTTGAGAAGTGACTCCAATTTGCTTAGGAATGTGACAATATTTAGGGGATGGATTAGGTTAATTAGGAAGGGTTTAGAAGAATCTAGAAGGGGTTTAGGCATGCAAGTGGATTTTGTAGGAAAATGCAAGTGGGAGAAATTTTGGTATTTTCAATTAAAATAAAATCATTTATTTCAATTAAATGGTGTAATTTGCATTTGGATAAATATTCAAATAAATATTAATTTATTTAAATGAGAAAAATGAAGATAAAGCATTAAAATGCTTGAAGACTTTGAGGGAAACCATTAAAGGCTTGAAGACTTTAAGGAAAACCATTAAAGTCTTAAGAAGACTTTAAGGGAAGCCATTAAGTTTGAAGACTTTAAAGCCATCAAGTTTGAAGACTTTAAGGGAAACCATTAAAGGCTTAAGAAGAGTATAGAAGGAAGCCATCAAGTTTGAATACTTTAAGGGAAACCATTAAAGGTTTCAAGTGGGTGAGGATAAATAGGATTTTAAATAAATAATTTATTTAAAATAGTTGTGCAACTTGCTTTTGTAGGAAAATACAAGTGGGTGGAGGATAAAGGTGATTTAAATAAATGTTAATTTATTTAAATGTGAGAGGTGGGATTTTGGGGGATTTAAATAAATATTAATTTATTTAAATGTGAGAGAATATTTAATTAAATAAATATGATTTATGTATTTAATTAATGGTCTGAATTTGGTTAAGTGAATTAAATCAAATAAATTGAATAATTTATTTAATTAATAGGAGAAGAGGGTTAAGATGAATTAATTAAATATTAATTTAATTAATTATTAATTGATGGTTAAATAATCAAATAAATACTAAGTATTCATTTAATTAAGTGGACAGATTTATGTGACTACAACATGAATCCACATAAAGTCCTAGTATTAATGATACCATATAATATAACATAAGAGTCATAAATAACCATCCAAGTAACCATCATATGCCTAAATAAGCCTATTAGGACGCAAATCAAAATGCAAGTCTAGGAGGGGCACTACAGATGCATTGGAGAAGAGTACTGGAAGATTACTAAGAATGTATATAATATTTCTCAGAATGGTTCTACTACTCTGAATGAGATAAAGGAAGCAAAATACAATATTAGAGCCAAGGAAACATTGTTGAGTTCCTTGTTAGATTATGAGATTACTATGATGAATACTAAGAGGGGGGGGGTTGAATTAGTATGCCAAAAATCTCTGCACTTAAACACTTTGCAAGACTAACAGTAAACCGATAAAACAGTTTAACAGACAAACCGGTTAACAAACATGCAAACCAAATAGCTAATAATGCATTCACCCACAAAAGCACAAACACCATAACACAATAGATTTTGATGTGGAAAACCAAATGGGAAAAACCACGGTGAGATGGAAATCACAAGTCACTATCAGCAGAATAGGAACCAGACCGGTTAAGGTCTTACAATGTTCTTTACCAAAACAGATCCTGTTAGGAATCTCAATCTCTGTTAGGAGATAAGTCTGATTAAAGACTACCTTGCTAGAGGATTTTAGATCCATAGATGTGAACCACCTTGTTAGAGGATTTACAAAAAGGCTTTTGGGCCTACCCGGTTAAGGGCTACAGACTTGTCAAAGATGTGAGTAATCAACAAGTGTTTGATCTATCTAATAGCACAAACTGTTTGGTTAGATCCTTGATAGCTCGTTCCTAATGCATTCCAGCATTACTTCAGTCTTCTACACATTCATATTCTTTCCAACTCCTCAACCACCTTAAACCCTAACAATAACATAAACTTTTTGCTACAACCTTATCAACAACCTAAAACCCTAGACATGATGTCCTTATAAAGGAATCTAATTTCATGTCGGTCCAATAGGATTACATTACAATTTCCTAGGTTCAATGAACCTGGACATACTTGGTACCACGACACAAAAAGCACTGTTATAGTGTCGGTACCATCAAACAATCGGTGGATCATGGTAACTCATCACAAAATGTCGTAGAGTATTACCGGTTCATACAAAATGTCGGTTGCCGGTTTGACAAAAATGAAGATTGGTAAAAATGTGTTATGCCGCTTTAATCCCTCATACTGCTTGGTATCCATGAACCGCTTGGGGTCGACATGTCGCTTTAGACCGGTAAACACATTCTGCAAAACATCAATAGTCTAAAGACTATAATACAACAGACCGGTTGGAACAAATACCGGTTGTGCTCTAACTCACACATATAAAGAGGGTCTTAATGCAAGTGTGTGTCCATCAATGACAATCACAACATGAACATCAAAAATGCCAACAAACTAATGTGATGGACATAGAGACTGCTTATGAGATCTGGATAAATTTGGAGACCTTGCATGAAGGTGATAGTCATGTGAAGATTGCTAAGTTGCAGCGCTTGAAGGGTAAATATGAGAACTTTAAGATGTGTCAGTGGAGTATTAGAAGAATCTGAGATTGTTTCTAAAGTGTTGAGATCCTTGCCTTCTGCTTATAAACATAAAGCTACTTCTATTGATGAGATCCGGACTATGACAAATGTGGCAAGAGACATGTTGATTGGTAAGCTTGCAGTTTTTGAGCTGAGTGAGTTTGGAGACTCTCTTCCTAAGACTGAATTTGCATTCAAAGCTACTATTTTCAAGAAGCATCTAGATATGATCCGAGAGAAAGTTCTACAAGAGTATCTAGATATGAGAAAGAGATGTAAGATGAAGAAAGATAACTTGAGGAGCTTGAAGCACTTATATCCATAATATTCCCTAAAGGTGCTGGTAAGTATGAAGGAAAGTTACCTCTTAAGTGTTTTTCATGTAATAAGATAGGAAATTTTGCATCAAGGTGTCTAGAAAGAGATAGAAATACTAAGAAGCCATTTAAGCCATATGATCCTAAATATCAATTAAAGTGTTATTATGCTGTTGATGAAGGTGTGACAGATGATGAGTCAGATAAGGGAAATTCAGGAGATGAGTTTGTGTTCATTGCTATCAAGGAAGATGATCCTATAACTACATATTCTACAGGTTGCATTAATGAGGAGAAAGATGAATGGGTAATTGATAGTGGTTGCTCTAATCATATGACAGGTGATAAGAGTAAATTTGTAAACTTGGAAAAGTATGATGGTGGTGTAGTAAGATTTGGTGATAACAAAGCTTGTGTAATCTGTGGTAGAGGTTCTATTTCTCTTGGTAGTAAGCACAATACTAATGATGTGTTGTATATTGAAGGTTTAAAGCATAATCTTTTGAGTGTTGGATAGATGGTTCATAAGGGATATAACTTGCAATTCAAGAATGGAAAATGTGAGATCCTGAGTAGCTCCAGAACTAAGATTGCATCATGGACAAAGACTAAAGGTAATATCTTTCACTTGAATGTTGGTGGTAAAAGTTGTTTGATTGCTCAGATTGATGAAAGTTGGTTATGGCATAAAAGGATGTGCCATGTAAATTTTGATTGCATGGTTAAGATAAGTTCTACTCAAGCAATGAGAGATCTACCAAAGTTAATGTAGCCTTCTAATATGGTATGTAAGCAATGTCAACTAGGAAAGTAAACAAGAGTTACTTATAAGAAAAAATAGTATAATTTTAATGGATTGTTGGATCTTGTGCATACTGATCTATATGGTCATTCTAGAGAAAGAATCTTGCAAGGTGACAAGTGTTTCATGTTGCTGATTGATGATTATTCAAGAATGATGTGGGTTACCTTCTTAAGGGAAAAGTTTGAAGTGTTGGAGAAGTTCAAGATTTTTAAAGCTAGAGTTGAAATTCAGATTGGATTGAAGCTAAAGTGTCTGAGATCTGATAGAGGTGGAGAATTCACTTCCAACGAGTTTAATGCATAGTGTGAAGATCGTGGAGCTAAGAGATAGTTATTTGCTCATAGGATACAACAACAAAATGTTGTTGTGGAAAGAAAGAATAGAACAGGTCAAGAAGCTACTAGAACCTTGATGATTGAAGGAAATGTTCCTCATATGTTTTGGAGAGAAGTTGTGAGTACTATAGTATACACTCTTAACCGAGTAAATGTCAAAGGTGATACTGGTAAGACTCCTTATGAGTTATGGTTTGGTCATGCTCCTACTGTTAGATATTTCAGAATTTTTGGTAGTAAATGTTATATCAAAAGAGATGAAGATCTTGGAAATTTTGATGCTAGATGTGATGAAGGAATCTTTCTTGGTTATTTTACTAAAAGTAAGGCATACTAGTGTTGAAAGTGCTAATGTGAAGGTTGATGAAGGTAATGTAAGACAAATTAGATCTTGCAGAATGATTCTGATGATCAGGATGCCAGTTCAGACAGAGGAAAGCTAGTGCAGACCCAAAGTCAAGTTTAGATTGCTCCAGAAAAGATTGAGAATGAAGGTGTAGATGCTAGTGCAGAAGAAAGAGTTCAAGAGCCTGAAATTCAAGGAAATCTTAAAACTCCCAGGTATGTGAGGTTGAATCATTCAGAAAATCAGATTATAGGTGATAAGAATAAAGGTGTAATGACTAGGAAAAGACTTGCTGAAGAAATTTGTTTGATTTCTAAGATTCAACCTAAAAAATTTGATGAAGCATGTAAAGATGAAAATTGGATTAACAGTATGGAACAAGAATTGAGTCAAACTGAGAAAAATGATACATGGATTCTTGTTCCTAGACCCAAGGATAAAAATGTAATTGGAGATAAATGGGTATTTTGAGATAAGTTGAATGAATAGGGTGAAGTCCAAAATAAAGCTAGACTTATGTGTAAGGGTTACTCTCAGATGGAAGGAATTTATTATGAGGAGAATTTTTCTCCAGTAGCTAGAATTGAAGTCGTTAGATTATATCTTGCCTATGTTTCTCACAAAGATTTTAAAATTTATCAGATGGATGTCAAATTAGCCTTTCTTAACGGTGAGTTGGAAAAAGAAGTCTACATTGAGCAATATGATGGATTTGAGCTGATAGATGAAAAGGACATGGTTTGCAGGTTAAAGAAAGCATTGTATAGATTGAAGCGAGCCTCTAGAGCCTGGTATACCAGATTGGATAAGTATTTGATGAAGCTTGGATTCAATAAAGATATTACTGAAAATAATTTTTATTTCAAGATTGATCAAAATAACATTTTGATTGTTGAAGTTTTTGTTGATGACATTATCTTTGGAGGAAATGATTGCCTAAATGTAAGAAATTTGTTGAAGAGATGAATAATAAATTTGAGATGTCTATGATTGGTGAAATGAAATTCTTTCTGAGATTGCAAATTAATCAATTGGATAAAGGTATTTTCATATCTTAGTTTAAGTATGTGAAAGAATTGTTGAAGAAATTTGGCTTTGAGGACTCTAAATCTATTGGTACACGTATGGTGACCAGATGTAAGTTGACAAAAGATGATGATTCATCGAAAGCTAATTAGACAAGATATAGATCTATAATTGGTGGTTTGTTGTATTTGACTCAGACTAGACCTGATATAATGAATGTTGTGTGTCATGTTGCTAGATTTCAAGTTGATCCTAAGGAATCTCATGTTACTGCTATAAAAAGGATATTCAGATATTTGAAAGGGACAATTGATTTTGGTTTGCTGTATTCTAAGAATGATGACTTTACATCGAGTGCTTTTATAGATGTTGATTGGGTAGGTGATGTTGATGACTGAAAGAGTACTATAGGTGGTGCATTCTTTTTGGGTAAGAAGTTGGTCTCTTGGGCAAGTAACAAGCATAATGTTATTTCTTTGTCTACTGCAAAGGTTGAATACATTAATGTTGCTAGCAATTTTACTCAAGTAATTTGGATGAAACAGATGTTGAAGGATATAGGGATTATTTATGATGAACCTATTGCTATATATTGTGATAATTAAAGTGCTCTCAATATTTCAAAGAATCTGGTGTTGCATTCCAAAACAAATAACATATCAATCAAGTTTCATTTCTTGAAGAGAAGGTGAATGAGAAAGAAGTCAGACTGGAGTATGTATCTACAAAGGAACATATTATAGATATCTTTATGAAGCCTTTGCCTAAAGATACTTTTGGGTATCTCAAAGAGAAGTTAGGGGTAATTGCCCCTCTTGATGAGAACTAAGATGCATGGATTTGCATCAGTCCGGTGAACTTCATAGAGATATTTTATGCTTCAGATTGATGAGTGAGGCTACTACTCAGGGGGAGTAGTCAGTGTTGGTGTTGTGGTTCAGATGTACAAATTTGTGAAGTTAATTCAAAGAGGAGGGAATCTTGATTCTTGAGCCTTTGTCATTGATGTCAAAGGGGTAGAGAAGCATGTGAAAAAATTTGTGGGAGAGTAGATCATTTTGAGATTTGTGATTGTAGCCGATCCTTGTGATTTTGAAGGAGATTGTTATGATTTGATTTCTTTCTTTGCATTGATTTTTTTTCAAATTCATATGTTTCCATCAATGGAAAAGGGGGATATTGTTGGATATTGGTTGACGTGTTTTCATTGATGTCAACATATTATCCTATGTATTCTAGTGTTGCAGTCAGATTGGATGAGTTTGTTTTGAAGACGAGCTGATGCAGATTAAAGGGTTTCTAGTATGTTGTCTATAGATGATTCATTCCCATCTGCAAAGGTCCACATGATGTTTTGATCAAGTTATGGGATCTGATATTGAGGATGTTATTCAGTTGTTTGTGTTATTCAATATTTTGGTTTGTGCTCTATATTGCTCTGGAATTGCTATATCTTTAGTTACGTATATGTGGGATGTGTTTTGGACATTGATGTGTGTCCTCAGTTTGATTAGTTCATGATTTGGATATCCACAGGTGAATCTTTCATGTTGACAATTAGTTATGTTATGTTCTTGTGCTTCGGTACAAAGATGATGATGATTTTGGTAATCCAAGTTATTGCAGTTGTTGTGGTGCGATTCACGTTGCTTGTGAATGTTTCTGGATTGTGTTATATGATAACTCAATGATGAACCACTAGTACCAAACCGGTACTGAGAGGGGGGGATGAATCAATACAAACACAAATACAGTCCAAAACCAGTTTGACAACAAACACTCCGAATGACTAATAAACAGAGATACCGGTAAAACAGAGTGCAACCAGTAGCATCCAGTATAACTCAATCAGTCATGAATTGGTCACTCACTAAGCTTTTCTCTTATCTCAATACCACATTATCATAATATTCACATGCACGAACTAGTAGACTTAACCATCAAATCTTCACAACAGTGAGTTCAATATGTTTTATAGACAGGCATAAAACATAGAACCTTCATGTGCATAACAGATAAAACAAAGCATCACAAGACAAAAGCATTTCACATGACACACATATTTTTCACGTGGAAACCCAACTGGGAAAAACCACGGTGGGGATGAATACCCACAAGCTGCTTTTTGAACTCTTTAGAAGTCCGCTCTGTTAGGAGCCTTGTTCGGTTAAGAACATTACAATAGGTTCTGGTAGGAACCAATCCTGTTAGGGATCACTCAGTTAAGAGATACCCGGTTAAGGGTTAAACCTGGTAGGGTCACCTTGTTAGAGGATTTTAAGAACTCAATAGCTGAAAGGATCTCCTAAGCTTCTCCAGCTTCTCAGAACTCATTAGCTTTTAGTTACTTGGTTAAGGGATTTGAAACAAGCCAGTTAAGACCACCCAATTTAAGGGATTTTGAATCAAGCCAGTTAAGGCTACCTTGTTAGGGGATTTTACAGTTTTTGAAGTGGTTAGAAATCAACAGGTATTACAATGATATGTTAACAACACTTAATGCTAATGTAGATCTGTTTAGGCTCCTCTTTTCCTTCTGCACATTCACTTTGCAGGTATCTCTTCTCTCCTATGGTCTGGCAAGAATCTCGTATCACTTTCCTTGGATACACACTCACAACTTTTGCCAACAACCTCAGATAGAAACCCAACATCGACCTTATAGGAAACATATAGGTTGGTAGCAAAAACCCTAAACCCTAAACCTGTTAGGTTAAGCAATTCAAACGGTTCGATCCTGACCGTTGAATCATACTTAATTAAATGCAACAATCTTGAATCAATCTTAAGACATTCTCCATTGTCCATTATCCACCGTTTTCATGGTGGCTGATAACCCATCACGCATTATCACCATTTGACAGACTTCGCACTTTCCCAAGGTGGATAGGAATAGTCTTCTTCATGCAAGATCCTTCACACGCATAAAGCTTACGTGGCAACACGATCTGTCCTCCATCATACTGCTAACTTATCACACGAAGATTACCGATTGAGTCACTTGAGTTGCTCCAACCAGAAACCCTGAAGTGGAAGCTACCTATAGCCCAGTAACTATACAGTGCTTCCATGTGCTGTTTCACATAGCTACATGCCGGTTCACCTTGAACAAATGTGCCGCTTCACTTGGCATATAAACCGGTTCATACATATGCTGGTTCCTCTCTCTTCACCTATCACATGTGCCGGTTCTTACCATGTCTCATATTGACATCAATGACAACATATAATATCATTATGTCTTCATGCCAGTTTACATAAGGCTCATGCTGGTTCACATAATGCCAACAATCTCCCCCTTTGGCATTGATGGCAATATACAAAAGATATCTTCTCTGCTTCACATCTTCTCCCCATTTGCTGCAGATATCTTTTCGCTTCACTCTCACTCCTTCTCCCCCCTTTGACAATAATGCCAAAGTGGAGGTACAACCATCTCTGTTTCATCATGTTGCTCCCCCTGAGGAGTAGCATCCATAAACACACCAATCAATAGAAGATTTGTCTTTTCAGTACCTGACTGATGTGGAACAATCACTTTTAGTTCACCTCCTGAAGGGGCAATACCCCTAATTCACCTCTCAAATGCACAAATGTTGTCTTTGGGAGAGGCTTGGTGAATATGTCTGCTAACTGCTCCTTACTGGACACATGCTCTAATGCAATCTCTTTGTTTTGAACCTTTTCCCTTAAGAAATGATACTTAAGCTCAAAATGCTTGGTTCTAGTATGTAAAACCGGATTCTTTGATATATTGATAGCACTTGTGTTATCACAAAATATACTTACTGGTTCAGATACTGGGATCTTGAAGCCTTCCAGTACATGCTTCATCTAGATTGTCTGAGTGCAGTTCATGAAAGCTGCAACATACTCCACTTCCACTGTAGACTGAGAGATGCAACTCTACTTTTTACTCATCCATGAGACCAATCTACCACCGAGAAAGAATGCACCACCGGTTGTGCTCTTCCGATCATCCACATTACCGACCCAATCAACATCTGTGAATACTTTCAGATTGAAATTATTGTTGTATGGGTACCACAATCCATAGTCAATTGTTCCCTTCAGATACCTAAGAATCCGCTTGACTGCACTCAAGTGAGATTCTCTTGGACTCTTCTGGAACCTTGCAGTGATGCCAACTGCATGTGCAATATTCGGTCTGCTATGCACTACATAATGCAACTTACCAATCATTGACTAGTATTCCTTCTCATCAATTAGTGCAGAATCATCCTCCTTTGTCAATTTGCAACTGGTCACCATTGGTGTACCAACTGGTTTGCTATCTTCCATGCCAAAAGTCTTCAACACCTCTTTGACATATTTGGACTAAGTGATGAAGATTCCATCATTCATCTGCTGAATATGCAGTCCAATGAAGAACTTAATCTCCCCTATGAGTGACATCTGAAACTCTTTCTTCATTTCATCAGCAAACTCATGACTCATCTTGTCATCTCCTCCAAAGATAATGTCATCAACAAAAACTTCACAGATCAGGATCTGATCTTCTTCAAACTTCAAGTAGATATTTCTATCTTCACTTGTTCTCTCAAATCCAATCTTCACAAGATGGGAATGTAGGTGCTCATACCATGCCCTAGGTGCTTTCTTTAGACCATATAATGCTTTGTGTAGCCTACATACCATGTCACTATCTTCAGATAGGGTAAACCCATCTGGTTGCTCAGTACACACCTCCTCTTCAAGTACACCATTTAGGAATGTGGATTTTACATCCATTTGATATACCTTGAATCTCTTAAAAAGCTGCATATGCAAGAAGCATATGAACTCCTTCCAATCTGGATATAGGAGCAAAGGTTTCCCCATAGTCTTCACCTTCTTCTTGAGCATATCCTTTGCATACCAGTCTGGCTTTATTCCTAATCACTGTGCCATCCTCATTCAACTTATTTCTGAACACCCATTTGGTGCCAATGACATTTTTATGCTCTGGTCTGGGTACCAAGGACCATGTACCATTTTTCTCTATCTGGTCAAGTTCTTCTTCCATTGCCTTCATCATTATGAGCCTCTTTGAATGATTTAGGCTCAAATTCAAAGATCATACATAAGTTTTCTCTGATCTTTCTTCTGGTAAGGATTCCTGCATCCTTATCACCTATGATCTGTTTGGGATCATGATTCAACTTGACATACCGAGGAATGGTCTTAATTGGTTCTTCTTGCTTTTCTTCTTCATCCTCATCTTCATCAGTATCAGCATTCACCGGTTTAGGAACACTGTTACTGGTGCTCGATTGACTGGCAACTGGTTCCTAGAAGGTTGCAACCAGTTCATTTACAACTTGCTCACTGCCGGTTTTCTCAGTCTTCTCAGAGGATTCATCAACTCTTACATTGATTCTTTCCATAATTCTCTGAGTCCTATTTTTGTAGCACTTGAAAGATTTAGTCTTGGTGGAATATCCTAGAAATATTCTTTCATCACATTTAGCTTCAAATTTGCCCTAATGTTCACTCCTCTTGATGGAACATTTGCTACCAAATACCTTAAAGTAGCATACCACAGGGGTCTTACTAGTCCAATACTCATAAGGAGTTTTGTCCTTGCCCTTTTTGATGAGTACCCGGTTCATAGTGTAAATTGTAGTGCTCACCGCTTCTCTCCAAAAGGTGTGAGCAACCTTTCCTTGGATCAACATAGTTCTAGCTGCTTCAACCACAGTCCGGTTATTCCTCTCTGCTAGGCCATTCTACTGTGGAGACTGGGGGGAAGACAGCTATCTCTTGAAGCCAAATTCTTCACAATACTTGTTAAATTCACTGGAAGTGAATTCCCCTCCTTGATCAGTTCTAAGACATTTGATCCTTTTACCGCTTTCCTTCTCCATTAATGCTCTGAATGCTTTGAATTTCCCAAAAGCTTCAGACTTGTCTTTCAAGAATGTGACCCACATCATTCTTGAGCAGTCATCAGTGAAAATCATGAAGTACCTATCACCCTGCACACTTCTAGTTTTCATAGGACCACATAAATCAGTATGCACAAGATCAAGCAAGTTGTCAGCAGTGAAAGATTTACCTTTAAAGGTTGAGGAAGACATTTTCCCCAATTGACATTCTCTACACAAGGTATTATCCGGTTTTCTCAGCACCGGTAACCCTCTAACTACCTTGATCTTACTAGCCTTCACAATGTTGTCAAAGTTCACATTGTAGAATCTCCTATGCCATTTCTAGCTATCATCAAGCTTAGCCATAAGACATGTACTTATGCTTGCATCTAGATTAAATAGGTTACCTTTAGTCTGCATGTCGGTGGCTACCAATTTACCATCTTTACCTTTGATTCTGCAAACTCCATTCTTGAATTGTAGAGTGAGACCACTGTCATTTAGCTGGGCAACACTTAGAAGGTTGTGTCTGAGACCATCAACCCAATACACATTGTCAGCACTACTCTTTCCATTCAAAGAGATGGACCCTCTGCCTTTGACCATGCAAGGTGCATCATTGCCAAAACGAACCACACCACCATCATACTCTTCCAAGGATAGAAACTTGCTCCGGTCACCAGTCATATGGTGAGAACAGCCACTATCAATGATCCATTCAATTGAATTTTCAAACTGGGAGACAAGAGCCTTCTTGTCTACCACATCTTCCTTTACAGCAACAAACACAATGTCTTCATTTTCTTCATCTTCTAATTCCTCATTTGTGACACCTTCATCAACTACCACAAAACAATTTCTCCGGTTTCCTCGTTTGAATTTCTTGAACCTTTCCGGTTTGTCCTTGTTGTCACCATTAGGATAGTTCATAGCAATATGTCCTATTCGGTTGTAGGAGAAACGTTTCAAAGGTAGCTTACCTTTGTATTTACCAGTTCCTTTTGGGAATCTCCCGGCTAAAAGAGCTTCAAATTCCATCAGAAACTCTTCATCCTTCATTTCTCTGTTCTGACTAGGTTCCCCACTAGTGCTAGCCTCTTTTCCTTTTCTGGATGGTATAGCAGAAGCTTTAAAAGCTGATTCTGACTTTTGAACACTACCATCAAAACTATTCAGCTCATAGGCTATCAACTTGGCTATGATGGAGTCCAAGGATGCCTTAGACTTGTCTATTGATCTCAACTCCTGAATAGCAGCAACCCTTATTGCATAGATCAGCAACAGGGATCTCAGGACTTTACTGACCACAGTGGAATCTTCTATTTTGCCACCTACACTTTTTATTTCTCCAAAAACTATTTTGATTCTTATTCCATACTGCTAAATGGTCTCTCCTTCACCCATCCTCATGTCTTCAAACTTTCCTTTCAAGCTCTCTTCCTTAGCCTTTTTTATATGCTCATCACCACCATAGATATTTTCAAGAGCATCCCATACTTCTTTGGGATTTGCCTTGTCCTGAACATCAATAAACTCAATGTCAGATAGACTACTGATGAGGGCTTCCATGACTTGCCCATTTTCTTGTATCTCTCTCTTTTGGTCATCGGTGAGAGTACCGGTAGGAACAACATATACATTTTCAACATAGCTCTAGTGTTGAACACCCATGCTTTTGATGAATATCTTCATCTTGTCTTTCCATATACCAAAGTTTTCCTTGTTGAACTTTGGACCTTCCCTCTTCATCATTTGGCTAGGATCTTTTCCTCAAGTGGTTAAGCTTACAACACAGAGGACCTGGAGCACTCTGATACCAATTGATAACTCAATGATGAACCACTAGTACCAAACCGGTACTGAGAGGGGGGGTGAATCAGTACAAACACAAATACAGTCCAAAACCGGTTTGACAGCAAACACTCTGAATGACTAATAAACAGAGATACTGGTAAAACAAAGTGCAACCGGTAACATCCAGTATAACTCAATCAGTCATGAGCTGGTCACTCACTAAGCTTTTCTCTTAGCTCAATACCACATTATCATAATATTCACATGCACGAACTAGTAGACTTAACCATCAAATCTTCACAACAATGAGTTCAATATGTTTTATAGACAGGCATAAAACATAGAACCTTCATGTGCATAACAGATAAAACAAAGCATCACAAGACAAAAGCATTTCACATGACACACATATTTTTCACGTGGAAACCCAACTGGGAAAAACCACGGTGGGGATGAATACCCACAAGCTGCTTTTTGAACTCTTTAGAAGTCCGCTCTATTAGGAGCCTTGTCCGGTTAAGAACATTACAATAGGTTCTGGTAGGAACCGATCCTGTTAGGGATCACCTGGTTAAGGGATACCCGGTTAAGGGTTAAACCCGGTAGGGTCACCTTGTTAGAGGATTTTAAGAACTCAATAGCTAAAAGGATCTCCTAAGCTTCTTCAGCTTCTCAGAACTCATTAGCTTCGAGTTACCCGGTTAAGGGATTTGAAACAAGCTGGTTAAGACCACCCAATTCAAGGGATTTTGAATCAAGCCAGTTAAGGCTACCCTGTTAGAAGATTTTACAGCTATTGAAGTGGTTAGAAATCAATAGGTATTACAATGATCTGTTAACAGCACTTAATGCTAATGCAGATCCGTTTAGGCTCCTCTTTTCCTTCTGCACATTCACTTTACAGGTATCTCTTCTCTCCTATGATCTGGCAAGAATCTCGTATCACTTTCCTTGGATACACACTCACAACTTTTGCCAACAACCTCAGATAGAAACCCAACATCGACCTTATAGGAAACATATAGGTTGGTAGCAAAAACCCTAAACCCTAAACCTGTTAGGTTAAGCAATTCAAACAGTTCGATCTTGATCGTTGAATCATACTACATTAAATGTAGCAATCTTGAATCGATCTTAAGACATTCTCCATCGTCCATTATCCACCGTTTTCATGGCGGCTAATGACCCATCACGCATTATCACTGTTTGACAGACTTCACATTTTCCCGAGGTGGATAGGAATAGTCTTCTTCATGCAAGATCCTTCATGCGCATAGAGCTTACATGGCAACATGATCTATCCTCCATCATACTGCTAACTTATCACACGAAGATTACAGATTGAGTCACTTGAGTTGCTCCAACCGGAAACCCTGAAGTGGAAGCTACCTATAGCCCAGTAACTATACAGTGCTTCCATGTGCCGGTTCACATAGCTACATGTCGGTTCACCTTGAACAAATGTGCCGCTTCACTTGGCATATAAACCGGTTCATACATATGTCGATTCCTCTCTCTTCACCTATCACATGTGTTGGTTCTTACCATGTCTCATATTGACATCAATTACAACATACAATATCATTATGTCTTCATGCTAGTTTACATAAGGCTCATGCCGGTTCACATAATGCCAACATTATATGTGTTTTGATGGTCCATATTGATTATTGTGCGTGTTATTGAAGATTTTCTTTGTCCGATGATTTTCTTTTTGTTATGCGACATTCTTGGTGGTTGTAGCGTGTTGCGAATGATCGAGGCATAATTGTTAGAGGTGTTGTGTGCTTGTGGCATTAATTTGGGTCTAGACTATGTCTTAGTCAACATTATTTTGGTCTGCATGTATTCTTGTAGCGTGTGAGGTTATTATTATTTATTTGTATTGAGGGTTTAGCCGACCTTGAAATATAGGTTGATGACTTTTATAAAATAAAAGTAATAATCATGTAAGATGTGTGTCTGCAATCTTTGAGAGTATGTATGATTAAGTTGTATGTGTGAACAAGTGATTTGATCTTTTAGAAGCATGAAGGAGAGAAGGGAAGTGTTGCAGAGCAGACTATGTGCTTAACCATAACTCTACTCAAGCATATGGAGATGCTATTCTCACAGTTCATGTAATTTGGATTGTTGTCTAAATGATTTTGTAAGTTAGTGAGACTTCCTGTAAGGCAGTGAGCCTTCTCTTAAGGTTGTAGCCTTTCTGGGTTTCTTATTTGTCTAGTGAGTTCTAGGTAATGTGCCTAAATGCACATGCATTCCCCATTGTAATATTTACATTTACTCCTAACAGGGTAGTATATCATTGTGGGTAGGTTCCTACTATGGTTTTTCTCTTAATCGAGTTTTCCACTTCAAAAATCTTTGTGTTATGTATGTTATTGATGTGGTGATGTTTTATGCTTTAATTGTTAATGATCATAACTAATTTGAGTTTTAAGTTGTAGTAAGTTTTTTTTGCAAACTGATTCACTCCCCCCCTGCCCCCCCGCTTCCCCTTCCCCTTCCCCTTAGTTTGCTGCATTGTTGCCAACACCCTAAGGGTTTGAAAAAGTTTGAAGTAGCAACGAAGGCCTCTTTTTTTATGAATCTTGGAAAGTTTGTTGGAGAGGCCTTTGACAAAAGGAAGGCAATCTTGCCAAGATTTCCTCTTTATAATATCTCCTTCGAAAACTACTTATTATTTTATACTTCTAGAAAAATATGCTTCATTTTAAAAAAAGTTTAAGATCTTTTTTATTGAATTCCCTTAGCTATACCATTTAACCCTCACCTTGAGAAGCCTACAATGTAAGGGCATGTTATTCTTAGAATATTTTTACTCTCAACTTAAAGGATTTGTGGGTCCAATAAAATTCTTGTTAAATTCTGTGAGAAGCAAGAATTGAGCCAGGATCTGATGTCGGTCATAGATCACATGCAACTCCAAGCAACAGATGATCGAAGATCAAAATAGCTGAATGAAGATAAATCTGATATGAGAGAAAAATAGAGATAAAGAAGAGAATTTAGAGAAGACTCTCACCGAGCTATCACTTCACTTGTGAAGGTGAGAGTATATTGCTTATTATATAGAAAAATAATAGCATATACAACCAAGAGGTGCATTAACTCCCACCTCCATAAAAAGTGGGAGGTTTTACCTACTACCCCATAAAAGGTGGGAGGTTTTTACCTACTTGGTAAATGCCAAAACATGTGGCATAACCTCCTTACATGAAAACAAAAAAGGAGTTATAAGAGGTGGCACATAAGGCCAAAAGAGGGTGAGAAACCCAACTACCCCATAACCCACTTAGGAAATGACAAAATAGTGGTTATGAGAGGTGGCACAACAAGCCAAAAGAGGGTGTGTAACTCAACTACCCATGTGAGGTGGAGAGTTACACGTGTAGCTAATGTATTCCGCCACGTGTCCTCATATTAACCACACCTAATAACCTAAGCAAGCTTAATAATATATGTGTAGGAAAAATAAATACCCCCTAACATAAGGAAAATAAAAAAACCTACACTAACAATTATGAGGTAAGTAAATGTGAAATCAATGGTCTTTATTGGTAGTTAAGAGATCATTATCTAAACGAGTTGATTGTATTTTCTTTTATCTCTTATAACTAGCCAATTTGGGTTTTATGTGATGCAACTTTTCCAAAACTCTATTCATTATGAGATCTCAAGTTTGAATAATATTTTACTACACAATTTAAAATTGGATTATATTCTACTTAACTAGCGCTTGCACCTGGGAGGTGCAATGTGAATTGCCGATAGGAGCAGTTTGTGTGCATTGGCTATTGTGGAAATCTATTTCTGCACCTTGAAGATCAAAAGTTCAGGTGGCTACAGGGCTAAAGAAATTGCATGTAATTGATTACTTTACTGATAGATAATATCTGCTATATCTATATGTTAGCTTCTATTTTTAATTTTTGTATATCATTATATGACAGATGTGGACAAATTTATCTGTTGACTTCCATGATTAATTTGTTATTTTTATCAGTGTCTTAAAAAGTGAAAATGTGAAAATTAGACTATTAGAAACTCTTAACACTTTAAAAAACTCAACCAATACCGAAACACAAAATCCCTAAGTCAACTAATAAATCTTGATATAGTAAGTTGCAAACCCCAAAATTTATTTGAGATGAAAGCTCAATTCTGGAGTAGTGATTCACACAAACTCTCCAAAGGCTAGAATACCGCAATGGAGTAATTAAAGTAGAAAACATCCAAAGCCCATGAATAGGAAAAAAAACAATCGTTTCACCTCTGCATACACAACAAGAGTGTTTGTCCTAATTAACTGAGCATCAATTTAAACAAAATTATGCTTTAAAAGCATGATTCCATAATCTTAAAACCAAGAGTTTATTGCTGCAAAGAAGCTTATTTGCTCGAGAGCTAATAAAATCAAACAATTTCGGACCCAAAAGTCCAAATTGGCAAAATCTCTATCTATTTTATTTCTCAATTGGGGTTTTCCAAAAGGAAAATGATTTAATGACAAAGGGGTTACATATTTTAGCGTTGATGTAATTCCCCAGGATTGCACTCAAGATAGTAGTAGTAAATGAATGGATGATCAAATTATTCATGTTGAAATTGCAATACTCATGTGTGACAATTGTACACAAACACACAAGAACTGTTGTGACATGACATGTTAATGAGCAAAGAGTGTATAGTCACTGCACAAAGCATGATTGCACAAGCAAAAGAAAGACTTAGTCAGTGGACAATACCACTACAACAAACATGCAAGAAGGTAGGGTTCTCACTAAAATTGGAGATCAAGTGTTAGACCCCAATCACCCTTTCTTGCTAATTGGGTTTAAGGGGTTATAATATAATCTATTGCATAATCAATTCAAACTTTAATTTGTTACATGGCCCAATCATTTCATTCAAATACGTACTCAGTGGCAAACAAAAAAAAAAAAGGAAAATACTTTAAATAATTTCACAAGCACAAGCAATCAGACAATTCTTTTTATGTGCAATTTCTTTGAATAATCCATTGTTTTGATTCCAAATGCTAGAACCTGGATTTGAAGAATGCAATAATGTATATGCCATTAGCATATGCAATATAAACCAATTTCAGCCTTTCATCATTTATTGTCTAATACATTTAACCAAATTTAAAAACCGTAGAACTCCTTCCCAAGTCACATCAACATAATGCAATAACAAATTAAGCTAACCAAATAAGCAACATGAATTTTACAGGTTTTGTATGGTTAAGAAAATTTTGAATATCAAGTGATTCAGATGATTGAATCACTGGTTTGAACATTTAACTCGTTCTTTCATTTGGCATCACAAATAGGAGGGCTTTACACAAATAAAAATACAACATACCCAACTCAAATTGCCTGCAATCACTGCTGGTTTACAATTTTAAATATGTGACTGCACACTCAAGTGAAGTGTTATGCGCATCTACCCAGTACAAACAATCAAAGATACATATTAAAAACCAATATGAAATATCCATAGACAACATTACACAATTCACATTATGATAATAATATTTTAATTATGAATTTATGACATATCATGATAACACAATAATATACAGTGTACACAATACTCATAATCAACGTGAATCACTACTATAAAAAAATACAGGTAATTCAACTAACATATCATTTTAAAAATCAAAATGGTGAAGCTAAATACAACATACAAGTGTAGTCATAAAATAATATATATATCTGGTATCATTACAAAAAATGCCTAGACATAAATACCACAAGTATCATGGGTCTTGACCCATACAAAAATGCATAGATACATTTAAAACAAAGCTGCACTGTGACAATGAAGGTACAAATGATCTTATAAATCCTAGTTGAACAATGAATTCAATCTCAAACCCCATCCCCATGCAACTCAAAATTAAAGATTTCTCTGTAAAACTGCCTCACAATCTCATCTGCAACAGAAATAAAAACCTTAAGATAAGAAAAATTACAGGACACCTAATCAATTTACAAATAACCCATGGTATATATGGCCTTTTATAGGGTTTGACAGCTTGAGTATGCAAGTAGAGGGATTAATAATAGCATCCTTTTGTCAAGTAGAAGAACAAAGGTCACCTTTAGTAGATTTCCGAAAGAAGATTGTGAAGAATTTTCATGGTGTATGCCAAGCCCTTCTTTTGACCATCTTTGTTTACTTAAAAAGAATGCTTAAATGGTTCCCAATATCATGCTTCTAAGAAATACTACAAACAACAATGTAGTGCTTGAGTTACTTGTGCCTTCCTGCAATGATAAGTATAACATAGGATTTCAAAATGACTAATATGTGTATATTTGAAGAAACAAGAGCAAGATAAGTACCCATGGACCAACTTATTAACAATCAATAACACAATCAACAATAGATTTGAGATAAGAAACTTCATTATGGATAACACAATCAACAAAAACTTGCAGAACCATTTATTTTCCTAATTCTTTGTCACAGAGATTAATTTTGAAGCATGTAAACACCCATCATTCACCAAAGTCAGTTTTTAAAAAAGCACTTAGCAAAAACCTATAGGCATTTATAAGAAGTATCCATTAGCACGTAGTTCCTAAGTTTCCATCCTGCAATCCAAAATCATGAAGTTCTAAAACAAAACAGCAATAACACATCAAATTATCACCAAAAAATACAAGCCCACTAATTTTCTTTCGGGCAAAGGGCAATCCGTTAATTTTCATGATCAAATAATAACCCACTACATTTTTCAACAGCACAGGATAATTCTCTCACACAAATTGCCACACACCTTTTCTAAAAAAAAATTATTAAGCAATTTTCAAGCAAAATTTAAAGAGAAAAAGAAAAGCCCTCACAGAATGTAAAGAACTTTGCAAATTCTGAGCTGCAAAATAAGCCAAGAATACAAAGAGAAACATAAAGCTCAGAACATGCAGGTCCCTCAAATGACGGCTGGAGGTCTTTGAATGAAAATTGAGCTTCTGAAGCTCTGCAACATTACCATCAGTAGATGTTGATGAGTCTGTTAGAAGAGGAAGGCTGTCAGAAGTCATCTCTTCAATAAATTTGTTAGTTATTTGACCTAATCATCAAATGGGTATTGCCTTAAATCATTGATAGATTTCAATTGCAGTGAGATAAAAAAGATTTGTGATGACAACCTAGAGCTCCATTCTTGTGATCCCTCTGACTTTGTATCCCTTGTTGATGTGTGGTACATGGACAAGATTATCTATTCCAAAATTTTGTGGGGCATTCCTAATGCAAGTAATGTTGAGGATTGGTTCTGTAATCGCCCTTTTAGAGTTGATTTCATTGAGGATTCCACTAATGGAGATGGGTCTCCTACAGTTGTGTCTTTTGACAAGGAGATGGGGGAAGATATAATTTGGGGGCAACTGATCGACAAGTTCAAGCTTAGTTGGATTGTGATTAACAGGAGAACAGGGGAAGCTACTAATCTTTCAAGTTGGAGACCTCTGAATGGGCAAATGTATTTTGATGGAGATTTTTTAATGGGGTTTGGCTCCTTATTACCTGCTCCAAAATATATTGTTAGGCCCAATATGGAAAGCTAATGTAATGAGAGGGGAGGGGTGAATCAGTACTCTAAAACTTTTCTTGAATAATATCTTTACTGTTATGCATAAACCAAATAGTGCAGTAACATAAAATAAAGTTAAAACAAATAGATAACAATCATATGATTCACTCCATAACACATATATTTTGGTTACGCAGAAACTCTTGGTTAGAGAGAAAAACTGTGGTGGGGATGGCACCCACAACTTCACTACTGCAATAATAAAGAGTGCTCGGTTAGAGCTACATGTTTAGCTATTTCTGATAGCTTACCCTGTTAGGAGTATCAAGATCTGTTAGATCTACCTTGCTAAAGGATTTTACAACACTTAATCTAAATGTTGCACCTAGTTAGAGGCTTTACAATTTATAGACTTGATTAGAGTCTTTTACCCTATTAAAGGTTTCTCTTTCAACTTCACAATATTACAATAAAATCATTACAAATATCTGCAACTTTACATCTAAAATGTTATTGCAGATTCTATGTTCTTAGAATAGATTACCTTGCTTATAGCATACCTCGGTAACCCATATAGTAACTCGGTAAACCCTTATGTTTACTCTGTTCTTCGACTGTTCTCTGAAAACCTTCTCGGTGACCTCTGTGTCTCTATAACAGTCTTCTTACACTCATACATACACCCTTAACTCATGTTGTATAAATAGATCTCTTAAGACGGTGATCCAATTCATTGCTTCGATCTTACAAACACGATTTATAACCATGTAAAATATTTCATTGGTTAGATGACCTCAAAATCATACACAATCTTCTAGTGCAATTTCCAATGTGATAACG
Source organism: Cryptomeria japonica (assembly GCF_030272615.1). Taxonomy (NCBI): domain Eukaryota; kingdom Viridiplantae; phylum Streptophyta; class Pinopsida; order Cupressales; family Cupressaceae; genus Cryptomeria; species Cryptomeria japonica. The sequence goes on along the minus strand of NC_081412.1, from coordinate 8,067,558 downwards.
GTTAGATGTGCCTCGATCTTGTAACATGTTTTCATATGCATGTCCAGGTTCAATGAATCTGGTAACACGTTTCACTCGGTGTATATCAACTTGGTGTGTCATCTTTGCTGCTCGGTAGACATGAAAAGATACTCGGTAGATAGCTCAATGTATACTGCGTTCTGTGACTGCTTTCTTCTGAACCGACTAGACTGTGCATACCGACTGAACATTTCGGTAATAGTAATCGACTAGAGTATATAGTATAACTTTGACATAAAACTAATGGCAATCTGATAAGTAGTAACATATATTACCTTGCAAGGATGTTCAATGTATCCTTACCATAAGTATTATTAGACTGTCAGATGATCATGGGGATATGAAGATTTCTGAACTTAGCATGTAGTTGGAGGACATGATGGGAGCTCCTATTAATGGGAGGAACAATATGCTTATATTAGAAAGAGCTCTAACTTGCAGGAAAAGTAAGGAGCATCATCGGATTTTCCAATCATATCAGAAATACTTGATCCACCAGAGAAAAATGAAAGAAGCAATGTTGAGGAACGAAGGCGTTCTAGACACCCTCTGTATTTTAAGTGACATTGTTTCATTTATTTCATTTTGCTGATTGATTTATAGAATGACCGGCCAACACAATCTTTCCCTAGTGCGAAGACTATCGACAAAGGGAAGTGTGAGATAATTTTCCATCGGGAATTATTAAGTGATATCGTAAAAATTAAATATGTACCGATAAACCCCAAAAACCCGGCGTGAGACAATTCTGGTGGAGGTGCAACCCCTTAGGGAATTGGGCAATGGCTACGCAGGGGACAAAATGGCCCCCATGCCATGCCTTCCTTTCTCCATGCCCCCATGCCATGCCTGACGCTACCGTCCACCCTCCAATCAACCTGTCCCATCAAAACCTCCACCCCCAAAATTTGTACTGTCCTGCCGCCTTCATATATTTTAATATGTTTTTAATTTATTATATGTAAATTTAAAAGTTACAAGTAGTAATATAATAATAAATTAATAGTTGATTATATATTTAGATTTTTTAATAATAAGTTATATGTTTTTCTTTTTTAATTTCTATTTATTTTAATAAAAATCATATTATAATATATATAATACGTAATTGATGATTTTAAGATATATGTATTATATAGAAATTTTAATAATATTAATTTTAAAAATTTTAATAATATTATTTTTTCATTTTTTACATACATATAAATAGGTAAATAATAGTTTATTTTTAATTGAGTTATACATATTTAAGTTAAAAAACATTATCAAATTTACTAAAACTAAAAATAAAAGTAATTAAGTAATTTTCTTAGTTAAAAATATTATAGTAAAGTAATTAAGCTACACATATTTAAGTTAAAAAATATCAAAAACATTTACTAAAAATAAAAATAAAAGTAACTAAGTTATTTAGTTAAAAATATTTAAGATAAAAATATTAACTTACACATATTTTTGATATTTTTTCATTTAAAAATAAAAGTAAAAATATGTGTAATTAAGTCTATGTAACTAATATACAAAATATACAAATTTAACATATATATTAAAAAAATATTAATATAACTTAAAAATAAAATTAAAATATGTGTAAGTAATGTAAAATTTTAACATCCATAATATATAACTAATTAAGCGATTTTAACATATGTAAGTTAAAATTAATGATTAGTTACACATATTTAAGTTTTAAAAAAATTAAAAAATAAACTAAAAGTAACTAAGTTAATTAGTTAAAAATATTTAAGTAACTAAGTTACACATATTTAAGTTAAGAAATATCAAAAATTTACTAAACTAAAAATAAAAGGAACTAAGTAACTAAGTTAGTTAAAATTTCTATATAATACATATATCTTAAAATCATCAATTAAGTATTATATATATTATAATATGATTTTTATTAAAATAAATAGAAATTAAAAAAGAAAAACATATAACTTATTATTAAAAAATCTAAATATATAATCAACTATTAATTTATTATTATATTACTACTTGTAACTTTTAAATATACATATAATAAATTAAAAACATATTAAAATATATGGAGGCGGCAGGACAGTACGAATTTTGGGGGTGGAGCTTCTGACGGGACAGGTTGATTGGAGGGTGGACCATGGCGTCAGGCATGGCATGGGGGCATGGAGAAAGGAAGGCATGGCATGGGGGCCATTTTGTCCCCTGTGTAGCCATTGCCTGGGAATTGCCTATCAACAAACTATCGGCAAATAAAGACTTTTACTTCGCTATAATAAAATTGAGCTTTTTAATTTGTGTCACATGTCTTTAATAAGGATCTCATCCATTTAATAGTTTGAGAAATAATGATTTGTAAATCTAAATACACAATGCTGAAGTTTGTATATTCAAGTCAATTTTTATTTGGTTGTGTGTTTATATTGAAATAATGGTTTAGTATAATTATATATTGGTGAATAGTACAGTTTTGTGTGAATTGGTTTTCTTCTTTGATCTTTCATTTATATTTTCACACATTCACACACATTTGACATTATTATATTTATTTCTATAGATTTTCTTATATATTTTACATTGTTGATTCGCTCATGAAATAAAAGTTTGGACTCTAAATATATTATAAATAATCATACATAACTAATTCCATTTATTGAAAGATAGATGTCTATTGTCTTAATCATAAGTTTTATATTATAACCAGGAATAATTTATTGTGTATTGGAAGTAGAACAAATTTTATGTAGGTCGCCTTTAGAACATGGCAAATTCATTACATGAATGTTATTGATGGCAAATTGATTACATGAATGTGGAATCAATCACACACTTGCATATTTGACCCTTGAATTTTTTTTTTGTCAACTCTCCTCTATCTTTATCCTATCATGAGCCAACTTGGTACATATTGGCATGACTATTTCTATGTACTGATATTTAAAGGTGTTCAAATGAATTCATTTTAATTACCAAACAATCATTTCAGTATCATTCATAGTTATGAAAGGAGCATCCTTGGAGCACTTAAATTGGAGCACCTAAAAGGAATCAAATTATGCATCACATCATCCTCAAGCATTTGTAGGTTTGATGCTTGATGCCCTCAATCTTTTCCATTTCTATAAGAAAATATTATCGAGAGGGTTGACCTAAGAGAACATAACCCTTGCAATCTTTGCAATCTCCCCTCCATGTTTATAAACATCACCAATCCTTAACATTTAGAGAGGATTAGACTTCAAGATTGAGTACAAAGTTAAAGCAAGGATTAATCAAGATCAACTCCACGAGTTAGGGAATTAATTTGATAACATAGAAATTATCTATGGGTGTGGATTCGACATGTGTAGAGGATATAACTAATTATAGTTTTATGAATATTGTCTAAATATTTTGGAATCATTTTTAGTGTAGAGATAGATATCATTTGCCTATATGTCTTTATTTAAATGCCTAAACTCTAGGTGGATTTTAATTTCCTAGCTTACTGATAATTGTTCAATTATCAACTCCATAGGCATACTTTATTAACCTAGGTTATTGTATGCATATTATTTGATAAGTTTAGAAAATTTAACCTTAACATTTTTGTGAACACATTTGATCTTACACCAACCAAATGTTTGAGCTTTAGGATTTACACCTTTACTATTTTAGGATTCCAAATCTATACTTTTTAATGGAATTTTTTTTTAGATCTTGTTGAGTTTTATATTAATATGTATTTCTCTTTCATTTTTACATATCTTTTCATAGAGTTTATTCTTTATTGTGTGATATCACATCTGTCAATGCTTGGCTATTATTCTTCATAATTTCCACTCTTTGTATTACACTCAGTTAAGTTTCCATTCTCTTAGCATGATATAGGTTATATTCAACCCACTCAATATTTTTACCTCCACAAAATTATTTAATTTCATCTCTCTATATTTTTAATCAAATCATATATATTTGTAACCCTATCTTTACTTGAAAATATTTGTAGTTGTTGAGATGACCTAAAAGGGGGACAAATTAAGTCTTTTAGCAAGAAATAACTTAAGTTCACTTAAGTTGCATAAAGATACGTGCATACAACTTAAGATTAGAATTAATAACAAGCAAAAGACTCCAATATTTACCCAATGATGCTCTAAGTACTCTTCTTTTTGGCTAATCCATGGAAAGGACAACCAATGTGCTACTAATCCTCATGATTTAAGTTGGGAACATTACAATCCTCCCCCACCCATATAATGCTTTCCCTCAAGTATTTGTAGACTAGGATGCTTAAGGATATTGTGTCCTTCCCATGTTGCATCCTCCAAAGGAAAGTTTTTCCACTTGATGAGATATTCAAAAAATACCTTATTCCTCAACCTTTTCTCTCCCACTTGCAAAATTGTTTCTGGAATGAGTAACAATTTACCTTCTTCATCCATGGGAGGCATTTCCATAGAAGGAGTCACATTTTGTTCAAGAGCCTTTTTGAGACATGACACATGGAAAACATTGTGAATCTTGGTTGCATATGGTAACTCCAATTCATATGCTTCTTCTCCAATTCATTTAATCACCTTCAAAAGAAAACCTTAGTTTAAGATTTTATACTCTATTTATTGTCAATGAAGATTGTCTATAAGGTTGAAGATCCACAAATACTATGTCTCCCACCTCAAAAGACCTCTCAACTCGATGATAATCAACATATTTATTCTATTGTCCTTGTGCAATCTGAATATTCTCATTGAGTGACTTAAGGATATCTCAATTCTCTTTAGACCACTCAAGAGCTTTTGGAGCTCTAGAATCATAAAAAACCAAACCCACAAATGTAGAAGCTTCATAACCATACAAATCTTTGAAAGGTGTCATACCTATGCTCATATGATATGTTGTGAACTATAACAAAAAATTTCCAAATGTAACCACTTTACCCATGCTTTGTTGGCATTTTTTATGATGATGTTGTGATTGTCATTGATGGACACACACTTGCTTTGAGATCACTTTTTGTATGTATGAGTTATGCTCAACCGGTATTTGTTCCAACCGGTATTATATATTATAGTCTTTAGACTATCGATGTTTTACATAAAGTGTTTATCGATCTCAAGCGGTATGAAGACCCAAAGCAGTATGAAGACCTCAAGCGGTTCGAGGATCTCAAGAATTAAAAAGAAACTAAAGAGGCGGATATCATTTTCCCAGTATTCATTTTTGACAACCGGTAATCGGTTAAATGTAAGAACCAGTATTATTCCGTGATGAGTTACCAACCGGTATTTTTGTGATGAGTTATCATCCACCGACACTTTGGTGGTGATTCTATGTCGTGTTACCAAATGTGTCTAGATGCACTAAACCTAGGAACTTGCAATGTAATCCTATTGGACCGACATGAAATCAGATTCCTTTATAAGGACATCATGTCTAGGGTTTTAGGAGTAGTTAGGGTTTTTAGAAGTGTATGAGGTTTTTGCATGTGCGATCACAGAAGAGAAGATTAGGTCTATGTGAAGAAACAAAGTGTGGAGATACTGAAGACTGAAGTAATGCTGAATGTGCATTAACAATGAGCTATCAAGGATCTAACCAAGCATATTGTGCTAGTATCTAGATCACTCACTTGTTGATTACTCACATCTTCGACAAGTCTAAAACCCTTAACTGAGTAGGCCTGACAAAGCCTTTGTAAATCCTCTAACAAGGTGGTTCACAAATATGGATCTGAAATCCTCTCACAAGGTAGTCTAATCAAACTTATCGCCTAACAGAGATCAAGATTACTAACAGGATCTGTTCTAGTGAAGAACATTGTATGACCTTAACCGGTCTGGTTTCTATTCTACAGATAGTTACTTGTGAGTTTCAGCTCACCGTGGTTTTTCCCATTTGGGTTTCCACATCAAAACCTCTTGTGTTATGGTGATCGTGCTCTTGTGGGTGAATGCTTTATTTTCTATTTGGATTGTATTTGTCTTAACCAATTTGTTAGTAAATCTGTTATACTGGTGGATTGCTAAACTGTTTAAGTGTTTAAGTTCATTAATTTTTGGTATACTAATTCACCCCCCTCTTAGTATTCATCAATTGGTATCAGAGCCAACCTTTCTATAAGTCTAACCACTTGGAAATAGATGTGGGGGAATACACTGTGAGAGAGCTTACTCACCGTCTCACTCAAACTGAGAAAGCCTTTGATGAACTGAAAGTCAAATATAAAGCCTCTCTGGAAAAAAGAAGAGAGCATGCTGAGAAACTAATGGAGCTTATTGAAAATAGTTCTTAAGATGAAGTAGACATGGAAGCCCTAGTTGAAGAAGTTGAAAAACTGAATGAGTCTAATGCAAACCTGAGAAGGGAACTAGAAGGACTGACTATTAGAATGTGTCAAGAGCTTGAGAACCGGAGGAAAGCTAAAGATCTGGTAAAAGACAAAGATCATGAAATCTCCAAACTGAAGCAAGAAATCAGTGCACTTGCCACTCATCTAGAAGAAAGTAAAGTGGAAAAAGAAGAAATGCAAGGTGAACTAAACATGGCTATTTCTGAGAATGCAACCTTGAAGAAGTCTAATGCTTCTATCACCAAGGAACTCACTGAAACAAAGGAGATACTTGCCAAATTCAATTAGAGTGCTACTAAGTTAGAGAAAAAGCTTGAATCAGCCAAACCGGTAAAGAATACTAATAGACTTGGTTTCTTTGGTTATGAGGAAGGTGAGACCTCTGGAGAAAAATATGTAGCATCAAAGAAGCAACCGATATCAAAGAATAAAGGTAAGCAAAAATTCAAACCTGTTTGCTTTAATTGTCTCAAGGAAGGACATACTGCTAATGTATGTAGAAGTAAGGCTTACAATAATTTTCCTTACTTTCTAAACAATAGGCCTAGATCCAATAGATTCAATGGAAACTGCTATGCATGCAACAAGTTTGGGCATAGAGCATTTGAATGCAGGTCTATCATGCACAACACTGGAAGATATCCTCTAAGGAGTCAAGGAGGTTTTCCTGAATCCTCTGTGAACTGGAATCCAAACCAGTATAATGCCTATGACCATCAGTTAGGTGGTGGTGGCTATTAAGCGGCAACCGGTTGGAGAGCAACCTGTTTGACTTGCCATGGTAGCGGTCACACTACTTCAACATGCAGGAGGAAGAATTCTAGAATGAACAATGGACCATGGAGAACACTTGGAATGGTATGTTATCATTACAACAAATCAAGACACCCTGCTAGAATCTACAAAATGAAAAATAACATATCTGTAAAGTAGAAAATCGCGATCGAACCCTAGTTGCTCTCCCCTCTTCCAACTCCAAGGAGAGAGAAGGGAGATTCACTAGGGTTGATGGTTTTCACTTAGGGGAGAGACTTTACATTCAAAAGAGGGGTTGAAACCCACAAGATCCAATCCCACACAATGCAAGATTGGATGCTAAATGAGTTTCAAGGGTTAAGACAGCAAGGCTACCCTCTTTTGTAAAGAATGTGCATAGAGGAATTGAGCTAGAAATGCATGGAAAGTGAGAAAGATTCGCTTATAAACTAAGATAGGGATACAGTATGAAGCTACGGACCTGGAATTAGCAGTGAAATGTCGATACGGCACTGTCCTGCAAATTTGAGCAAAAGTTGTCGGGACGATGGCACCCGGCGCCATGGTCCTCCGAAAAATCTGCAAAACGAAGGGGGATCTGTTCATCTCCGCACAAGGATTCCAGATCTTCAATTTCAGCCGCGTACCTGCAACCTACACACAGAAAAGCGAAGACGGTTGGGGGGTTAGGGATTAGGGGTTTGCCTTTAGGTCAAACCCCGGTTTTGGAATTAACCAAGAAATGAGCAAGAGCTGTAAATGTAAATGACTGTAAAACAAGTACTAATACCTTGTTCTAAGGATGTTTGTATCCTTATGTGCGAAGGTTTAGATGTTGTATGTTGTATGTTGTAGTAGTATGTGATCTCCTCTTCAATGGTTGAATCCTTGTCTTGAATGCAACACTTAGCCTTGAATGGAGACTTGAAATGATCAATTGCTTGAAGGAATGCTTGAATGCTTGAATGCTTGAGTATAGTTTCCATGCCTTTTCCATCATATCGAATGAAAGAGGAAAATGTAGTTTATATACTTGTCAATTAGGGCTGATAGACTGATTTTCCCGACCTTAGGCCGACTAGGAAAGTTTATTTTCCAAATTGCAAACAAAAAGACCCGAAGTCCAAAGGAGACCGGGCCCAAAATAGGACCCAGGGACAGGGCACTGGGCGCTCTGGTCCCACCTCCCGGGACAGCAGGGTGCAAAGGAGGTTCAGGCCAGGGTGCAAGAAAATGCAGTTTTCATTGTCATAATCAGGTTTCGAGGTCTCCATTCAGGTTGCGTGTTGCGTCGCCATCGTGAAGACCGAAATGCAGTCGAAATTGCAAGTGTCACAATTTTAGGACGCTACATTTAGCCCCCACTTTAGCGGGAGTATGTATGCTCATACTTCCGGTAAAGTACAAGGAAACAACATTGAAAGACTTTCACCACGTCAAGGAGGCAAGACACACCAAGCCCCCAGTGGACTAAGGATCTTACGACTTCGATTGACAAAGTAAAAGGGAAGATCACGAGGGAGAACCATGACTGTCAGTAGTAAGGTTCCCTCACTATGAGTCATGCAAGAAAGATATCAAAAATTCTCAAGGCAAGGTTAAATTTTGCCAAGAAATTCTCAAGTATCTTGAAAAGATATGAACGGGATGTATGCCCCCCTACGTTAAAGCGATCGCACACGCCTCACCGGGGGTGATTTCTTTAAGGTAGTGATACATATAAGAATGAGAAAGGAAAGGAGCACGTTATCGCAAGGATTTAGCCCCCAAGTGTGAGATAAGTCCAAGGATAATAGACACAAAACACAAAGCACGAGGTGACTTCACTTTCCTTGGGGTCAGTATGCTGTATGATAAGTCATGTATATATATCATATGTATGTATGCATAATTGTTCTTCATTCCCCAATCAAGGAAGGTCACCTAGAAGAAGGGAACACATGTGTCTTTTGAGTCAACATGAGAGAGATCGAGAGATCTCAATGCTTTGCATCATCCTCAAGTAGACAACACTAAGGACAACAAATAGAAGAATGAGAATAACATATAGAAGAAGTAACACAAGAGAGGAGGAGAGAATCTGCTATGCTAATGTATCTAGTCTAGCACGTCATCTACCCCCCGATCTTGCTGATCAATGTTTCGAGAAGGCAGGGAACACGCTAGAGGAGGAACATCCAACACAGTAGATGGAGCTATCACAAGATCCAAACAAGGGCTATGTTCATGTTCCGAGCCACATTGTTCTTGTCTAGGAGCTAGGATAAGTGCTTTAGAAAATTCATTAGATAAATGGTTATCAATATCAACAAGTTCATATTCACTATCAGAAGCAAGAGGAGTAACATTTTCATCTATATCATCATCAAGATTTATAAAAATAGGATTTTTAACTCACACAGGATCAAGACCATCATGCATCTTATGTTTAGGAGATTTAGGCTCAATGTCCGGCTGAGGAGAAAATGGAATAATGCTTGTTGAAGGTGTTTTTGGAGATTTCAAAGTTTGAGAAGTAGCTGCTTGAGCTCTAAGACGACGCTTTCGTCAGCGTTCACGTGCAGAACGATTTCGTCTAGTCTTAGTAGGAAGTGAAGAAGATTGAGGAGGAGGAATTTTCTCATCCCTATCACTTGGGTGTTTAGGTTGTGGTCTCTTAGGCTAAACAATAGGAGAAGAAGAAGGTCTCTTCTCTCTATAAAAGGAAGGAGGAGGAACTGCTCCATATAAGGGAGGAATTTTTGGTTTAGGAAGGAGACCAAGTCCATCATGACGAGGAGGAATAGGTCTACTTTTAGGAAGTTTATTAGATATAGACATAGTCACATCCATAGGGATGGGTTGGGAATCTTCTTGAGGAAAGACATTAGTTTTATCTTTCAAAGGAAGAACTTCCTTCTCAAGAACGATAGGAATATCAAGTTTAGGTGTTCTAGGTTCACTTAAAGATAGGATCATATCTGTTTTCCATTTTTGATAAGATTTGAAAAGATGATCACTTCGCGGAGGAAGAGATTGGAATTGTTTAGGCCAAAAGTAATCAATAGGAACACTAGAGGTTCTTTCAGCTGGTTTAAAAAGACTATGATTGACAGTAACAACTTCACCATTATGGGGAAATTTCAAACACTTGTGAATAGGAGAAGCAATAGCTTTCATGGAAGATAGCCAAGGATAGCCAAGCTTCACACGAAATTGTTCGGATGAAGGAATAATAGCAAAGTTCACATCAAGGGATTTGTTATGGACCTCAATAGGCAATGTAATAGAACCAATTGCGGGAGAAGAAAATGCATCAAATAGTTTCACAATCACATCTATTTTGTCATATATCACTTGATTCAATTGCAAAGTAAAAAGAAATTCTTCAGTAATAACATTAACCATGCACGAAGGATCAATAAGCACTCCACAGCAAGGTGTATTCTTGACTTTTGCAACTATGTATAAAGGACCATCAGGTGCCCTAATAGTTTCACTGGAATCAAATGTGATGGAAAGTTCTTTAGGGTTTTCTTGCTGCTCTATGAAGTTAATCACATTCGGAGCCATAGACACAAGACCATCAGATGAAAAAGAGGAATCATTAGTCTCAATCGCATTAGAGGTATGAGAAGGTAATGGATCAGTGAAAATCTGAAGATTTTGATTAGGAGAAGCTACAGATGTATTGCCTTTATCATTCACTCCAGAAACAGAAATAGTATTATTATCAATCAAATCTTGAATTTTACCCTTTAAAGAAAAACATTTTTCAGTATCATGCCCAGGCTGACGATGAAATTGACAAAAGGCTTTGTTATCAAAATAAGGTGAAGTAATCTTTGCAGGATCAATTTGCCTTATAGGAGGAAGAGTAAGCACATTTTGTTCCAATAACTTATTCATAATACTATGCAATGATTCATCCAAAGGAGTATACTTTCTTTCTTTCTTGAAAAATTTAGAAATAGGAGGCACACCTGATGTTGCATTCACATTGTTGTTGATGATGTTTTCATTGAATTTGATGGAATCTCTGTTCTGTTTAAACTTCCCAAATGGTTGTTGACTGCTATCACCCTTATCACTCGGAGCCATAGGATGTGATTGTTCCATTTGACTCACAGTCAGTTGATAATTGTGAAGAGTTGCACACAACTGTTGGAAAGAAGTAAACTCAGAAAATAGAAGTTTGTCTCGAATATCTTTTTGTAAATTAGAAATAAAGATTCTTTGAATGTCATTGTCAGGCACTGGAAAAGAAATTTGAGCATACAAATGCTTATATCTACCAATGAAATCAGTCACTTTTTCTTTAACACCTTGTTTACAATGCATTAAATCAATCAAAGTGACTTTAGGACTTATATTATTTTGAAATTGTTGAATGAAAGCATTTGCAAGTTGTTCGAAAGAAGTAATAGAATAAGAAGGCAACGAGCAATACCATTGTAGGGCTTTGTCTCTTAATGTTCTAGTAAACAATTTTGCAAGCAACCTTTGGTCATAAGCAAAATCAGTACAGATTGTTTGAAAGGTCTTAACATGTGTTAGAGGATCACCCTTACCATTATAAAGCTCCAAATGCAGAATTTCAACATGTTTAGGAGGAATAGCTCGAACAATGTCAAGAGAAAGTGGGCTCGCAACATCAAATGTGGGCACACTAAACTTAGATTGGTTCATAGAGGCAATTTGTTGTTGTAAAGAAGAGACAGTTTGTGCAAGATTGTTAATGGTCGCTTCAGTCGAAGAGTTCATATTAGATGTGTTAGATTGAGATGGAGGTGTTATGTTATTGAAAGAAGGTAGAGAGTAAGGTGGTGGGACCCTATGATAGTTAGTCATAGGAGATGATTGAACAGGAGGAACACTACAAGGAGGAATGGAATGGTTAAATGAATTGCCCCCTTGCGTCATGTTCATTTGTGGAGATATAATAGGGACACTCATTGAAGGAATGAATGAAGAAGTCGGATTAAATGAAGGAAGAGGGTTAATTGAAGAAGAAGGGTTGCCCCCATGACTGGTGATCACAGGAGGAATGTCTTGTGTAGAAGTAGCCATTATGTTTGATGTAAAGGTAGGTATGCTAGCAATAGAAGTCACCAAAGGAATAGAATGATTGACTTGAGTAGGAGGTTGTGTATAACCTAAAGTTTCGGCACAACTCTTCATAGGCATCACATTCAAATCCACAATGTGTGCAATACCACGCAAAATATCAATTCCATTCTTATCACTTTGAAGCATACGTTTTAGACCCTCAATTAAAGGAAGAGCTTGACTATCAGGGTATTCTTGAGACATCCATTGTCGAAAATCATCAAATTGGTTATCCAATTTCGAAATTTGTTCTTCAGAAACCTCATGGAGAGCTTCTTCATCATTAGGAGGATTAGAGGAATTACCCATGTCCTCGTTAAAAAGGCCATTCAAATTAGGTTCCATCTCCTCAGTAATTAAACCTCGGAAAGACTTAATTCTATGGCTTCGTCTAACGGGAATAGTGTAAGTAGGGCTTATTGTTGTAAAACTCATGCACTAGAGAAGAAGAGAAAATTTTGAATTTAGAGGTAGCAATTTTCAATAAAATCAGCCAATCTTCTGTAAAATCAGCCAATCTTCTGGATTTAAGCTGTTAAATGCAATCACGACAGTCTCCCGAAATTTCGGAAAAAATGTCCAGGACCGTGGCGCTCGAAGTGCAACACAGTCCTTGCAACTTTTTTCGAAATTTGCAGGGATGAAAGGTATGATGATTTTAAAGCTAATCTGAAAAAATTGAGTGATTTTACGATCTGTAGATAGGCCAAATTAAAGTTGCAATCTCAAAATTGAACCCTACCCAGATTGTCGAAAAATGCAAAATTTGAATTTTGAAAAAGAGAGGGAAACTGAAATTTTGAATTTTATGATTTTAGAGGGAATGCCAAAAGCAATGCAAGTTTTGAAATTCAAAAGTTGACTCAATTTCATGCAAAATTCAATTTTGAAAGCGGAAATCAAAGTTGTTGTAATTAAGCACTTAATTTCAAAAGTCACAAAATGCAAGAATTTGAATAAAGCACTGAAATTTTTAATGAATGTTAACACACTTTTCAGATTTAGGACAGTAAGAACACAATTTTGACACAAAATTTCAGTTTCAATGATTTTTGAATGTTTAAAAGCCTTAATCCAAGCAATTACAAGACCAACTTTGACTGTAATTTTGAAGGTGTTAAAATTGATAAAATCAGCCAAAATTCTGGATTTTAGCAGGAAAATACAGTAAGATCTCGCTCCCGAAATTTCAGAAAAAATGTCGGGGACGATGGCGCTCGGAGTGCACATGGTCCTCGCAACTTTTTTCCAAATTTTCAGGGATGAAAGATATTGTAATTTTATTGCGGAATCCAAAGTTACGGCTGATTTGGAGATGTTTTGATCAGTGAAATTGTCAGTCAAAGGTTGAATCAAGAAGGTTTCAAAAATTAGGGTTTTGACACTTAACCACTTAATTTTCAAAATTAAAGCACAAATATGAATTGATAATTTGTAATAGAAGGATAGATCTGAAACAAGCATTAACATTTAAACATTTCACAAGCTTAATTACTAAAAAAGAAGTTTTAGGGTTTTTATGCAATCACCTCTAAAATTTTGCAAAAGATCAAACATGGAAATGTAATCAATTTTTTCAGATCTAGGCATGAAAAATCAGAAAGGATGTTCACGTCAGGTTCACCAAAATGTAAAGTGGAAAATCGCGATCGAACCCTAGTTGCTCTCCCCTCTTCCAACTCCGAGGAGAGAGAAGGGAGATTCACTAGGGTTGATGGTTTTCACTTAGGGGAGAGACTTTACATTCAAAAGAGGGGTTGAAACCCACAAGATCCAATCCCACACAATGCAAGATTGGATGCTAAATGAGTTTCAAGGGTTAAGACAGCAAGGCTACCCTCTTTTGTAAAGAATGTGCATAGAGGAATTGAGCTAGAAATGCATGGAAAGTGAGAAAGATTCGCTTATAAACTGAGATAGGGATACAGTATGAAGCTGCGGACCTGGAATTAGCAGTGAAATGTCGATACGGCACTGTCCTGCAAATTTGAGCAAAAGTTGTCGGGACGATGGTGCCCAGCGCCACGGTCCTCTGAAAAATCCACGAAACGAAGGGGGATCTGTTCGTCTCCGCACAAGGATTCCAGATCTTCAATTTCAGTCGCGTACCTGCAACCTACACACAGAAAAGCGAAGATGATTGGGGGGTTAGGGATTAGGGGTTTGCCTTTAGGTCAAACCCCGGTTTTGGAATTAACCAAGAAATGAGCAAGAGCTGTAAATGTAAATGACTGTAAAACAAGTACTAATACCTTGTTCTAAGGATGTTTGTATCCTTATGTGCGAAGGTTTAGATGTTGTATGTTGTAGTAGTATGTGATCTCCTCTTCAATGGTTGAATCCTTGTCTTGAATGCAACACTTAGCCTTGAATGGAGACTTGAAATGATCAATTGCTTGAAGGAATGCTTGAATGCTTGAATGCTTGAGTATAGTTTCCACGCCTTTTCCATCATATCGAATGAAAGAGGAAAATGTAGTTTATATACTTGTCAATTAGGGCTGATAGACTGATTTTCCCGACCTTAGGCCGACCAGGAAAGTTTATTTTCCAAATTGCAAACAAAAAGACTCGAAGTCCAAAGGAGACCGGGCCCAAAATAGGACCCAGGGACCAGGGCGCTGGGCGTTCTGGTCCCACCTCCCGGGATAGCAGGGTGCAAAGGAGGTTCAGGCCAGGGTGCAAGAAAATGCAGTTTTCAGTGTCATAATCAGGTTTCGGGGTCTCCATTCAGGTTGCGTGTTGCGTCGCCATCGTGAAGACCGAAATGCAGTCGAAATTGCAAGTGTCACAATTTTAGGACGCTACAATATCGTATGACATACCAGTCACTCCGGAAGGAAAGATTGATGTTGAAACTATTCAAGCGGATATGAAGAAAACTTGAAAAAAGAAACCAAAAGAAGTGTCACAAGAAGAACTAGTTTCTGCACCTAGTGTGGAAATATTTGAACCAGCAAACTAAGCTACAAAAAAGCTTAGGGGGAGTGAATCGATAAAATATTTCAAACCCCCGGTTTATATCGGTAAAAGACCTTAACCGATATGTGTTACCTATCAATCGATAGAAGATCGGAAATGGTAAAAGGCAAAATTAGGGTTTATGCCCTAATGGTGGTGCATTTATTGTGGTAGGTGAAGAATTCATTTAAATGGGATTTTCAAGTCATTTTCACTTATCAATTTGCGAGCGAAGAAATTTTCAAGAGCAGAGCGACAAAAGGCAATTCATTTTGCGATTCAAAGAGATTTCAAAACCTTGAAGTAGAATCCGGAGATAGTATCAATCAGTTAAGTGAAGAACACAAAGTGGTGTGTAGTGAAGCTGAATTTACAAACCTTAAATTTCAAAATTCTGAAGGTATTAATCAAAATTCTAGTGCATCACACTCCAGTTCTAGTGCACCTGTTGATTTAGCAGATTTTATCCAATGGAAGATGAAATACAATGCCCTATCCCAGATACCTGCTGGAGTTATAGTGGAAGGTGATATTTCAGGGTACATTGATTGTAAATTGGAAGACCTAGGATCTCTAGTGATCCATTCTCAGCTAGGTCTGTTCTGCGGGGATGACAAGAAGATCAAACCTGAATACAACATCCTGCAAAGGAAGAAATTTCACAATGTGGTGTATTTTCTTGAAGAGTTCACGAAAGATCACATCCACATTATCCTGAGCAGAGTACATGGAGACAAAATGTATCTTGAAAGGACACATGACATTACGCCTGAAGCTATTCATGTCGTCACCAGTTTCTACAACACTGGTGAGGTGCTAGCCCTAAGAAAAGTCATCAAGACTGAAATGACTAAGCTCACCGGTTCTGTGAGTGACCAACGGGGAATGACCGTCAACACCATCAAGGATGATTTGGTCAAGTACACTTGCATGGTGATCAGATACCGAACATTCTATGCTAGTAGAATAAACTCTGTCTCTGCAACTGCGATGAATGTCACCTACAGAATGATCATGGAAGATGCATCATTTGATCTATGCACCTGTATGCAGAGGGAACTTCTGGTAAACCTGAAGTTTATCAAACAGGACAATGCCTTAAGATTTAAATTTGGACAACTGTTGGTAGATTTGTTTTTCTATTTTCAAGGTTATTTTCTCAGAGTCAATGATATTCAATGGTCTGTTGACCAACCGGTTACCAAACAAATCAAAAAAAGTCTTCAAGCGGTGGGAACCGGTTATCCTAAAGTCTTGAACAAATACTTTGATGAATTCAATCAAAAGATGAGCCAGAGGATGAGGATATTTGGCGATATTGTCAAGAAGTATGAAGAGGACATATGCTTTACCATCAGATTAGATGAGTGCATAATGGAGGCGGTTGAGCCCAGAAAGGAAAAAGTGGAGCCCATGGGATATGAGGTGATGTATTGCATGCTAGATGGGTATACCTCTACCCCACTTGCCTCGCCTCTTGATCTGAAGAAGAAGAGAACTAACACCTACTTGGAAAGAATAAAACTGGTTGAAGAACCTTCAGTGAAGAAGGGAAAGGCAGTGCCCTCGATATTGGCACCAGTTACTTCAACAAGTCCTTAAGTGACCAAGTGGTCACCTGCCAAGAAGAATCCAGAAGTTGCACCCACCAAGGTCTTTGAAAGAAAGCGGAAGACTAAGAGAAAATCACCAGATTCTGAGGATACAGAACCTGAAGTGCAACCTAAAAAGACTAGGCAAACAAGGAAGAAGGAAAATACAACCAACAATGAACCGACATCGTCAGCACCGGTAAATATAGACATTTCCTCTTACAAACCATTGACACATTGTGAAAGGACTATCAATAATATTAGGAGAAAATTGCTAAGTGATTTAATAGATAATTTTGATGATTTTAATGACAATGAAAAAGAGGAAGTCGAATAGGAAGTTATTCAATATCTATGTATTAATGACCGGTCCCCATCAGAAATTAGATCTATGAAACCGGATTCTTTATACAATTCTTTAGATAACAAATGGTGCATTTCCATAGAAAAGGAACAGGAAATAAGAGAGGAAATCTTTGCACAATACTTTCCTGATGTGTCAAATTCAGAGCTCTATGAAACTATGGATAAATACAAAGGCCTCTTCTTCATGAGAAGAAGAAGACTCTTGTTACTGGAAGGCAAAGTCTCTGAAGTAGTGAAAGATACACACTCACATGCCAAAGCCACTTTGAGATTGCACCAAGTGTCTGAAGCCAACAAGAAGGCTAAACGAGAACTGGAAACTAGAAAACCGGATGAGGTATATGACAGTGAAGGAGAAACAGTTACTGAACAAATGGACACTATTGATGTTGATGCTGTGGATGGTGAAAATGTCACTCCGGATGCAGCAAAGGAAAAGGCTGATAAAGAGAGAGTGGACAAGGAAAAACAATATAAAGAAAAGGTAGAGAGGCAGAAATAGGACAATGAAAAGGCTGACAAAGTGCAAGCGGAGAAAGAGAAAAAGAAAGATGAAGAGAAGAGGAAACGAGATGAAGAGAAAAAGAAACAAGTAGAAGACGAGAAGAAGAAATAGGAAGAGGAGAAGAAGAAATAGGAAGAGGAGAAGAAGAAACATGAAGAGGAGAAGAAGAAATAGGAAGAGGAGAAGAAGAAACAGGAAGAGGAGAAGAGGAAATAGGAAGAGGAGAAAAAGAAAGAAGAAGAGAAGCATAAGGAAGAAGAAAGGAAGAAGGATGAAGAGAAGAAAAAGAAAGAAGTAGAGGAACAAAAGAAGGTAGAAGAGGAAAAGCAAAGAGCTGAAGCAAGGAAGGAAGCGGCAAAGAGCACACATGTGGAGACACCAAAGGCAACCGGAAGTCAATCCAAACCGGCTGACATTACCAGTCCTATTGACCTCCAATATGCAAATGAATCGGAGCTGCTCCAAAGCATTAAGCTTGCACAAGAGTGACTGGAAGCATTAAGGAGGAAAAAAGGAGCAAGATGTTATTCAAACTGTGGTGGATACTCTTACTAGTTTGATTCTCGGTACTAACATCCCCAGTACCGGTTCCTCTTTGGCCGAACTAAAACTTCTATGCATAGTTGTGGAGGACCAGGTACAATGCCTGGAAGAGGTTGCTGAAGCTAACACATAGAAGAAGCATCAAAAGGCACTAAACACTGCCTTAGTGAAGAAACTGAATGAGCTCTGGTCTGAACTTCAGAAAGAGAAGAAGGACATAAGAGATGCTATGGATGAGGGAAAACTACTGCTCAGTAAGATAAGCCAACCCCATATATTTTGTGATGATTTGCTAGCACAGAAGGAAAAATTGCAATCTAATTTGCAGGCATATATAAGCACCTTTAAGATGCCCTATGATTCCTTTACTACATATGGGCAAACTATTCACCAGTTTCAGCTCCAGTCTGCTAGAATCAAGTTGGAGATCAACAATCAGACCATAGATTTGCAGGAACTTCAACTGGTTCTACTACCTAGACTGCAAATACTTTAGAAGTGCTATCTTAATCTGGATGCCTTAACGGTCACTCAAGAGATGAGCACAATTGGTGCCGTGGAAGAATAGGTATCCCAAATGCAAACAGAAAGTGAGGTGGCTACCTCATTACTTGAGTCATGGTCTTTATCCATGAAGACCTTTATGCAAGATTTTAAATCGGTTTTTGATAAGTTCCACTCATTATTGTCATAAACCTTTATTATATTAATGATAATGAGAAATAGGGGTTATTCCGCAGTACTTTGTCATTGTAGGGAAAGGGGGAGTAGTATTTTGTATTTAAAATTTTGATGAATGTTATGTATACTTTCATGGTATCTCTTTAAGGGAGTAGTATACATTGTATTTTCTGCAAAAGGGATAATGTATATGCTTAGGGGGAGTAATTTTGCTTATGGCATATTTTTTGTTGTAAAACACTTAGATGTCAAAATTTTCCTAAGTGTTGCCATCAATGCCAAAGGGGGAGATTGTTGGCATTTTTGATGATGATGTTGTGATTGTCATGATGGACACACACTTACTTTGAGATCACTTTTTGTATGTATGAGTTATGTTCAACTAGTATTTGTTCCAACCGCTATTATATATTATAGTATTCAGACTATCGGTGTTTTTCAAAAAGTGTTTACTGATCTCAAGTGGTATGAAGACCCAAAGCGGTATGAAGACCTCAAGCAGTTCAAGGATCTCAAGCGGTATGAAGGAACTAAAGCGACAGTTATTATTTTTCCCAGTCTTCATTTTTGACAACCAGTAATCAGTTAAATGTATGAACCGGTATTACTCCGCGATGAGTTACCAACCGGTATTTTTGTAATGAGTTATCATCCACCGACACTTTGGCGGTGATTTTGTGTCGTGTTACCAAATGTGTCTAGATGCACTAAACCTAGGAACTTGCAATGTAATCCTATTGGACCGACATGAAATCAGATTCCTTTATAAGGACATCATGTCTAGGTTTTTAGGAGTAATTAGGGTTTTTAGAAGTGTATGAGGTTTTTGCATGTGTGATCACAAAAGAGAAGATTAGGTCTATGTGAAGAAACAGAGAGTGGAGATACTGAAGTAATGTTGAATGTGCATTAACAATGAGCTATCAAGGATCTAACCAAGCATACTGTGCTAGTATCTAGATCACTCACTTGTTGATTACTCACATCTTCGACAAGTCTGAAACCCTTAACTGGGTAGGCTTGGCAAAGCCTTTGTAAATCCTATAACAAGGTGTTTTACAACTGTGGATCTGAAATCCTCTCACAAGGTAGTCTTTAATCAGACTTATCTGATAACAGAGATCGAGATTCCTAACAAGATCTATTCTGGTGAAGAACATTGTATGACCTTAACCGATCTGACCTTAACCGGTCTGGTTTCTATTTTGTAGATAGTTACTTGTGAGTTTCAGCTCACCATGGTTTTTCCCATTTCGGTTTCCACGTCAAAACCTCTTGTGTTATGGTGATCATGCTCTTGTGGGTGAATGCTTTATTTTTTGTTTGGATTGTATTTGTCTTAACCGATTTGTTAGTAAATATGTTATACCGGTGGACTGCTAAATTGTTTAAGTGTTTAAGTTCAATAATTTTTGGTATACTAATTCACCCCCCCCCCCCTTAGTATTCATCATGCTTTTTGTTGCCCCGCGACATAGTTTTTCATGTAACCTTCAAGCCATTTATTTACAATTTCTATTTGACCATTTGTTTCAAGATGATAACCTTTCTATGATAGATTTTTGTTCCAAATAGCTTCATCAACTCTTGTCAAAAAGTGCTAATGAATTTGCGAGCTCTATCACTTGAAATTTTCTTTGGCACACCATGAAGTTTGAATACTTATTCAAAAAATAGATTAGAAACTTGTGGTGTTTTAAACTCAAAATCCACTAGCATGAAATGAGCATATTTAGTGTCTATTCACCACAACAAAAATACAGTCCTTACCATTGACCTTAGGCAACCTAGTTAAAAAATCCATTGATATTTGTTCCAACTTTAAATTGGGAATAAGAAGTGGTCAAGTAACAATGTTGTTGGAAACAAAATTAAACCTTATTTCTTTGGAACTCCATGCATTCCCTCACATGTTTCAAAACATCATCTTTCATACCTTCCATGATTTTTTTTCATGGATGTGCCTCTATGTCTTCAAATAGCCCAAATGATTATCAAGCTAATTGTTATGGACAACAATAAGAATCTTATATTTGAGCTTGCTTTCTAGTACTAAATAGATTCTATCTTTATATTAGGTGACACCATTAAACAATTTATACCTTTCATCAACGATTTTATCATCTAGAATATCACAAGCATGCTAGTTAAATAGAATTATACTAGAATGTGATCCTCCAAGAAGATAAAATTTCTAAAAATGAGCAAAATGAGGGATTTCTAGATAATGCTTTGGCAACAATATTATTATTTTCCTTTGACAAATTCAATGTCAAAATCATACCCTTGTATCTTACTCACCAACATTACTATCTCTTGTTCAATCCACTTTTCTCCATAAAATACTTCAATCATCATTAGAACTTGTTGCCCACAAGATATTGATGAAACTTTTAAGTGCATACATAATTGCCAACATTTCCTTGTCATATGTAGATAATGCCAACATTTCCTTATCATATGTAGAGAACCTCATTCAACTTGCAGCTCCCATAAGCAATTAGATGCTTGTCTTGCATCAAAACAACTCCAATACTAGTACCAGATGAATCACATTGAAGCACAAAAGGTTTAGAGAAATCTAGTAAAGTACTCATTACCTTCTTAAGATGAAGTCTCATCCATCCAAACAAAAACATCCTTCTTGGTCAAATAATGATAAAATCCCTTCACAAACCATATATAATATATGCATAGACCAATGAAGCCCATCAATTTAGACAAATTAATTGGTGGTGGTCAATCAAGTTTAGCTTGAATCTTCTCCTTATGTGCCTTCACTCCACTTCCCAATAATATATCCCAAATACAATAGCTAGGTCATATTGAACTCACACTTAGAGGCATTTGCATAAAGAGAGTTATCTGCTAAGATACTTAACACCTCATCAAGATGCCAAATACTCTCTTCCCATTCATCTTCTCATGATTCTCATCATGAACCTATTTCTCCTCTAATTCATCATCACTAGGTTCCTCAAATATCTCATTTGAGTGGGCCTTGCTCCCACTTGTACACTTATGTAGAAGTTTCCAAGGCTCAAAACGGTCAAAGAAAAGCCTCTTTTGTCTCAAATTATCCCTTGAACTATGAGATGCACCACTAAATTAGCTTAGACATTTCACCCATTGGCCTAGTATATTTTGGTTTCTTGTCCTTCTGCAATGATGAGGGTCTCTATAAAAAATTTCTAGGAAACATAGCTTATTGTGTAGATAGATCCATATTCATTGCATCTTAATAGCATCCTACAAGGATGGTAAAAAAAAGCTTTGAACCAGCCTATGATAGTTTCTTACAAACCCTCAATGAACCAAGAAACCAATCTCCTCTCAATAACATCAGAAACCATAACTAACAATGGATAAAATTTTGAAATGTATGTATCAAGTGTCCTAACCTGTCTCAATTGTGTTAACTCTTTGGAGTGTGCCTTTGAATCCTTGTGGTTAAAAACCTCTACCAATGTAGTATAAAATTGATCATTTGAAACTATTGCACCATTTCCTTATGTCACTAAACCATGATACCACCACTCATGTTTAGCTCCTTAAGGTGAAGGGCAACAAATATGATGGCCTTAATATCCTTCATCTAAATGAGGAAAAGAAAAGTATCCATTTTCTAAATACAAGCTCTAACAACACACTTGGATGATCCATCAAAACTAGGTAAGGATAGTCATCCCAACCTCTTTTGCAACCTATAATTTTGCTTCCCTTGATTCCATTGTTTCTACTTTGGCTTTATGCATTTGGTGACCTTTGATAGTCTTTAAAATAGATTGTTGATTGAAAATATTTCCCCAAAGCTTGGTACTTAGCCAAAATCTCAACATCCTTATTGTCCTATATGGGTTCCTCTTATGTAGGCTCATCCTCTTGTTCAAAGGTAGGCATGAAAGGTCTAGATTGTGATGAACCCGTGAGCCAAAATCTTGACATCCTTATTGTCCTCTATGGGTTCCTCTTATTTAGGCTGGTCATCTTGTTTAAAGGTAGGCATGAAAGGTCTAGATTATGATGAACCCATGGATTTATTGGTAGCATGTTCATTATTTTTTACAACTTTTCTACTTTCCTCTCTTTTTGCATGCATCAGATTTCTTCCATTTGTTGTGTTTTGAGTCATCTGACTTAAATAAAGATTGTTAATTTGTAGTTGGCTTAACATTTCTGCAAACTTTTGTATTGCCTTCTCTTCACTTGATGATTATGGTTGATTGTTAGTTGTCATTATTTCCTTCTACTTTTATAGGTTATGACCACCCTTTCAATGCATACAACTAAATCGAATAGGTTGCCAAGTCTTGCAACTCTAACACAACTATAATATTCCCAAATAGGGATAATAGAAAAAACAACAATATTTCCAAAACTAGGACACAAAAAAATCTGAAACTATATTTGCATATAAGATTTTTTTTTCAATGAACCCAAATTTATAATCAAATTACAAGACTATTTTTTTGCTATAAGAAATCAATTTATGAGTAATACCAACCCTCGAAAACGTAGATGAAATTCCTTTATTTTTGCCTAGAAATTCCAAGAAATGAACTCAATGATTTTTCTCTTATATTTTTGAGATAAAGAAGAATAAAGTATACAAATTTTAGATACCAAATACCTTAGAAATTATTTCCAAACCCTAGTTATCCTTGGTTTCGGCATCAAAACTCCCAACCAAAGTAGTGCTAGGTCTGATAACTTGTCCTCTTTGTTGTTGTTCTCAAGAATATCCAGAAATAGGAAGTTTTCTTGTCATAGTCAACACAAATCTAAAAAATATACTCAAACTTTTTATCTCTAAATAAACCTCCAAGATTGATAAATAATTATAGCCCAGAAAAGATGATGTACTAGGGTTTCACAACTCAAAGCTCTTCCATCATGGCACACCCTTCTAACTAGGGGAAGTGCATATGTCTCTCCAAAATCAAGGATTCCCAAGGGTTTCAAACCTTAAGCCAAGTTGCAACAGCAATAAACATAAAACTCACAACATAATGAGCTCTAAAAGAAATTTAGAGAGTTATATAATAACTCCCAAAGAGATAAATAAATCTTAGCTTTTGATTTGCCACCTCTTAATACAATGTTACACATTGAAACCCTAAAAACTTAGCCAATAAGCTCCTAGAAATCCTATGACCCTCCTTGCCTTTGCATCACATGATTTTAAAATTCACTTAAAGTATATAAAAAGGGACAAATTAAGTCTTTTGGCTAGGAGACACTTAAGTTGCCTAAAAAGATATACCAACAACTTAAAATAGCTTAAGTTCACTTAATTTGCATAAAACACACACACACACACACACTCAACTTAGGATTAGAATTGAAGCCACACACTCCAATATTTACCCAATGATGCTCAAAGTGCTCTTCCTCTTAGGTTTTCCAAGGAAATGATAGCTAATATGCTGCTAACCTCATGAATTGAGTTAGGGACATTATAAATTTTTCGTATTCTAAGTATAAACTAACCAAATTTTGACTAAGACAATGAACATCATCCAAGAGAGAAGGCATGAAATGTTTGTTTGTTTCATTTTTCAAATTATTTAATTAAACATCATACAATTTCCATATAACACATAAGGATGCAAGTGTGAAGCTCCAAGAGAGAAAACCATAATAGATCTTAAATTTATGAAAGATAGAAACTATCTATATTGAAATGCTTATTGGTGCTTTTTTTACCACTCATTAATAATTATGGTCTAACGAACATCATATTGATAGATGTTAAAGACATGATATTTTCACAATCCATAATATAAATTGTAATTTTTTGGTAGTAGTTATAACTATAAAATAATTTTTAAATGAATTAAATCAAATTAAATAATTTATAATAACTCTTAAATAAATAAATATAACTCTTAAGACAAAAATAAATAAAAATATGAATAAAATAACAATAAACACAAGATTTTTTCTATTTTTGCTAGTTGTTGCTGGTAGTGTTGGACTTTTGTGCTGGCTTTTGTCCAGTACTTTGTTTGTTTTTTCATTGTCCATCCCATTTAGTTTCTCAATGCTTTTATCTTTTATGGATCATTTGTAAAGGGTTTCGGGGTCCCTTCAAAACCTGATTTTTCGTAATAAAAAACAATAAACACAAGATAAATTAAAAGAATAAAATTTATCATTATGATCATTAATAAAATCTAAATATATTTGTCAAACCCATTTATTTTCTACTACTCTCTAAAATATTGAAATTTTTTTTTTAAACTTTGAACATTGATCTTTTTAAAGATTAGCACAAAATATTTTTGGATCCAACCGTGAGCTTTGTTTTGCATAGACATTTCAAATAACAATTTATGAACCATTTTCCCAACTCTCTATCATCTTAATAATGGATTATGAAGCACAATCCATTGATGCAACTTGAAGTTCATACAATTGAATCCAAAAATATAATGTACTACTTAATATGAACTATAGATATCTAATGTCTTTAATTTTTTAAAATTGAAAAAAATTGCAAACATCCAAATTAA
This sequence comes from Cryptomeria japonica, assembly GCF_030272615.1. Classification (NCBI taxonomy): domain Eukaryota; kingdom Viridiplantae; phylum Streptophyta; class Pinopsida; order Cupressales; family Cupressaceae; genus Cryptomeria; species Cryptomeria japonica. Next base: position 8,042,220 of record NC_081412.1, on the reverse strand, counting down.
AAACCTCAAATTTCCATAATTCATGATGTTGTTGGAAAGAAAAGATGAAAAAATTGTAAAAAAGACCAAGATTATATAAATAGAAGGAGAAAGAGAGGTCACATGTAAACCAAGATACCTAAAAAATATTAAGAGAAAAAGAAAAAGAAAAAGAAACTACAAAAGTGCCTCAAATATATAAGAAAATAAACAAATATATAGAAATATATAAAAAACACAAAAACTATATGTATATGAATAATTATGAACAATAAAACAATACTAATGTCACTCCTGAAGGGGCCCTCCCTTCTTCGGTTGAATTAAAGGAAGCACCTACGGATAGTCCGAGAATCGTGGAGGGTCAGGACTGAGCGGTGAACTTCATCCCCATCTCCAAGGACTCTATCACTCATGATGAGGGTAGGGATAAAGGGACCCCTGCTGATAGCACAAATGCCAAAGGCTAGAAAAACATGTTGGTTGGAAATTCTCCAAGGGAGGTGGACCCCAACTTGAGCCCTATTTGTATACAAACTGAGGAAGGAACAACTATTGAGCTCCCTGATAAAATAATGGACTGCATTTTTCTCAAAATGAGTAATACTCTGGTGGGGAAATTTTTTTCTCTATGTCCCACTGTGGAGATGGTCAGGAAATGGGTAGTGGACAAGTGGAAACTAAAGAGGAGTGTCTCTATTAGTGCTATGCTTGGGCCACTCTTCCTTTTTAAATTTACTATTGAAGATGATTTTATTATAATTCTCTTTGGCTGCTAGTCTTATGGTAAATGCAACATGTCCCTCTGTAGGTGGAAGGCTAGTTTTGACTCGGTTGTTGACCTTCATAAGTTAGCTCCGGTTTGGGTCTACCTTCCTGGACTCCCACTTGAATATTGGGATGAATCTGTCTTCAAATGGATTGGTAACACCTTTAGGCACTTTGTGGGTGTATATCAGATAACCAAAACCAAATCCAAACTAGTTTATGCATGCTTTTGCATTTAGGCAACGATTAGTAAGAACCTTCTTAACTTTATTACACTTAAGTCTAAGTTGGGAAGCTGGAGTCAGGCATTTGTCTATGAAAAATGCTACACTTTTCTATCAAAAATGTCACAAGGCGGGTCATATTATCTTTGAGTGTAGGGCTCAGGACCCTAAGCCCTCCAAGCTTAAAGGCCCCGTGGTTGATTGCAATGCCCACCAAAATACCCTACAGAAATTAAGCATCTAACATACTAATGGAGACAAAAAAAAAAATTTAAATGACATCTAATGCAACACATAACATTATTTGAGAAGTACATGCATTAACATTTAATCTCTATGAACATGAAAACATATCACATATATCCATAAAAAATTACAAAAGTGGAATTAAAAATAACATCACTAATCTTTCCCTAGGGTATCTCAACGTCATTACTTACTACCAACTTAAGCAACTCCACTACTCATAATCGTTGCAACTTTTAATATTTCCATTACCAATGCAAAAGGTACTATTTCCTAACTTCCAAGATTCGCATCTCACTTTCTTCTATGTTGATCATGATATGCTATTCTTCCAATGCAACCCAATCCATTAATTTAGTCCATTTATTAACCAAATCCAAATGTTCCTAAACTCCTTAACCATTCCCTATACTAACATGATTTCATTCCATCTATCATGGTTATCTACTCACACATGATGTATAAACTATAATTCATTATTTAACCAGCATGATAAACTAATTTCCTTATTTCTTTACTTAAGCATGAGCATGCACAACATCCCAATAATCCTTCGATCATAAATTCTTTTATTAATTTACAAACACCTAACAATATAAACCCATTTCTTTTCAATACAAGTTCATGGCATACATCATATACAAGTCATTTACTATCTATCTAGCATGATATGCATTCCATTGCTTTACAAATCTAATAATTTCCTATTAGCTTCATTCTAGAGCACCAATACCTAATATTCCTAATTTCTTTTACATTCAAATTTCCACATGAACATATATGTTATCCTCTATCATGGTTTGCCTATTAACAATACGATCCATTCAGATTTACAATTCCTTCTTAACATCATAACATACACATAGAACCAAAAGTAAATCCATAATTCCAATAACAATAGTTTCCTTTTTAATTCCAATTACATGACACAATAAGATACATCCATAATTATTCTCTTACTAGAGTCATTGACTTATCCCACATCAACTAATGCAAGCTAGATTATTTCCTTAAGGTTAACCATCCATCCTATCAATTACCCATTCACATTCGAGATCGGGAATAACAACCATCTATTAAGAACATTCACTTAATGCCATCATAAACATTACCTACATATTGAATATTTATTTACAACAAAAGTATTACAATAACTTCAATATACTAGTAGTCCACAACTACGAGATACATTACAATACATCTCAATGTTTTCCTTCATAAATCCTAATCATGTCCTAAGATAGCATCTACCAATACTTACATATTCCCATTATATAAAGAGCACAATTCTTTAACACATAATTTCATCTACAACTACTACAAGATAACTACATTACATGAACCATGATATCAATTACATCCATCCACTACAAGGTACATCCATAATCCATCATAAAGAAGAATCCACATCCATGCATGAAGAATCCAAGAGAACATCCCAATGGCTAAAAAACACCAACCACCCGAGCATGTAGAACCAAAGGATCCACCCCCCGTGCTAGGAGATGACACAAGGTCCCAACACACACTCTATACCTAAGTTGGCACCTATAACCAAAGAGACTGAACCACACGAGGATTCTCATGCTAGGACCAATCACAACACAACAAGAATAAACTCCTAGAGGCTTACAATTCATCAAGGTATAAATGCAACCAATAAGGCATAAACATAAATCATCAAGGGAACACATGTAGGGGTGGAGCGTCATCACATGCCATCCTCAAAACATAACAAGTATAACAACACAAGGCACTAGCCTAATGGACATGTGGAGCCATCTCAACCTATGAGAGATCAAGGGAGATTGACTTGCCATCGTAGTGGCCTTCTCATGCTTATCCTAAAACATCCTCCCTAGGATCAAGTCATGAGGCTCACATCAATTTTATCTTTATTAATGAATCTAACTACCCAAACCCATTAATTATTAAGTTATCACTTATTTAACATCATGGTAAACTCCCAATGTGCACTGGTGGTCTAGACTTCATGAATCCTTACAAGGAAACCTCATGCAAGCGTATCTCTCGTGGCCTCGGTCATCACAAGGAAGCCCACTCCCCCTAACATGGCCCAAACAATAAATCACAAGAGGCTCTAATCATAACAAAAATATGAAACATAACATTCATTTGCAACAAACAATATCCATTCATACTTCTTACAACTTACACATGGCTACAACAACAAGTATAACAAAATGAGCCTCTTGGCCAACAAATACAAAGGCCATAAAAAAGCCATCAAATGTGATGTCAACATGAAAATAAAACCATAGCAAGGCCAACTCACTTGCTGGTCCAAAGCAACAAGACATCACCTCTTCAACCACCAATATATCCACAATATCATAGGAAGGTAAATATGCATAGAACCAATGAAATACATCAAAGCAGATCAGGTATAAATTTAGAAATCATCAATAGACCCAAATCAAGCCTTTGGTACAAAATCAAATCACAAAAATATGACAGATTGATTCAAAACGACCAAAACACCAAATCTGGGTAGAATAGCGCTTTTGTTTAATAGTACAACACTTTTACAAATCTCTGAAGCACATATATTAAATCAAATGACACATTTAACATTATAAATAGAGCCTTCAACAATTTTAGCAACGCATTTACAGGGAAACAACACATACACCTCAACAAGCAATGCATTCGCAACATAAAACATCACATATGCCATAATAAACAACGCATTCACATGAAATAGCGCAGACACTTATTTAGTGCATTTGCACAAATCATACGGAAAAACTAGAAAACTTATGACATAAATATTAAATCAAACACTTAATAAAAAGGCTCGAAACAAGCATTCATGAAGTCACCCAGAACAAAGGAATAAGTAGGTATAAACAAAATAATTAATAACAATTTGTAGACAAAGATATGGCCAGATATGGCTTATGGCTTTACAACACAGAAAATGCTCAGAAAATCGATAGACAACACAAACACCCCCAGTAGAAATGCAATGATCTCATTTACACAATAATGAAACACAAGCATAGTAATACCAAACCTTTGCCACAAAACAATCCCAGAGAAACATTGCCAACACACAGGCAATGCCATGAACGACATCACACAGGGATATCATAACAATATTTTCAACCAGAACTATATATTAAAATCTACATACAACATAATATTCCCAAATATTTATTTTCAAACTATACAAACTATGGAATAAAAACTATTAAACCCCTCTCGGAAGACAATATGCAGACATGAAGCATACAAAAAACTAGTAAAACAAAAATGCAAAGAAAATAGAACTCCAACTTGTAACCCGTGTTATGGAATGAAGTTGAAGAAGAGCTTCCAATCCAAGTCCAAGAACCAAAACCACAAAGCTCCATCAACTCCAAATCAAAACCAAGAGTCAAAGAAAATTTGCAAGAAAATTCTTTCACAAAAGAAGCAACCCAAAAAAACTCGACAATCAAAATAAAAAGCCATTAAAAAATGTCAAAACCATGGCCCCCACAAGAACCAATCAAAATATTTCATTTAGAATATATTTTACCAACCCACCATATATTATATTTTTATTTCCCCAATACATTCACAACCAATAAGAATAAATGGTAGGTAGGGAACAATATAAAATGTATTGACATATATAAATAGAATATTGTAAATATTATTTACCAATGTATAAATAAAATCAAGCCCATATAAAATAAACTATAAGTTATTAATTAAATATAATCACATAAATAATTGAGCCAATAGTAATTAATGGTTGCTATGAAATATAATAAACTCATTTACTCTTGTAACAAGAGAAATAGATAAAATTATATAAAATATTACTTACCAAGTAACAAGAGAAATGTAGTAAAATATTATAAAGTATTGATTACCAATGCACAAACAATAATGACCATGCCCTATTAAATATCTAAGGGCCATTTAAAATAAAATCAATTAAATAATTAAATACAAGTTGCTAAGGCTAACAAAATAAAAGCTGACTAAATAAATAAATATAAAATAACCAAGGCTCAATAGATAAATTAAAAGCCACCAATAAATATTAATCAACATTAAAATGTAAAAGCACTATTAAATAATAAACAAATAAATACCATCTAAACAATAAATAAATAAACATTAAATGCCAAATAAATAATTAATCAATAAATGAATAAATAATTAAATATCAAATAAATGATCAAACCTCAATAAAGATTAAACAATAAATATTAAATAAATGATTAAACATCATAAACTAAATAAACATTAATTATCAAATAATTAAATTCTCAAAGCCAATAATTTTAAAATATTAAATTAAACATTATTAACTATAGAACCATACATAAAAAATCAAATACTTAATCTAAACATAATTTAAATAAATCGACCATTATTAACTGTAGCGTCGTAAATTGTACGCACTTGCTAGGGTGGTACAATTTCACACCTAGTTTAGCACCCGCCTTGGTGCATTTTACATTTTGCATTGCATTTCTCCTTTAGCACTTAATTAATCAAATTAATTAGGTCTAAGGTCCTATTTCATCGTCCTCTGCATCATAAAGTTGGGCCCTTTCGTTAAAGCGTGCCCTTTTCATTTTATTCCTCCAATACATCACTCAATCAAAAACCCTAATTAAGTCCTATTTTGAGCTTGGGGGCTTGGTTTCGGGGGTCAAAACATCTTGAAATCACCTGTAACTTCGAGATTCTCTCTAAAATCATCATATCCGACGGCCCTGAAAATTTGGTGAAAAGTTGTCGGGACCGTGGCACCCGGAGTGCACATGGTCCCGGACATTTTTCTCAAAATTTTAGGAGCACAATCCAATCATAAAATAAAGCTGAACCCCAAGAAATTGGCGGGAAATTCAATCTCTAGGTCGGCCAAAAGACGAAATTACGACCTAGGGTTTCATACATAAGAGCTCTCTTTCTTCATTTGAAGGGATCCGATTTTTGTTTTCAGGAACCTCATATGCAGCGAAAGAGCAGATCTTTGAAGACTTCAACAACATTCAACATCCCTCTATCAAGCCTTTATCAATTTCATTCATCCATTTAGGGCTTGGAAGACATTGAAGAAAAATAAGAGATTACCGACTGAAGATTGGCTTGTACTCCTCCCTTGGGGGTTGGGGTATGATTTCATGTTGTTTTCATGTCTTTGCATAAGCTTCAATATATCCTTTATTCATGCTTTAGATCACTTTGCATCTTGATTTAGAGCATTTACATTGTCATTTACAAGCAATTAGGGTTTACTTTCTAGGTTGCTCTAGTTTGCTTGCTTGCATTTTAGGACCTTGCACACACACTAGGTCTGCACACACAATACATTTTACAATACAACTTGGCTATTCGTGGAGGTGGAAATCACCAAAGCGGGGGTTTGACTAAGGCAAAACCCTATATAGCCACCCATACCCTTTTCAGATATAAGTGCAGGTTTTGGGACTCGGACGACACCGCAAGTGACAGATCTGGGAAAAGCAGGTCGAGACAACACTCCACACCAAATTGCAGAGTAAAAGACCTGGACAGGGGCGTGGGGCACCCTAGTCCTAACAAGACAGGGGCGCTGGGCGCCCTGGTCCCTGGGACAGAGGCACTGGGCGCGCTGGTCCTCCTGACAGACAACATTTCCGACAGTTTCCAGAGTGTAAGACAGCAGTTTCAGGAGCAGTTTCCGGCACTGTATCAGGACAGTGGCGCCCGCGCCCCCGTCCTGAACATTTTCAATCAGATTTTGACTCCGGGTATGCATTTGCATTCTTATTTCATCCTTGTATTTACAGCTGTTCATTGTTTAATCTCAATTCTGCAATCTTGTTATTCGTTCGTACATGCATTTTGGGATTAGGACTTGAACTTGCATCATTTTATCTTTCAATTTCAACAAAGGAATAGAAATCCTAATAGGTAGCCCGTGGCTCTCTCTTTCACAAAAAGAAGTAGCCAATTGTGTGATACCTCTAGGCTCTTTCGTATTCCGTAATGTGTGTCAAAAGGTAGGATTAGGGCATGTTAACCTAGTCTCGCTTTTTCCCCTGCACATTTTGGTGAACCCGACGTGAATCTATCATTGCTTCCTCTTGCATTGCATTTGTTAGATCTAGATCTAGATTTAGTGTGTTTTCATTTCATTTTCATTAAAAAGAAAAAAAAAAGTGTGTTTCTTTGCATTGTGTGTTTTATGCAACCTTTATTTCAAAATGTCAGATTTTTATTTGCAAAATGTTCATGCTTTTGATGATTATTATGAGTATAGCCAAGATGAATTAGATGAAGTTTTAGATGAGTTTTTGAACCCTAAAGATGTCAAACCTTCATTTTACCAAAAACTCATAAACCTTGTTACTATGCCATTTAGATGTGATGAGAAAGATAAGTCGAATGGTTCCTCTCAAGGGTACATTCCTATCAACTCTTCCACTGAATCTAGTAACATGGTTGTGTTCAATAATCCCCTCTATGAGGAGATGTCTCCTTTTGAATCAAAAGATAGACCTTTTAATCGATATGATCATGCTTTGTTGGATGATGCTCTCGATGACTTTGTGGCTTTATCGAAGTATTTAAACAAGAACAAGACTTCTAAATTGGTTAACATGATAAACCTGAATGAGCATAACAAGCCTCTCTTTGAAGTCCAAGGTGCTTATCCTTCTCCCACCTTTCAAGTTCCTAAATCACCTCTCCTTATTGTCCAAGGAGGGTATGATCATGATTCCTTTCGTACTCCGAATAAACCAATTATCACCGTGCAAGGAAGAAAACCTATAAGTCCTTATAGTTATGCCAAGCAATTAACTAGAGAGAGTTATCATGCGGTTGCCCATACTTATCACACCAGAAATAATAGGCAGCCTAATCCTCCTCCCGTTATTCCAATTTCTCTTCCTAATCCTCAACCAATTCTTCCACAAGCTCCCCGTATTTCACAAGTTATGGGTAAGGAATATGATCTCTTAGAATAACTTAAAGCTACCCCTGCTAAGATATCCCCTTGGGATTTGATTCAAACTTCTTCTGCTCATCATGGAATGTTACAAGATGCCTTGAAAGATTTGAATGTTCCTCCACCAAATACATCTAGTAATATAGCATCTTTAGTTAACTCTGTGATGAATCCTAAAGCTCAAATTGTGTTTACCCAAGATGAGTTGCCTACTAGTGAAATTCAACAACAATATGATCCCTTGATGATTGTGGTTATCATGAAAGACACTGCTATAAGATGAACACTAGTAGATAATGGCTCTGGCCTTAATGTGTGTAGCATTAATCTATTGCATAAAATGAATGTGGATACATCTCTCATTGAGCCTGACTCTCGTCCCATTCGAGGCTTTGACAATGTGGCTAAGACTTCATTAGGTATTATCACCTTACCTCTCACAGTAGGACCTATTACTTTGCCTACTCCTATCCATGTTATGTCAGGAAATTTAACATACAACTTGTTGTTAGGGAGGCCTTGGATTCACAGTATGCAAGTTGTCCCCTCTACATTGCATAGACAAGTTAAATTTGTTTATAACAATAAGACATATACCTTGATAGGTGATACTAATTTCCAAGCTTCTCTACAAACATCTACTTCCAAAGGGGGTTCTTCTAAGCCATCCTCGTCTAGTGATGACTCTTTAAACAAGATACCTATCGATGAATCTTCGCTCTCTGATGATCAAAATTCTTTGGATGAGTCTGGAGCTCCTGAAGAAGATTCTTCTCGACTTGAATCTACACATAAGAAGGATTTTGATCCTGAGAAGGTTCTCGCAGAAGACGATTGGGGATCTCTTGATTTCAATCCCACCTTTGTAGGTGAATATAAGGTTCCTTCTAGAGAGCTTAAAGTTGAAAAGAAGGAAGAAGCTAAAAATCAGCCAATCTTACCTGAACCTATGAGTAATAATTTTGTGGCCGCTTCTCAAACTTCTTCTCCTCACACCTCTAATTATGAAGAGTTTGATTCTTTGACTTATGAAAAACCACCTTCTCTTTCTGAAATGGCTGATCGTTATGGTCATGGTTTTCGCATTTTTGCTAAGCATGGGTATCATGGAAATGGTTGTGGCGCTCATGAACAAGGGATAAAAGTTCCTCTAGAGACTAATTTTCACAATTATGCCTTTGGACTTGGCTATAATCCCTGCAAACGCACTGAAGCTTCTAAAAGACCATGCATTAGTGTTAATGCTATCTCTACATCTCTATCAATGCAACACCCTGAGTATATTGATGGGGATCCTTCGTGTGCCTATGCTTTGGATGTCTTCCCTACCGATGATGCTTTAGCCGAATTTTTGGGAGCCTATGACACTCTTCCTCGTTATCATCACAATAGGGGACTCCCTTATTGTTTAAATACTGAAGCCTATTTTGGAAAAGAGATCGATAATGATGAGATTGTGAAAGAATTCCCTCAGTTAAAGGATACTCCTCAACAAAGTAATCTTCTCATAAGTGACACCACTGATGTTAAGATGGATCCTTGCAATAAAGAGAAAGTTATTAAAATTGGAAAATGTTTGGATGAAGAGGAACAAAAACAATATGAAGATTTATTGCACAAATTCCCTAAGATCTTTGCTTGGACATACTCTGACATGCCTGGTATAGATCCTAAGATTGTTACTCATAACATTGTCTTAGTCCCTGATGCTAAGCCCATGAAACAAAAGATTCGAAAAATGAATCCTAAGGTGGCTCTGCTTATTAAGGCTGAGATTGAAAAATTATTGGAGGCTGGATTTATTCGCCCTATTGACTATTCCCCATGGATTTCAAACATTGTCGTTGTGGCTAAACCAGATAATAAAATAAGAATGTGTACCGATTTTTGAGATTTAAATAGGGCTTCTTTAAAAGATGATTTCCCTCTTCCAAACATTGACATGATAGTTGATTCTACGGCAGGACATGCCTTGTTATCCTTCATGGATGGTTTTTCAGGATACAATCAAATTTTCATTAACCCTCAAGATCAATTCAAAACCGCTTTCACCACTCCTTGGGGTACGTTTTGTTGGATAATGATGCCTTTTGGACTTTAAAATGCCGGTGCAACTTATCAACGAGCGATGACCCTTATCTTCCATGATTATATGCATAAGATTTTAGAGGATTATGTTGATGATATTTTAGCCAAATCCATTCTTCGCATAGATCATATTAAAATCCTTCGTCAAATCTTTGAAAGAGTTCATAAATATCACATGCGCTTGAATCCCCGAAAATGTGTTTTTGGTGTGGATAGTGGAAAACTATTAGGATTCATAGTTTCGCATCGTGGGATCGAGGTGGACACTAAGAAAATAGATGCTATTGTCAACATGCCACCTCCTAGAAATGTGTCTTAACTTAAAAGCTTACAAGGAAAGATTCAAGTTATTCGTAGGTTCGTATCTCAACTTGTGGATCGTACCTTTCCTTTTACTCAACTTCTTAAAAAGGATATCACTTTTCAATGGAACGAAGATTGTCAGCAAGCATTTGAAGATTTAAAAGTGTATTTGGCTAGTCCTCCTATTCTTCAACCTGCCGAATCTTCTAAACCCTTCCTTCTGTATACAGCTGCTTCCTCTCATGCTCTTGCAGCATTGTTGGCACAACATGATAAAGATGGTAAGGAATGTCTGATTTATTACATAAGTCGTACCTTACTCGATTATGAGACCTGATATTCTGCGATAGAAAGACAATGCTTGGCCTTGGTGTTTGCGACTCAGAAATTGAGACATTATCTTTTAAATTCAGAAGTCCACATCATGGTAAAGTTTGATCCTTTGAAGCATCTTTTCTCTAAAACTAATTTATCAAGATGCCTAGCTAAGTGGGTTATGATATTAACTGAATTTGACCTTAAATTTGTTTCACAAAGAGCAATTAAAGGGCAAGCATTGACCGATCACTTAGTTGAGGCCCCTTCACCTTTCTCCTTCCCTAATTCTGAGTCTTTCGCCGATGACTTCATTATTTCTATAGAGAAAGATGAAACTTGGGAATTATACTTTGACGGTTCTAAGTGTCGTATGGGATCGGGGGCAGGTGGTGTTCTGATTTCTCCTACAAGGAAATCTATTCCCTTATCCTATCGTCTAAATTTCCTGTGTACCAATAACATTGCTGATTATGAGGCTCTTATAGCGGGAATAAAAGTAGCCTTAGCTCTAAATATAAAGCACATACATATTTATGGAGATTCTCAATTGATTATAAGACAAGTAACAGGACTGTATCAAGCAAAACAAGACAAATTATCACAATATAAAGATCTTGCTATCTCTTTATTACAAAAATTCGATTCTTATACCATGGAAACTGTTCCTCGAAAAGATAATCGTCATGCGGACGCAATGGCATGTGTGGCTTCTCTTGTATCTTTAGAGGACCCTATGGTTGATCTTAAATTTGTTATTCACAACCTTATTTCTCCAGCTATTGTAGACGATTCTAGCTTGGTAACATGTTGTGACTTTGTAGACTCAGATCAATTGTATTTGCATATCGTAAGATATTTGACCGATGGTACCTTTCCTGATTCCACCAATAGGAACACTAGGGCTAGAATCCGCAAGCTGTCTGCTAGGTATATCATTCTTTCTAATGTCCTTTACCGAAGGGGTTATGACGGTCTTCTCCTTCGCTGTCTTAACAAATTGGAAATCCCCATTGCTCTTGAAGAGGCACATTTAGGTGCCTGTGGGGGGCATTTTGGAGGGAAATCCTTGGTTCAAAGATTGCTTCGTATGGGATACTATTGGCAAACTATGCAGAAGGATTCTTTTTCATTTGTTAAGAAATGTCATCAATGTCAACAACACAATAATCTGATTCATGCTCCTGCCCAAGAACTTCATTCTCAAGTAGCTTATTGGCCTTTCTCCGCATGGGGTTTGGATCTCATTGGTAAAATCTCTCCTCCTTCATCTCAAGGACACACCTTCATTATAACTGCAACAGATTACTTTACGAAGTGGGTAGAAGCTATTCCCCTTCGCTCTACTACTGCTGAAGTGATTTGTCAATTTCTTCTAGAAAACATCATTTCTCGATTCAGGATACCTTCCACTATAATCTCAGATAATGGGACATCATTTAAGAACAAGGACGTGAAGAAATTCCTCGAGAAGTATCATATCAAACATCGATTTTCTACACCATACTATCCTCAATCAAATGGTCAAGCCGAATCATCCAATAAGATAATTGAACAAATTCTTTGCAAAACCGTGAATAAGCATGGTAGGATTGGAGTAATCAGCTAATCTATGCTCTTTGGGCCTATCGAACGAGTGTACGAATTGCTACAGGAACTACTCCTTATAATCTTGTTTATGGTGCTGACGCTATTATGCCTTTAGAGTTAGAGATTCCATCACTTAGGGTTTCTCTCAAAGGTATAGTAGATGATGACTCTTATAGAGAACAACGACTTCAACAGCTTGAGATGCTTGATGAATAGCGTATAAACGCTCTTGAGCATATTCAAGCATATCAAAAAACTCTACAACGAAGCTATAATGATAAGGTTATTCAACGTTCCTTCTCAGTAGGTGACTTAGTCCTCTATGAGAATCAGCGCAATGTGAATGCCTTACCTGCAGAAAAGGGAAAATTTAGTCCTAATTGGCTTGGACCATATATCGTTATTGAAGATTATGGATCAGGTGCTTACAAAATAGCGGATGTAGACAGTACGCCTCTTAAAGAACCTATCAATGCTATGCACTTGCGTAGATATTATGCTTAATTCTTCATTCCTTATTTATCTTCTTTTTAGTTCTTCAACATTGGGTAATATGTTAGTATCTCCTAATTAGAGCAAAATAGAATTAAATGTTATGGTGTTTAATCTATATTGCTTCGATCTCGACAAGCGTGTTTCTTTACTTTATAGTTTGTCTTGAATTCATTTATGTAAATTGTAAAAGATTTACATTTCCATTATGCTAGCATATTATGCAATGTCTTATGCATTAAGTAGAATCGTATCATGTTGTATTTAATTAAATCACACTAGTTATATGATTCTTAGACTTAATGCATATTTCTTCCCTATCATCAATGTAGTACTTGATTAAATATTTTAATTAAGTCACACATGTATCAATTTAATCATGGAGCATTGAGAAATCAATCACATGGCAATTAAATCTTGAATATACATGTACATCTACCAAATGTATTAGATTTAATCAAAGCAAAATATACATTTGTTTAAGCATTAAAGATAACACATTGGAGACAAAGAGAAGCATGTATATATATATATATATATATATGTGGATCATATACAAATATAGGTCACTGTACATCCAAAATGTGACCTATCCTACATCATAAAATCATCTCTTATCCCTAGGGCTGGTGGCTAGAGAGTGACGACTAGATGCTCCCTCCTGATCCAGTCGTGCAGGTGGACCCATAGGTGTATAGCGCGATATAGACCGCGAGTGACTCCGAGAGGAACTCCTACGATCCCTATCCATAAGGATCATGCGATAGGAGGTAGCCTCGGCCTGAGCAGCTGCTAGATCTCACTGTGCCCGCTGAAGGTTCTCCGATAGAACTCTTTCTCTCTCCCTCCATATGTCTACCTGTACTCGGAATGGGGAAAACAAGTCCTCATGTCGACCCGCGTTCTCCTGAGGCCTATAAGAAATCTGGGAGGAACTAGGGATCTGCGCCATCGTGGAAATGTCTGTCACTGCTTGCTGAATCAGGGAACGCCACTCCTGCACATTAGCTCTAGCAGTAGAACAGATTTTTGTATTAGTACCATTCTATATCATCAAAACATTAATCAATCAATATAAACCTACTATACCTGGATCTCCCTCACGCCAGTAGGGATCGTGATATGGTAGCATCTGTGACTGGGAACTACTAGGCTCCCCTCACTCGAATAATCTGTGCACGATGGGTGTAGGCTGGACGGTACTAGAAACAGGTCTCCGTATCGCCTCATGTTCCCCCTTTTGGGGAATAAGAGGAGGATCCAGAGCTATGGTATCATCTCCTGAATGGTGGGGACCTGCATCTGACCCCTCCTCATCATCTCTATCCTCCTCCTCCTCCTCCTCCTCCTCGGCACTAGGCTGATCTCCTATGGGTGGATCAAGATCTCCTACCTCCTCATGACCCTCTCCCTCCTCTGGCTCCTCTGACCTGGATCCCTGGTCCTCATCTCGGTCTCCATGTCTCCATGGGCCTGGATGGCCTGTCGGGTGATCTGGTGGAAAGATAGGCCCTGGGTATGATCTCATAAACCATGAGACATACCTGCGCTGTGCTCCAGGCTCTGCAAAGTAATTAGTATCCACATCCTGATCAGATCCCTCTATATCTGTAGTCTCGATGTCATCTATCGTCAGTCTCGCTACTGCTCTAGGCCTGGGAAGGACTCGTGAGTGTCGAGTATAGATGGGCACATCGGCTGGAACACACTGCTCTAGCCCAAACTGCCTCCGTACTTGGTCGAAGCAGAATGGGACTATGATATGTGAATATCGTCCCCGCAGTAGGCGGTTCCTCTGTAAGCATGCTAACTGTCTCTCCATCCCATCCCATCTATGCATCCGCAGATAGGGTCTCCATACTGTCACCTCAGCTATCAATCTATCAAATATCACTCTCCAATATAACAGATCTCCAAATCGCCACTCGCTGGTAAGTGGATAAGCAAACACCCTAGGTCGCTCGCTAGCCGTACTCATCGGAAAGCCGACAGGCCTGGTGCATGTGAAGTGCTCAAATATCCACACCTGCAGAAGTGTGCATGTCATCAAGCTGCAACCTTGTCCAAACACATACTCCTCAAGGTCGTGATAGAGATGTGCAAGCATACTCCGACCCCAAGCATATACTCTCCTGTGTCTCTCCATAGCCCTGATGCACCATGTGAGACCCCCATGCATATGCGTACCTCACCCATTAGGGTAGACGGCTAGTGCTATGATGGCGATCATAAGGCGTCTCACAAGGGCACCTCTCCTGTAGGATGTAAGAGCCAGCTAACCATGATGCGACCTCTCGTCTCGCTCGACATGACTCTCCCTATGCAATATACCTGCTCTCTCTGATGGTCCTCCACTGACCGATCAGTCACGTATGTAACAATAGCTCCTCTGATAGGAAGACGAAGTATGTGGTACACATCCTCAAGTGTAACCGTCAGCTCCCCTACTGGAAGATGAAATGTGCATGTGTTAGGATCCCATCGCTCCATCAATGCCATCAGCATCGCAGGATGGAACCGAATGGTTGGCATGAGGATCGCATACCATAAACCCACGATCGACAATGTGTCTCTCTTTGCCTGAGTCAGCCGCGGAATCTGATCTCGCAAACTGTGAAGAATCTGTCCCGCCATATGCTCTCTCATGTATGGGAGACCCTGCAACACAAAAACATAACTGTAATCAGTACTCAATCATCAAAATCACTCATGCAAACTGTCAAACATCATATGCTAACCCTGAAATCCCTCGCCAAGTCCTGATTGGGACCATGGCGCCCTGTCAGGGACCATGGCGCCCTGTCAGGGACCATGGCACCCTGAAGGGACCATGGCGCCCTATCAAGGACCATGGCACCCTGAGGGGACCATGGCACCCCACAGGGACCATGACGCCCTGGGTGGGGCCCAGGGTCAAACTTCAGGGCCCACAAACAATCACAAAAAGTCAAATGCAAAAAATCAAAAGTCAACATTTAGTCAACTCACCTCGTCCAGTGGCTCATCGTCGATCACGGCCTGGCGCAGGATCTCCATCCTAGTGGGACGCTCCGGTCATCGTGAAGGCATGATGATGGCTATGTGGGCTCCGCTGCAATGAACAGTATTCCGAAATCAACAAAGTGACAAATGTAAATGTCACTTTCAAAGTATATACTTTCATTCCTTTACCTTTACTTTCAAAACCCTAATTTTCCTCTATCACTCATTTCATCATAACTTGAGTTTGGGAGATGCGATTTTTGAGCCGTTTGTTGCGTGGGAATCGTATTTTCATTCCCCTACTCTCGGGATGTTCCAAAAAGTGCTCTGATGAAGCTTATTCAGTGAACATCCCTCATCAATACTCTCTTACACAATTTGTCATAAGTAAACATGCTACCCTGTTTCACCTTCCTAATAAGCAAGTCGAAACAGGGGGGGCATATAGCTACTCACAAATTTCATCACTTTCCTTAGTGAGCATTAGGTGATTTTGTGATCTAACGTGTGTTTTGTAGGGTGCGGTTCCTAACTGTGTACTACAGATACTGCTGGGGGCTTCGTCCGACAATTTATGGATATATCCTTTTTCAAATGATGTTTACTTTTTTGTACTTTAGCTTGCATATGCATGTAGTACTCATATGACCGCTAAAGTGGGGGCTAAATGTAGCGTCGTAAATTGTACGCACTTGCTAGGGTGGTACAATTTCACACCTAGTTTAGCACCCGCCTTGGTGCATTTTACATTTTGCATTGCATTTCTCCTTTAGCACTTAATTAATCAAATTAATTAGGTCTAAGGTCCTATTTCATCGTCCTCTGCATCATAAAGTTGGGCCCTTTCGTTAAAGCATGCCCTTTTCATTTTATTCCTCCAATACATCACTCAATCAAAAACCCTAATTAAGTCCTATTTTGAGCTTGGGGGCTTGGTTTCGGGGATCAAAACATCTTGAAATCACCTGTAACTTCGGGATTCTCTCTAAAATCATCATATCTGACGGCCTTGAAAATTTGGTGAAAAGTTGTCGAGACCGTGGCGCCCAGAGTGCACATGGTCCCAGACATTTTTCCCGAAGTTTTAGGAGCACAATCCAATCATAAAATAAAGCTTAACCCCAAGAAATTGGCGGGAAATTCAATCTCTAGGTCGGCCAAAAGACGAAATTACAACCTAGGGTTTCATACATAAGAGCTCTCTTTCTTCATTTGAAGGGATCCAATTTTTGTTTTCAGGAACCTCATATGCAGCGAAAGAGCAGATCTTTGAAGACTTCAACAACATTCAACATCCCTCTATCAAGCATTTATCAATTTCATTCATCCATTTAGGGCTTGGAAGACATTGAAGAACAATAGGAGATTACCGACTGAAGATTGGCTTGTACTCCTCCCTTGGGGGTTGGGGTATGATTTCATGTTGTTTTCATGTCTTTGCACAAGCTTCAATATATCCTTTATTCATGCTTTAGATCACTTTGCATCTTGATTTAGAGCATTTACATCGTCATTTACAAGCAATTAGGGTTTACTTTCTAGGTTTCTCTAGTTTGCTTGCTTGCATTTTAGGACCTTGCACACACACTAGGTCTGCACACACAATACATTTTACAATACAACTTGGCTATTCGTGGAGGTGGAAATCACTGAAGTGGGGGTTTGACTAAGGCAAAACCCTATATAGCCGCCCATACCCTTTTCAGATATAAGTGCAGGTTTCGGGACTCGGACGACACCGCAGGTGATAGATTCGGGAAAAGCAGGTCGAGACAGCACTCCACACCAAATTGCAGAGTAAAAGACCTGGACAGGGGCGTGGGGCACCCTGGTCCTACCAAGACAGGGGCGTTGGGCACCCTGGTCCTCCTGACAGACAACATTTCCGACAGTTTCCAAAGTGTAAGACAGCAGTTTCAGGAGTAGTTTCCGACACTGTATCAGGACAGTGGCGCCCGCGCCCCCGTCCCGAACATTTTCAATCAGATTTTGACTCCGGGTACGCATCTGCATTCTTATTTTGTCCTTGTATTTACAACTATTCATTGTTTAATCTCAATTCTGCAATCTTGTTATTCGTTCGTACATGCATTTTGGGATTAGGACTTGAACTTGCATCATTTTATCTTTCAATTTCAACAAAGGAATAGAAATCCTAATAGGTAGCCTGTGGCTCTCTCTTTCACAAAAAGAAGTAGCCAATTGTGTGATACCTCTAGGCTCTTTCGTATTCCGTAATGTGTGTCAAAAGGTAGGATTAGGGCATGTTAACCTAGTCTCGCTTTTTCCCCTACACATTAACATACTCACAACACTGAGAAGAACAAGCTTACTAATTGACATTGCGAATTACGCCAAGACATTGATGACTCATAGTGAACAACTTAGACCTATAGTATGTGAGGGGAACTCATGTCATCTCCAAACCACATATACTATTCAGATTAAAGACACGCTCAGACCTATGGAGCTAGGTGGAGTCGATGTCTAGTACCTGCAAACCCTGCAATCACAAGGCCACGATACAACATATACAAATACAAATATATAATAATAGTCGAGTGATATAGAATCGTAATGGCACATCTTGCTCGTAATGAGTGATGTGACATCATCCCTATCACGAAGACAGTCATAAAACACTCAAAGGCATCATAACACCAATTCATTTACATATAATCAAGAAGTAGGGTTAGCATAATCATAATGCTATCAAATCCATAATCCATATAAACCATCTAACCTAACAACTGCATATAGAGACCGTTAATATAAATCCATCATGTCATGATCATCAATAACAAGTATCACCTTAAGTATCTGAAATATAACTAGAGTCAACATATAGTATATTACCATCAAATATTATCATGAAGTAAACTAAGCTATGCCAATAGGGTTTATAAATGTACAAGGAGGAGTTTGAGTCAGGGAGGGACACTTCATGATGAAGGATCTAGCAAAGATGTTGCTCCCACAGAGTGCCCTAGGACAGACTATGAGGACTACCCCTTTACAGATTGTAGCAAAAAACTCCTATGATCACCTGCCAAGGTGGCAGATGGGTTGTCAATTACTGAGGGCGGGTTAGCCTCTTAGGATGCTTCTTTATTGACTAATGGCCTCTGTTCTTCATATTCTTTGGTTCTCTCCCCCTTGAAAGTGTTGATTCCTCTGGAAGATGGAGAGATAGCGGTTGTTTCCTCATCCGCGATTTCTCCTAGGCCTGTTCAGACCCCCCCTTCCCCAAGATTCCTCCAAGCTTGACTGGTTATTTGCTCCCCCCTGCCCCTGGTTTGGGTTTCTCCTCTCTAAGAGCTTTCTCTAGTGGCTTTCAATGTCATGATGATGAGGGTTGGATCACACAAAGGCGCAAGACAAGGAATGAGAAGACTGATGTTGGGATTTCCCCAAAGATGAGCCGACTATCACAGAGACTCTCTTGGGAAAAGGAAGCAACAAGGAATGTTGCCAATGGCAGGAAACGAACCTTGGAAAAATCTATCAAAGGTAAGAAATGAAGGTTCTCTCATGGAACACGTGGGGCTAAAAAACCCCCAAAAATAGCACACCTTGAAGAATTTCATTTCTGAAAACAAAATCAAGGTTTTTCTTCTCCAAGAGGTTAAGATGAATGATACATCCTTTGCTTTTATTGCTAGGAAAATTTGGCCAGGTTCTTAGTTTCTTATTAGTAATGGTGTTGGGGCCTTTGGTGGTTTGGTTACAATATGGGACCCCTCGCAATTGTCTAGTAGCCTGATCTCTTCCTCGGCCAACTCTTTGGTTTCCTTGTTCACTTCTACCTTGGGATCTTGGTTCGTTATCAATGTTTATGCCCCTAACATCGGATTGGGTCATCTATCTCTTTGGAATGATATTTTTGGCCTCCTCCAGAATGATATCAATGCCAATTGGATGATCATGGGGGATTTTAATTCCCCTTTGAGAAATTGGGAGGTCTTTAGGATTACTTTGACAACATGACATATTTGGCTAACTTCATTAATAGTAATGGGCTAATGGATGTGGACTTGATTGGTCACAAATTCACCTTGTCCAATCTTAGAAAAGGTAATGAACTTATCCCTATCAGATTGGATAGGTTTCTCATCTCTAGCAGCTGGGATTTAGGGATAAATGTGAAGCTCTCTACCCTTCCCAAAGCTATTTTTGACCACAATCCTCTTCTCCTTATGAGCTTCTCTCATTGTGTTAGAAAAAGTTACCCTTTCAGATATGATGTCATGTGAAATACCCACCCTAAATTCAAGGGTTGTATCAAAAATTGGTGGAACACTCCCATCTCTGGCACAGTTATGTTCCAGTTTGCTTAGAAATTAGACTTAGTTAGAAGGAATGTTCACAGATGGAACAAAAACACATTCAATGATATTTTTGTTTAGAAAAAGGAGCTCAATACCAAACTTGCAACCATCCAAGAGAAAATTGACAATGGGGACATCCTTAAAGCTACTCATCATGAAGAGGCGAGTCTAAGAAGGAAATGGAAGGAGAACTCAAATAGGGAGTAGCTTAATGGTTCACACAAACTTCCTAATCCCAAGGACATTTATGGTAATAATTTCATTGCAAGGTGTCTTGATGACCATATCATTATCAAAAGCTCTGACTTTGGCAAAAAAATTGTTTCTATTTCCGCTAAGTGTTATTCTTTCGACACTTATTTTGTGTTGTTGCTCATATCTACTATTGATAATACGCTCTTTGCTAAAACTATTGGGGGGGGGGGGGGGGAGAGTGCGGTATGAACCTGACAACCTAGAGGATTTTGAAAAAGATGCGGTTGTGTAGAATTACTGTGTTGAAGGAGAGGTGGCAGAGTTCATGGAAATCCTTGTCGGCCATGATGAACAACTCTCGATCCAATTTGTGAACTCCTAGATGGACATAAGGGTTTCTATTGGTGGGGTCTCTTTTGATGTCTCTGTGGAGTCTATTGCTCAGGTGGCAGGCCTTTCCTTGGATGAGAGAAGATGGAAGTGAACCAGTCATGTTGCCAACAATGAGGGACTCAAAATATTTTTCAAAGGCAAGGAGGAACCGGTGAAATGCAAGGTGGGTTTCCTAGAGAAGAGCTAGAATACCGTTGGAACCAAATTTGCATGATGATTATGAAGTACTTCACATTGGAGGGCCGCTAAAAGGTATTTTATTGTTACTACTTATTAAGTTGTCATTAGTTTTATATCCAAAGTCATTCTATATACTCCAATCGGTTACTACTACCGAAATATTCAGTCGGTAAGCACAGAGCAGTCGGTTATAGAAGAAAGTAGTCATAGAGCCTAGTATACACCGAGTTGTCTACCAAGCAGCAATAATGATACACCGAGTTGATATACACTGAGTGAAATGTGTTACCAGATTCATTGAACCTAGACACACATAGGAAAACATGGTATAAGATCAAGGAACAAAGAACCGTTATCACATTGGAAATTGCACTTAAAGATTTTGTATGATTTCGAGGTCATCTATCCAATGAAATATTTTGTATGGTTATTCATTCGATAAATCATGTTTGTAAGATCGAAGCAATGAACAGATCACCGACATAAGAGATCTATTTATACAGCATGGATTAAGGATAAAAATATGGAAATACAGAGGTGTATGAAGCAAGACATGTGTAATAGATAAGGAAGCACTAAAGTATTGTGATTGTCAGAGACATAGAGGTCACCGAGAAGGATTTCAGAGAACAGTCAAGGAACAAAGTAAACAAAAGGGTTTACCAAGTTACTCTATGGGTTACCGAGGTATTCTATAAGCAAGGTACTCTCATTTTGAGCACATAGAATCTGCTATAACATTTCAGATATAAAGTTGCAGATATTTGTAATGATTTTATTGTAATATTTTGAAGTTGTAAGAGAAACCTTTAACAGGGTAAAAGACTCTAACAAAGACTATAAATTGTAAAGCCTTTAACCAGGTGCATCATTTAGTTTAAGTGCTGTAAAATCCTTTAGCAAGGTAGATCTAACGATCTCAATACTCCTAACAAGGTAAGCTATTAGAAATGGTTGAACATGTAGCTCTAACTGAGCACTCTTTATTATTGCAGTAGTGAAGTTGTGGGTGCCATCACCACCGCATTTTTTCTCTCTAACCAAGAGTTTCTGCGTAACCAAAATATATGTGTTATGGAGTGAATCATGTATGATTGTTATTTATTTGTTTTAGCGTTATGTTATGTTACAACAGTTTTTGGTTTATGCATAACAGTAAAGATATTGTTGAAAAAAGGATTTGAAGTACTGATTCACCCACCCCTCTCAGTACATTAGCTTTCCATATTGGGCCTAACAATTGGTATCAAAGCTTCAAAGATCTTATCAATGGAAGGCTATAAACAATCTTGGAGAATTGTGTATCTGCAAGAGGAGTTGGATCATGCTAATCAAGTGATTGCAGACATGCAAAGACAAATGCAAAAATCATTGAAAGTTAGAAGAAGATTATCTAATGATTTACAGGACTCTCAAGAGCTAGTGGAACAAATTGAGACATCATTTGAGAACAATATATCTAAAGAGACTGAAGAAATGATTGAAGAACTGAAGGAAAAGAACAAAACACTGACTGATCAGCTAAAAGCAATGAAAAGAGGACATGAACATTTCAGCACAAAGATGATTGAAAATCTTGATGCATTGAGGACAGCTAAGGATAAAGTAAGAGATCTAGAAAGAGAAAATCAATAGCTTAAAGCATTAGTATCTGAAAAGAATGATGAATTCACAAGGTTGACTGGGATTCAACAAAATCTGTCAAATCAATTGGGTTATGCACATCATGAAGCAAATCTGAAAGATGATGAGAATCAAGCATTGAAACTTGAAGTATCAAGGCTGACCGATGAACTTGAAACAGAGAAGAAATCCAAAGAAACACTGAAAAAGAGTTATGAAGCATCAAAGATGTTGGATGAACAACTTAATACAAAGAGACCCAACAAAGTTGTAGGACTTGGTTACAAAGGAAAAGACTCTAGCGAGAAGGGAATCCATACTACCGAGAGAGGAGAATCATCAAAGCAAGCTGGAAACAAGAAGAACATCAAAGGAAAGAAGCCTACTTGCAACTACTGTAGAAAACAAGGACATACTGCTAATATGTGCCAAATCAGAAAAGGTAAGCAACCGAATGTCACTATGTCTAATGGTTATTGTAACAATTGCAATAAGTATGGTCACACATCTAACCAATGTAGGATAAATTCTGCTAGCAATTATCAGAAGGCAAAATTAAAAGGGTTTTGTAAAAACTGCAATAGATATGGACATAGTACCGACAAGTGTTGGTTTAAGCAAAAGAACTATATATGGTTTGCACACCAAGCAAATACTAGAGGCTACCAAACTCACACAGATCCTAACCAACAGTATTTAGTAGTACCATGGGATTACAATACAAGGATATGGTGTGAATGTTGTGGAAGATATGGACATATAAGTGCCAACTGCTTTATAAGGTTTGGAATGAACAACCAAAGATCATGGAGAAATCCTGGTATGGCATGTTTTCATTGTCACAAAGTTGGACACTTGGCTAGAGATTGTAGAGATCAACCTAGAGGAGACACTGAGGAAATAAAAGGCAAATTACGGATGATTTGGAAAAAGAAGGAAATTGTGTCAAATAAAGAAAGCACCTTACCTATCGAGTTAGGTGCACCTATTCCAAATTAATCGGTAAAGGTATGAAGGGACTACATTGTCTCAAAGGTTAAATCTTAACAGTTCCTATTTTATCATGTACTTAATTCAAAATCTACATAACTAAAGATGCATTAGAAAATTTGAAATTTTATCAAGTCTTTTGGAAGCATGTCTAGTCGGTAAATATAGGAAGTCTGGATACTCGGTAAAAGCATAAAAAGGAAGTGGCACCGAGTGCATTTAATGTTTTCTGACCTAACTGCACGGAGCCCAATAAGGTATATTGTGTACTTAAAGCACTTTGCGCAGTCATTTTACACTTACCAAGTTTTCAAGAAAGTAGAGCAAAGCGATTCAAAGGTGATCAAACCACCTCCCGAGCGAATTTCAAGGTATTTACACCTCGATCTCAAGAATTTCTTAAAGCTAGCTACCGAGAAATATCAGTTGTGATTATCTACTTTATATTTGTTTGACGTTTGAAAGTCTTCAAACCCTAAGAATCTTTTGTTAAGAGATTATCCGAAATCTGCAATGGCACCTAAGATTCAGAAGCCCATTGTTGTTGAGAACATTGAAAAGCCCTCACTAAAATACTCTTTAACTCCCAAAGTTGCATCTGAACCAAATGATAAAACTGCATTTTCACTCATTTTGGATAGAGTTTTATTAGTTGAGGATGTGAGATTCTTCACTAAGTGTCGTGTTGAGGAACTAGGTCATGTTAAAATCAAAGACACATATGATGAATTATGTACCAATGGGAAATTGGACAGCAAGTATGAACACATTAAAATCAAGGGATTGACTGAAGCCCTAACCTATCCTTGTGTATTCAAACCCTACTGGGTTAAGTTTGTTCTGAGCAGAGTTCATGATGATTTCATGTGGTTAGTAGAGAAACCATTTAAAATCACCAAGGAAATCATTCATTTGATCACCGGTTACCCTATTTATGATCATGCCCGAGCTCAGAAAATGATATCACAGAAGGAATTGATTAGTTTAATCGGAGTAGAATCTGATTGCAGAGGACTGAAACTGAACAATGTGACAGATGCAGAGCTAAAGTTTGCCATTAGAGTAATAGGTTATTGTTTCTTCCAATCGGCAAGGGAAAACAGTGTACCCTGTGCAGCAGTCGATTTAGCATATAAAATTGTGAAGAAAGGCATGAAAATAGATCTATGTGAAGTATTGATTAAAAACCTGTTTGAGAATCTAAATACCATAAGGAAGCCAAAGAAGAACAACTCGGCTAATACACGAAAGTTTGGATCACTTTTGGTATGCATGTTTTTCTATTTTGAGAAATTCTTTCCATCAGTCGGTAATGTAGTTTGGGAGCTACACTGACCAATCACCCATCAAATCAATGACTTCATCAAGAAGCTAGGTGATAACTTTAATGATATTATGGATGATTACTTTAGTAAGTTTCAAGAAAAGATGCATAACAGGTATAGAATTCCACCCAAGTTAGTGGAGAAATTCAAAGATGACATATGTTTTGAAGTAGACATTGACTACTGCTATGTTAATGTTGTGGAACCGAGAACTCAATCTTTCCCACCTATGGGTTATGAGATTGATTTTGACATCACACAACATCAGATAGATGTTTTTCTCACTTTACCTAGGCATGCTATTGAGCTAAGATACGGTACATATGAAGAAGTGAAAGAGAAAGTTAAGATGAGCATTGTAGTGCCCAAGGCTACAAGGAAGGCAACTAAAATGATCAAGGTATTAACGGAGAAATTTGGAGAAGGTTCTTCCTCCACACCCGTCAAGGGCACTCTAGCCATCACTGAGGAGGAATCTGAAGCCCAGGAGGTAGCTATTACATTGAGCACCGAGTTTCCTAAAGGGAAAGTTTTGAAAAGGAAGAAACAAGATACATCAAAGGTATCACCGACTCCTCTAGCAAAGCGACCTAATACAAGAGCATCTGCAACATCACCGAGTAAGAAACCAAAGAATGTTGTCGCACCCAAGGTAACAAAAACTTATAAGAAATCTACTCGGAGACTCATTTTGGCTAAAGAGTCTAGTGACACTGAATTTGAAGACAAAAGTAAATTTCATATTGTCAAGAGTAAAAAGGAAAATGTACATAGTGTTGAAAATTTTTGTGCTAATCTGAAGCAATATGGTGGATTTGGATCATTCAGATATGTAAAATATGAATCCAGAAATGATGTAGAAAAGAGACAAATTGAAGAAGTCGTAATCTGCACTCTTTTGAAATTCTGATTGGTCCCATTGGAAGTAACTAACTCTCTTCCAAAAGAATTGTATTCCCATATTGATAACAGGTGGACATATGCCATGGACTCGGAAAAGCAGATGAGAGAAAGAAGTCTGGTACATCTCTTTCCAGAAATATCGGTAGATGAGATCAAAGAACATCTGAAAAACTACCACAAAAACTTCCTAGTCAAGCAAAGAGCCTTAAAATTGATTAATGGACTTTACTTGGATGTAGAGAATGAAACCAAAGAAAAGTGGTAGGAAATCTTTCAAATCAAGAATGCTAGTGAACAAGCTGAAGTTGAAATAGTTAATGTCACTGAGCAAGATCCTGATATCACCGAGCAAGACCCTCCTGACACTATACAAATTGATGAGGATATCATGGACATCGAGGCACCAGAACAGGAAATGATAGAAGGGAATGCTTATGCCCAACTTGTATCCAGTGAGTCAGTTTTGGAACAAGTTCAAATCCTCAGGTCAATCAGCTTGTTTCAACCGAAACCCCCCAAGATACTGAACAAAGAACAGATGGTCACAAGTCTACAAAAGGAGAAGCTACTTCTCAAGCCACCGAGGAACAGACCTCTCAAGCTCCATCGAGCACTAAAAATGTTACAACCGAGACACCAAGCACAAAGACACCAAAGGACACTATAGAGGCTAAAGAAACCGACCAAAGTGTTGCCTCTACCGAGCAACCTACCGAGGGTCAACAAGCCTCCCAAGCCATTGTCTTAGTTCAACCGATGAAAGCCTCATCTTCTAGAGAAAAGAAAATAAAAAAGCATAGTTTCAAATTAGATCTGTCAAAACCAATAGTGTTGCCAAATGTTGATATATCCAAATTGAAAGGGCAAGCACTCATTAAATTCAATGAACTATGCAAAGCCAAAGCAGAACAGGAGAAGCAAATGGCTATTCAAAAGAAAAACAAAGTACTTCAAAAGGTGAAAGCACTCTTAACCGATATGCTACCTAAAGCTACATTGACAACAGATGCAGCCATCCATGTTCAACTGGATGAACTCCTAACCAAGATAGAGACATTTGGAGTAGATGCATCTGAATACTTGAGCAAATTGAAGGACAAAGAGCTCACTGCTAAAATGATTGAAGAGGTACAGAAAGCTATTGCTATTGGCAAAGTAAAACTTGTCAAATTTATTGTTGAGTTGACCCCTCAACTCAAGAACATTCTTTATTTATTTCAGAAACTCTGTACATTCTCTTTATTCATTAAAGATATTAAAAATAAAATAGAAGTGATTGAGAAAGAGATCACCAATCTCTCAAATAAGTTGACCACTGAGCCAAATTCTATTCAGCATTTTTATACAAAGTTACAAAAGCTCATGGCTCAACAATTGGAACTCGGGAATGAAGAGCACAAAATAAGGATGGACATTATGACTCTTCAAACCTTATTCATTCCACACTTGTCCTTTGTCCAAGAATAGATCAAAAAAGCTACCTCCCTATCCACTCAGCCAGAGGGAAGCACCTTAGATGGACTAATTTCACTGTTAGCTGACATTACAGCTCAGAATTCACTCATGGACAGTGTCAAGGATGCCCTCTATGTCACTCTCACCGATGCAAAGACAAAGTATAAATCCATTTTTGACCAATTGCCACCACCTAATGGTAACCAAATTTTGATGTTTGTCAAGAAGGGGGAGTATAGTATCAAAGTACCAAAGGGGGAGTGGAGTATATAGGGGGAGTATATCGAGCAGAACACAGTATCAAAATGCACAGTTAATTTTGACAGTGAACCGAGCAGTAAATACAGAACATTGATCACCGAGCATGCAAAATCAGGGTTTTGTATAGTATATTGATAAGGGGAGTATATCTGAATATACCATTTTATTGACTAATGTATATACTGTCTGTTTAGTCAAATTTTGTAAGTATATAGATTTTTGAGTTATGACTTTGAAAGTAGTTTTGTCAAACACATCAACTAATGTCAAAAGGGGAGATTGTTACTACTTATTAAGTTGTCATTAATTTTATATCCAAAGTCATTCTATATACTCCAGTCAGTTACTGCTACCAAAATATTCAGTCGGTAAGCACAGAGCAGTCGGTTATAAAAGAAAGTAGTCACAAAGCCTAGTATACACCGAGCTGTGTACCGAGTAACATTCCATGTCTACTGAGCAGCAATAATGATACACCGAGTGAAACGTGTTACCAGATTCATTGAACCTAGACACACATAGGAAAACATGTTACAAGATCAAGGAACAAAGAACCGTTATCACATTGGAAATTGCACTTAAAGATTTTGTATGATTTCAAGGTCATCTATCCAATGAAATATTTTGTATGGTTATTCAATCGATAAATCATGTTTATAAGATTGAAGCAATGAACAGATCACCGACATAAGAGATCTATTTATACAACATGGATTAAGGATAAAAATATGGAAATACAAAGGTGTATGAAGCAAGACATGTGTAATAGATAAGGAATCACTAAAGTATTGCGACTGTCAGAGACACAGAGGTCACCGAGAAGGATTTCAGAGAACAGTCAAGGAACAAAGTAAACGAAACGGTTTATCGAGTTACTCTATGGGTTACCGAGGTATGCTATAAGCAAGGTAATCTCATTTTGAGCACATAGAATCTGCTATAACATTTCAGATGTAAAGTTGCAGATATTTGTAATGATTTTATTGTAATATTTTGAAGTTGTAAGAGAAACCTTTAACAGGGTAAAAGACTCTAACAAAGTCTATAAATTGTAAAGCCTTTAACCAGGTGCATCATTTAGTTTAAGTGTTATAAAATCCTTTAGCAAGGTAGATCTAACGATCGCAATACTCCTAACAGGGTAAGCTATCAGAAATAGCTGAACATGTAGCTCTAACCGAGCACTTTTTATTATTGCAGTAGTGAAGTTGTGGGTGCCATCCCCACCGCAGTTTTTCTCTCTAACCAAGAGTTTCTACGTAACCAAAATATATGTGTTATGGAGTGAATCATGTATGATTGTTATTTATTTGTTTTAGCTTTATGTTATGTTACAACAGTTTTTGGTTTATGCATAACAGTAAAGATATTGTTGAAGAAAGGATTTGAAGTACTGATTCACCCCTCCCCTCTTAGTATAGAGCTAGAATACCCTTGGAACCAGATTTGCATGATGATTATGAAGTACTTCACATTGGAGGGCTGCTAAAAGGTATTTTATTACTATCACTTGCCCCTTCTTAACCATTTTCATAATAATGATCTCATTTGCTTGTCATTTTTTCTGTTGCATTCTTTGGAGGTCCCTAAAAATGGGGATAAGTCGCTCACCCCCTGCATCATTGCCTCATTTACAGGTTGTACAATTTCCATCCGTCTCTGTGCCCTCCTAGGAAGCTCATGACTTACCAACCCTTGTTGGCTGCTTCACATCCCCTCTCGGCCTTCTTTAGTGGCCTTGCTTTCCCCAAGTTTTTTTAATTTGTGAACCAAGATTTCACTGCCCCTCAGTTCCCCTCCTTTGTTTCTATCTTGGAGATTTCCCTGCACTTTGTGCCCTTTTCCTCGGCGGGGAAAGATAAAACCCATACTCAGACCAAGGGCAAAGGGAAATCCCCCTCAAAATGTAAAATAATTGTCATTGACAATTCTTCTTCTGATGATTTAGAAGATGAAAACCCTACCCTGGAGACTGGAGGAAGGAGGAGGTCCCACAAAATTGCTTCAACGGGTTCCTTGGAGAAAAAGATAAAAAACCAAAATGTCTCAAGCTCTGATGAAGAGGAGGAGGATGCTCATGGAAAGGATGGGGGTGTTATGTTTAGGGCGAAGGGTGGTGAGGAAATTAAGGTGTTGATGCATGGGATTCGGGAAGACATTTCTGGCCCCCTTACTAATGTTGGGAAGGCTACATTAGTTGAGGAACTTGTGGACGAAATTAACCTTGTGGACCCTGATCAGGTTATGAATATGATGGACCAGGACACTAACACTATTGGTGTCCAAACTATTACTGTCCCTAAGGATGATGTGGCTAAGGAAGCAATGACCCGTAAGGATGACAAGGAGAATTTAGGAGTGGAAAATTTGATCAATCAGGACAAAAACAAGGATAGCAAAGAAGAGGAAGATATTCCCTAGGGGATCCCTACCATTGAGCAACTCCAGAACATTGGCGGTAACGTCAAGGACCTTCTGAAATGCATTGATAGCTTGGGCCTACTTCCGGAGGTTAAGGACATCAGGGAAGAGATAAAGGCAATCAAACAAGAGATGGATGAACGCGATAAACAAATCATTAGTGTTAACAAATTATGTCTGCAGGTGTTGCATAGCTCGACGTTAACCCTCTCCCTTCTACGAGAGCGCACTACTACTGATGATGCGGATAAAGATGAAGCCAGGGAGTTGTATAATTTTTTGTATAATGACTAGAATAGGGTCATTAAGATGAACGGGGTACATAAGTCGACCCTAGTCGATTTCCTTTTGGTCTTTGTTTTGGTGGGGGTCCCCCTTGTTTTGTTGCTCTAAACTCTTTTTTTATTTTTATTTATTTTGGAATGACTGTTGTTAGTGCTGTTATGGTGTTATGTATAGTTCTTGCTATGTAAAGGGTCATCGCCCTGGTTCTCACTGCTTTTTTAATCAAAAACAATTTTGGAGGTGTCCAACAAGATCTTAAAAAGAGTAGACCATTAGTTGTATATTAAGTCATTTTATTAGTTTGTTGATATTGACATCACATAATTTATTGCTTTTTAAATCTAAAGGATACATTTCTTTCAATTATTAGTTCTTGGCAACGTGGGATACTATTGCATTCGTGCAATATTTTTCTTTAATTAATTTAACCAATCAATTTATAGAATCAAAATCTTTGAATACAAATTCTATAATTTAGATTTAATTTTTTATTTTAAATAATTGTAAAATTGTTATTTTACTGTTTTCTTATTGATTAGAGTAAGTAGAAAACTCAATTTTTAAAAAAAAATTACATTTATTTCTTACTATATTAATTACTTTGGAAATCAACACAAGTTTTCTACAGATAGTCTGCAACTATTAATACATTTATGTGTAGAAAGTTTCAGTGTATTATACATTTTCGTATTGAAATTATTGCCAAGTGCATTAATGAATGAATGTTTTCAATAATGTCCACGAGGCCAAACAGCCTATGGGACCCACAGATAGCTAGCAAAGAAGGCATGCAAAGCCCGAACAAATCCAAACTGTTAAACCTCTTTCTCCTTCTCCTTTTGCATCTTGGATCTTCTGATGTGTAACTTGATTAGGAATTCTGCAACTTTTGGTATCTTTTCTTCGTCAAATAGACTACTTAAGGTGTTCACATTTAGTGTCTTAACATACTTACTTCGGATGTCACTGTAGGCTAGGCACTCCATGATGTAATGCCATTCAGTCTCCACCACCCCTTGCATACAATATCTACACCTTTTATCTTCCCATTCCTCTTTGGTTATCATCCATCTCCCAGTTTCACATCTAAGTTGATGTGAGTTGGTCCTTATTTGAGAAATTAGCATTTTTGCCTTCCACTTTATGTCCATTCCTATGTAGTTATTTTGTGTATGGTCATGTGTAGGATTGAAGTGTTTGATATAGTATTCTTTTTTCCTCCCCAATTGACATGCCCACATGTTTTCTTTGAATTTTTCTTGTAAGTATTTATTTAATTTCTCCAATGTTATCCAGACAGTCTTGTAGGTTAATACTCCATTTATTCATCCATTTAAAGTTTTGTTTCATCCATGTGCTCTTCCTTCTATTTAATTTCTCCCTTGTTGCCATTTTTGGCCAGCGATGTATCTCCATGTTTTCTAACGTCCTCAAGTAGCTTAGCAATCAAAACATAGTTGATGCCTCAATAGGGAAAGCCTCACCTCCGCTAGGACAACCTCATATGGGATAGATGATTTAATCTTGAGACTGGTCATAATTAAATGATTTTGCAATCTCTCTATTTGCCTCCACTTCCTTGTTGAAGCATTGCTGCCCCATACCTCACATTCGTACAATACCACCAGAACCACAAGAAGCCCAAAAAGAGTTTTCTTAGTTTTCCAATCCCATCGTTTTGCTCTTTTGCATCTATTTTGGAGTGAATATAAGTCTTTCCATCCTCCTTGGGTCCTTTTTGTTTTACATGTTTCCCAATTGAGTTTATTGTGAAAATCTAGGCCAAGGTACTTATATTCATTGACCACTTGTAAGGTGTTTCCCTCAAAGACAAATTCTCTATGGACCTTCTTTCTTTTCAGGGTAAAGATCATGACCTTGGTTTTGCTAGTGTTCACCTGCATCCCCACCTCTTGGCAAAATTGTTCTAGAGCCTTCAAGTGTTCTTTCAAATCTTGTGTTGTTTTTGCCATTAAAACAAGGTCAGCAACATATAAAAGCAGCTTGATTACATAGTTGGTAAGATGAACACCCCCACCCCCAAACTTGTCTATCCATTCCTCTAACTTGTCAATATATAGCCCAAATAGGGTAGGAGATAATGGGCAACCCTGCTTGACCCCAATGTCACTTCTAAAACATTTTGATAGTCCTTATTTTGTTCATAACTTAGCCCAAACTTGGTCATACAATCTATGAACAACAGCTCTATATTGTACTGGAATTTCCAACTCTTCCATTCTACTCCACAATTTACCTCTAGGTACTGTGCCAAAAGCTTTTTTGAAGTCCACAAAACAACAAAAGACTTTCCCTCCTTGTTTATCCCATGCCTTCTCAATCAAGTGTTTGAGTGTTATGCAATGATCAATGGTAGAATATTTTGGTTTAAAGCCCGCTTTCCCGTTTGCTCTCTTTCCCTCCTTTTCATCCCAACTACTGATTCACCTCTGTATCATGCTCCTAAAATTTTTACCGAAGAGAGGATTGATCATTATAGTGCGGTAATTTGAGGGGTCATTGATGTCACCGCTTTTGAGAAAAGGGATGATCACACTAGGTGACCAATTTGTTGGAAACCCATTTTAGATGACTCCATTGAATATTCTTTTGATGTGAAGCATGAGGATTTCTAATCCCCACCTTAAATGTTCTGCATGTATGCCATCTATGTCTCGAGCTTTACCCATTGCAAGCTTTCTAATTCCTTCTCTAATATTGTCTAAGGAAAAGAGTTTACTTCTTGATCTGATCATCAGAGGGCTATCTTTGTCTTGATCTCTTTCATATAGCTGCTTTGCATATTCTATTTATTGAAGATTTGTGATATTTTTTTTTTTTGCCTATGTCTCTTTGCTGCAACTCTTTCCAAAAGCCCCTTGGATTTTGTCTCCCAAGCTTAATCAATTCTTTTCTTCTTGTTTGCATGTACTCCTCTTTTTTCATTCTCACTAGTTCTGTATATTCCTTGTTGTTACCTCGTATTTTGACCATTTTCTTTGTTGCCTTACATTCTTCATCATACCATGGGTTTGCGAGGAAGCTATTCTTATTGTCCTTTTTAGGTCTAGACCTTTTGCACGAGTTCAGAGCCCCGAGAATTATAGATGTCAACTTTATGCTACCGATCATTTATTTGTTTGATTTGACTAACCCATTAACACCCTCTTCTTGCAGTTGTTTTTTGAGTATTGTTTGAAAGATTTCTTGATTTTCATGTGTCAAGAGGATAACTCCTTGAGTGACCTCCTTCTTTTCTAATTGTTGCATCTCCTTTTGATGTTGATTGTCATTTTGCATGCCAATCTTAACATATATTGGGATGTGATCTGATTTTATTTCTATGGGACATTCCTTCACCACAATATTTATTACACTTGTCACAAGATTCTTTGAGCTTATAACATAGTCCACTACAATCTGACCATTATAAGTGTGACACGTAATGTTCCCTGAGCTCAACCAAGCCTTTAAACTGTTGCATATTATCAAATCATACAAACTGCAAACTCCTAGCAATTCTGCCCCATAATGTGTGATAGCTCCCTTCTCATCTTGAGACATTCTTTCCCATAATTTTGACATGTGTGCTCTTTGAAAAATAAAAAGCAAGTTTAGGGGAAATGCATGGTAATAAGAGAGTAGAGAAAGTTAAAACAAGGAGAGACATATGTTTGCTTTAATCCTTTTGCCTACATTAATTACCAAATCCTTAGTGAGTGGACTCCACACATATATCCTATAGTAAGATTTTTAATTTTTTATTAAAAAAAAAATTATTTAATATTTATAAGTATGCGCATAAGGTGGTCCAAGGGGTTGAGCTTAATTGGTTAAAACACTGAGTTCTCACTGTGGAGACCCAAGTTCAACTCCCAATATGAACATCTAAAATGAATTCTAAGTTGTGACTCTTGGCCTTCCATAAAAATGGGGAAGGTTTAGGGTCAATCTAATCAAACATAATAATAATAATAATTCAAAATACTGCAGCTTCGGCCTATTACCTATCAAAAAAAAAAGTATGCGCATAAGGTGTAATTTGGTTGGTGAATGTATAGGGAAAAAAATAATGATATATTTTTGCAAATCTAATGTTAAATTTTATTATTATTATTTTATTGAAATGATTTGAGATATATTGAAATGAAAGGTAGAATCAATTAAATAATAATTAGAAAATATTTTAAACTATTTTCTAAATATTACAAGTATTCAACTTGGATGGGAAAAATGTAGCAAAAAATTAAACTACCTACAAATTTATATAAATACAAATTTTAATCTTATTATGTAATGTTGACTTCAATTTTTTTAATTTTTGTTAGTAATTTGTTGAAAAATAGTTAGTTCTTTGATATGTTGATTGAGCTATGCAAAATATTTAGCTTAATAGGTATACACTATAAAAATATTGCACATATATTTAAGGTTTAACATTATTTTTTATTTTTGGAACTTTATTTTTATTCCATTTCCAATTTTTTTTATGTTCAACATTATTTCTTAAAATTTCGAATGTAATCGGGTTTCGGATCCCTTAAAACCTGTTTTTACTTAATCAAAAACATTATTTCTTAAAAAAAAAATCCCTCTTTCTTCACACACAAATTAATTTTAGTATTATCTATAACACATTTATTGACATAATATTTTTGTCTTTAGGAATCAAGATTTTTTAAAATATTTCTTCTCACTATTGTAATATTGAAAAACATATGTATTTTATTTATTTAATTTTGATGGAAGCTATTTTCATATAATATATTATTTAAAAGTATATTTTAGTGTTAAATTTGATTCATAATTTCATCCTTTTATATGAATGGTCAAATACAATTTTATATGTTATCTATATATAAAAGTGGTATTATGCCTCAACTTTCTATTTTTAAAATAGAAACTTATTATACATATACATTTATCTCTTGCATCTCTTTTTATTCCCATGTCCTCTTATTCTCTCTCCCTTTTCTTTAATATCTCCATCTCCATACACATATCTCTACTTTCCTCTCCAACTATTATTCTAATATTAAAAATATTAAATAATAAATTAATATATATTATTGCAATTATTGAATATATTCAATTA
Source organism: Cryptomeria japonica (assembly GCF_030272615.1). Taxonomy (NCBI): domain Eukaryota; kingdom Viridiplantae; phylum Streptophyta; class Pinopsida; order Cupressales; family Cupressaceae; genus Cryptomeria; species Cryptomeria japonica. Next base: position 8,006,818 of record NC_081412.1, on the reverse strand, counting down.
ATAAATCCTGATTATGATCGAAACATTGATATGTAAATTTTTTTACAACAATCAAATCTAGAAGTCAAAGCATGAAACAATATAGACTGTGGAAAGTAGATATTATTCATTAATAGATCCTCTCCTATCATGCTGAAGCTATTCTGGGTCTAAAACAGACCTTTCATACAGTGTGTTAACGACAAGTTACTCAATCACAACCATTTATTACAAAATCGATCGACGGTGTAAAATGCACGTCAATCCCTACTGACATTTTGAAACCAGAATAGAGGCTTCCCTCTTCTCACCCAGGCCTGGAATTTGACGGACGGCCACCCCTGCCTGTCATATAATTTTTTATGACGGTTTAGTAATTTTAATGTCTTTCATTTTACGTTTTTAAAAAAATGTTAAGTGTCAATTTTTTTTTAATTTGTGAATAGTTTAATATAAATTCTTTAAGCTTCATAGAATTGAAGTTCCAATAAAATTCAATTGAGGTGAAAAGAAATAATTCCATAAAAAAAAGTAAAACTTTGAAAAACAATGATAAATTAGTAATGCACTAAAAAAATCTTAAATTTACTTTTAAGTTTCTAAATTCAACCCAAAAATCTTGTTTATTATAAAAATAGATACCATTTTAGATTTTTTTATTACAATATTTTAAAAAATTAGAAATGATTATATCTTATCATTTCAATTGTTAGAAGTTTCTATATTGATATTTAAGACAATCTTTAAAAAATATTAAAAACTAAATTGACAAAATTTCTAAATTTATATAAGAAAAACATACTAAAAATTCATATAAAAATAATATAAAATTAGAAATAATTATATCTTAATCATACCATTTTAAAATATTCTAAATAAATTCATATATTTATAATAAACATTGTAAAATAATATATATCAATATATATTACCTATTATAATATTTTACGGCTTATTAATAATTTTAAGTGTCATATATACGGTTTGTGGAAAAAATAGCGTGTCGGTACTTAGGTCCACTAGTTTTATTAGTTGTAATATACAGTCTAAAAGTACAAAAACGGCCATATAGCCTGTCAAATTCCAGGCCTGTTCTCACCTGATCAAAAAGTCCAAAAAAGGTATGCCGTGCTTCAATAATTTTTTTCACCGGCCGTGCTTGACCAAACAGATATTAATTTTACTGCCGTTTCTTTCCCGCGTAGAAATTGCAGAATACATTTATATCCAATCTGCAAAAGAACGCGGCAGTCTTTGACTTTAGGTATGGGTGGCTCTGTGGTTGTATAATGCCCTCAATATAAATAAAATATTTATTAAATAAATTATAAAATAGAATCACAACTATATAAAAATCACAACTGATGGCTACATAACACAACTGATGGCTCTGTGGTTTTTATATGCATAACACAACTGATGACTACATTCTAGACTAGATTTATTAGCTAGTTATAGATAAAGATGATCTCTGTGGGAATCTACCTCGATTGGGTTTATACCCTGTTCTCATTATTGGTTTTAGTGCAGGTGATATCTTGTCAGAAATGTGGGTGTTCCAGTGATATCTGTTGTAGCCAGTATGGGTATTGTGGAACCACCACAGCCTACTGTGGAGAAGGTTGCAAGGAAGGTCCATGCACTGTTAAGAGTTCCAATACCTCCTCAGGGGCATTTAATGTTCTTAATGACACCAAAACCATAGAACTATTTAATGGTATTCTGTCTGGTGCCTCAGACAACTGTGAGGGGAAGGATTTCTATACATTCAATTCATTTAGAGTTGCAGCAAATGCCTTTCCTGGTTTTGGAAGCACAGGATCAACAGAGATTGCCAGGAGAGAAGTGGGAGCTTTTTTAGCTAATGTGGTTTTCCAGATTGGAGGTGATCCAACTAACAATTTTTTTCTATGTTTTACTGATAATCCTTTTTGGTTAGACTGAAGGACTTTTACAAAGTACGTTGATAGGCTTTTGTTTCGCTCCAATCTTGTTGACTCTGATTCTTGAACTACAGATTTCTGCTATGTCAATGCAACCAATAAAAGTGTGATAGACTGTGATGAGACGAACACTACGTATCCCTGCGCCAATGGAAGGAGATATTACGGGCGTGGTCCATTACAGTTAAGTTGGTAAGTTTTCTCGCACTTGCATTTCATTGATCTATTTGAATTAGTTGCCAGTAAAATTAAATTAATTGTGAAAATAATGAGCTTATAATCTATAAAACTTTCAAAAGGTGGAAATCTTCTTAATTTGATCTATAATCTCAAGTTTAAAGGGAAACAAACACTGCCTATGCATAGAAAGTGTCGTCCCAAATAGTTTGCTCAGTTATATATAGGACTTAGATTTCTGAATTATATTCATTAGAACTTTAAATTAGGTTTAAATGTAAATCCATACCAAAGACCAAACTGGTTTACAAGGAGGTATGCGCACAGAACTGTAGGAATTTGAATTTGGATCCTTATACATAACAGACAAGATTGAAAGGCTCCAACTCTTGTAATATTAACCGTATTAGTGGTTACTTATCTTTGTACAGGAACTACAACTATGGAGCTGCTGGGACTTACCTCAATTTGAACTTACTAAACCAACCAGACCTTGTATCCACCAACTCTACAATCTCCTTCAAGGCTTCCCTCTGGTTTTGGATGAACAATTCTGACTGTCACAGTGCTATTGTTTCTGGACAAGGCTTCATAGAAACTGTTAAAGGTCTAAATAGTGCAGCATGTGATAGCCCTCAGGATGTTTCCCAGAGGGTTGACAGCTACAAATCATACTGTCAGCAACTTGGAGTAGACCCTGGAACAAATCTAACATGTGACATAACATCAATATCCGCTGGAGGAAGAAGAAAATCTAAGAAACTAACACCCATATTGTTAGGAAGCATAGGAGGAGGAGCTTTCCTATGTTTCTTGATCTTATTCTTCTGCAGGTTTCGTATTATACAGCTAAGGAGACATAAATCAGGTGCAGGTCTAGGTATGTACACATTTGAAAAAATATCAGTTAATTAGTTAGTTACAGTTGCCATTTATGTTAGTTCTAATATTTTGAAAGTGAAATTTAGGTGCTGACGAAATAGAACCTGCAATTATTAATTTCAATTACAATTATGAAGTTCTTCAAGAAGCAACTAAAGGCTTCTGTGCTGCAAATAAACTTGGGCAAGGAGGTTTTGGTGAAGTTTATAAGGTAAAACTTGAAGCAGTCGGTAGATTTATCTGGAATCTGTTTCCACCATTTTCCTAGATTGTGCATAAATAACACCTTAGTGCATACTCCATGAAAGTACATAAAACTATGTAAAACATGAAGACAAAATGATTACTAGCCGTTTGGATGGCGGGTTCAGTAGACTACCTAAACAGTTCATTTTGTTTTTCTTCTACTTGCTATGGTTGTACTCTTCTAGCTTGGTGTATTTCCCCATTAGTTCTGTTTAATTCATCAAGTTTAGTGTAAATCAGAGTCCTATCTCTTCCTTATTCTGTAGTTTTGATATCGCACTGATCTATTACAATTACTTGTGGAAATTTATACAGTTTCTTTCTTTCTTGCCTTCCAGAGCAGTAATTCTCGAGTGTTTTACGTTCACACTACTCCTTGGCTACATAGCTTACACATACATCACCAAAATTCCATGATATTCTAAATTTTGATGTTCTTATATCTGCTTCTTCAGATTGCAAGATAAATCGTAGGAGCAGGTGGTGCTACATTTTGAAGTAGACAATGATATTTAGAAGATGTTTTACTGAATGAACCATGAACTTATTTTCAGGGGACACTCAAAGATGGAAAAGAGATTGCTGTGAAGAAGCTCTTTGTAACACAATCAACACAAGCCATGGAGGAATTCCACACGGAAATTAAGATTGTTAGTGGTTTTCTCCATAGAAATCTCATCCGTTTGCTTGGGTGTTGCAGTAAGGGGCAGGAGCGATTCCTAGTTTATGAATTTATGCAAAACAGGAGCCTTGACAAGCATTTGTTTGGTAATGAGTTCAACTCGCTTCTTTAAAGATTTGATTTCCAAGTATAATATTTCATATTCTCATTCCATGGTGACTGAAACTCTGGAAACAAACAGGGCAGGGGGGAATTTGTCTCAAATGGATAGATCGTTTCGAAATAATAACAGGCACAGCTCGTGGTCTTGTATATTTGCATGAACATTCTCACTTTCCCATTGTACACAGAGATATCAAAACTCCCAACATCCTTCTTGATGAAAACCTGCAACCTAAAATAGCAGATTTTGGACTGGCCAAATTTTTCCCAGAAGATAAGACACATCTTACAACCAGGGTGGGTGGAACCATGTAAGTCATTAACTAACTGATTTACTTTTCCTTCGGAAATGCATGAAGTGCTCCTCTTGTTCTAAGCTAGCAGTATTTTCACTGCCCTTTGAGATGCTTTTACCATTTATGGACTACAGTATAATTTATTTTCTTTCTTAGTTACTGACGTAAGTTTGCATTGTAATACTCCAAGTACTATAGAATCTCGCAAACTCACACTTTTTTATCAATTACAGTGGATATACTGCTCCTGAATATGCTGTGCATGGCCAATTAACACAAAAAGCAGATGTTTATAGCTATGGAGTGATTGTCCTAGAGATTGTGAGTGGAAAGAAATGCAGCAATACTGGACTTCCGCATCCCATGGAGCTTCTTTTGCAATGGGTATGTATGCTTCCTAAATTTATGCCGCAACATAGGAAATGAAATGGTGTTCACCACTAGTCTGGTGGACGTTTTGTAGAATCTATTGGAATTAAAATCATACATACAATGATATAAATTATACTATTAGTTTCTATAATATAAAAATTTATACTGGTGTCCACAAATAACTGAAATAGGCAAGAATGATCATACAAGTAGAATATTACCAGAAAATAATCACCTACAACACTGTGGAAGTATCAAAACAGCTAACTAAAATGTACAATCCGATGTTGATCATCATGAAAATGGCTAACTAAAAAGTACAATCCAATGTTGATCATCATGGAGTGTGAGATGTGTCCCGAAGATCGAGTCTACCGATGTCATTTAGAGAATGATCCGACGTGAAGACAAACGTTGATATTATTCTTAAGGATGGAACATTGGCATTTGGTGCCAAACACGCGAAGCTGTAAGCTCGCTGAGCTTCAAGAGGGAAGCTAGCAGATAGTATTAACTATTACGTATTCTTTCTTTGAGAATAATTGAGTGTTTTAGTTATTTTCATGTAAGTAGTTTCTCTCCTCAATCTACATTGTATGTTATTGGTAGTTCCGAAAATAGTTATGACAATTTGATAGATTGTAGATAAACGATGCACCACCAAATCTGGGACTAACTAAATGTCTCTTCCCATATTTTAAGTTAAGTTGAGAAAATGGGGAGGGGGAGGATGGTGGGGCAACAGTAGTGGTTAGAAACTGTCCTGTTTCTTGGGGAAAAACAAATAAGTGTCGATAGTTTGGTTGATGGAAGAGACAAGCTGTGATAGATTTGTACAGAGAGGAGCTAGAAAAGAGGTTTTTGTATGTTGTTATTCAAGCAGTTCATATAGAGGCATTTTGGCAGACTTAGCGGGGACAAATAAAATGGTTTCTGTAGTTTTCATTTTCGGATAATAAGAGTTCTTTGTAATTTCTGATAACTGTTTGGTATTGCTTATCTTCACTGTATTTTCACTTTTGATTCTGCTGTTCTCAATTTATGTTTGATATTGCTCACCTACACTATATTTCTCTTCTACTCTGTTGTGTTCAATTCTATACCTGGAACAGGATTTGAATTTGCAGCAATAGAGGTTGTTTGCATCAATTTAGGTTCAATCAAACAAAGATGACCCAAAAGAAGGGGGAATCCATCTGAACTGAGGAGCAAGATGCAGAAGGAATCCAGGGCCATAGATAAATAATGGTGAAGAATGGCTTAGGAGATTAGAAGCCATTGAAGCCATAATAAATTAAGATGACTCAAATGCATCTAGGGCAGTAGAACATTCATTGAAGCTATGTCCAAACAATGATCTAAAGTGAAGGTTAAAATTTCAGATTTTAAAGGTGAATTCACCTCAGATTTATTCACAGACTAGGTCCAAGAGTTGGAGTGGAGAGGTATTTTGAGATGGAAAACATTGATAAAGATAATCATAAAAAGGTGAAAATTGCAGCTTCAAAATTGAAGTCTCGTGATGCTCTATGGTGGGAGAATTTGTTAAGTACTAGGAAAGATAGGGAAAGCACAAATCAGGCTGTAGCCCAAGATTTTGAAACACCTTAAGAGCTAGATTCTTTTTGTGATAGATTTCTGGATGCTCTGTTCAAAGAAGTTCAAAACTTAAGGCAAAGGGGTCAATTGGTACAAAGCTATATAGAACAATTTATGATGGTGCAAACCCAAACTAATATAAAAGAGAATGAAGAGCGAGAAGTAGATAGGTATGTTAATATCCTAAGGTTTTAGCTTCAAGATAAACTAGCCTTAGTCAAGGTCCCTTGGATGAGACATATGAACATGCCTTAAAAGCAGAGAGAAAACTAAATTGGAAGAGCAAATGGCAAATAAGAAGGGTGATAGCAACTTGAATAATGAAAAGAAAGTTCCTCCAGATGAGAAGAGCCCAAGGGAAATGTGAAACCTCACTTTAGAGGAAGGGAGGGCCCTAGATGCAGGGGATGATGATGACAATCTTTTGGAGATTGGAAGCCCTTAAGATGCTTCATATACATTGAAGCTCACAAAGCTCAAGATTTCCCAATAAATCATAAAAATTCAAAAGAGCAATGTCAATAGAAGAAGAGGAGCCACAGGCCATTGAACTAGAGGCTGACACTGGAGAAAATATGATGCTATGAAGGACCTTAGTGGAAGGAAACAAACCATCTACAAACAATGATTGGATGATAACATACTTGAGACAAGATGCAAAGTGTCAAGGAAAGGTACGGAAAAGTGATAATCGATGGTGGATCAATAGAAAATTTCATAGGTACTAGTAAGATAAGGTACTCTGTGATATAGTACCTATGGATGTTTGCCACTTGTTACTAGGCGAGCCCTGGGAATATGACAGAAACGCAGTCCACCATGGCAGAGAAAATACTTATAGATACAACAAGAGGGGAAACAACACATTTTGAAACCCTCTAAAGAAGGCTTGACTAAAACATAGTTCTATCCTTGTTTACGGTGGGCTAGAAGGGGTGAGTTTTTCAGAGTCTCTAAAGGATATATTTGATCTTTTAGAGAAAAGGCAACGTCTAGTCAGCAAGAGGTCCCATTAGAAGTGCAGAAATTGCTAAATCAATATTCAGATTTGACTCATCAAATTTACCAGCTGGTTTGTCTCTTCCATAGGGCATCGTGCATCAAATTCATTTAATTCCAACTGCCAATCTCCCAAAAATTTGTCAGGGAAAGCTAAGTTCATGTGCGTTAGCTTCTTTTCTCTCCCTGAAGAAAAGAGGGAAATGGAGGTTATGTATAGATTCTAGAGCCTTTAAAAAATCGCTATGAAGTACCAATACTTATTGACAAGAATGGATGATATCTCAAATTTCATCTCAAGTCGTCGATATCTTCTCCAAAATTGACCTCGAACACAATTATCATTGAATTCAAATTCGTAAGGAGCTCAATGGAAGACTACCTGCAAAACCAAGGATGGTTTATATAAATGGACAGTGCTATTGGCTTGCCCAATGATATGGCTACTTGCATGTGAACAATTAATTCAAGTATTTTCACCTAACTATACCAGGCTTTGATAAAACAAATTACAGTAGAGTGTGATGCATCAAGCTGCCAATCTCCCAAATCAAGTTGCTTATAGATTCACTCCTCTAGATAATGAGGAAATGAAGTAGCAGATTACTGAATTATTGGACAAGGGATTCGTAAGGGAAGCATGAGTCTGTGTGACACACCTGCTTTGCTCTCCCCAAGAAAGGAGGTTATATATGCACTCTAGAGCCTTTAAAACATTAAAAAGTTCATTGTGAAGCACCAATATCCATTACCATGAATGAATGACATATTAGATTGTTTGTCAAGGACCAAGATCTTCTCAAAAGTTGTTCTCAAAAGTGATTATTGATGAAGGAGATGAGTGGAAGACCACCTTCAAAACCAAGGATGGTTTGTATAAGTGGGTAGCAATGTTGCTTGGCTTGTCCAATGCTCCATCTACCTTCATTTGAACAATGAACCAATTATTTACACTAGATTATAGTGAACTTTGAGAAAAAAAATTACAATAGAGTGTAATGCATCTGGTGTAGTTATTAGAGGAGTGTTAAGCCAAGAAGATATACTCGTGATCTTTTTCAGTGAGAAATTGAATGAAGCATTAAAATATTTGAAGCATTATCTTCAACGAAGGAAAATCATTTTAATGATAATCAAGCTCTAAATTGCATAAATTCACAAGCTTAGTTGTCCCACAAACACGTCAAATGATCTCCATTTTTGCAGGCCTACAAATTTATTGTGCTAAGTTGCTAGTTGCTAGTTGGTTGCTTTTCAGGAAATAAAAGATCAAATGCAAATCGCAAGATATGTGGAGCTCTATGTAGTCAAGACCATAGAAGTATGTATTTTTTTGAAGACTAATTATTAGTTGATTGTTTTTTGTTTTCTTGGATTGAGAAAGACAAGCTACTAAGAGATGCACTCAAGTGGGTTGAGAAGACACACTGCAAGAGTAAATTTTTTTGGCCAAATATGAGAAGGCAAGTGAATAGGTTTGTTTCTGCTTGCAAAGTTTATCAAATGGCAAAAGGATAGCAGTAAAATACAAATCTATATGTGCCTTTGCCTATGCCTAAATAACCATAGACTAATCTGTATGGGGACGTTTTTATCAATATTAGTAGTAGTAAAAAGTTTCATAGTAGCATTAATCGTTTGGAGAATTAATGGGCAAACCAAAAAAATTTTTTTTTTTGAAAAAATGGAAAAACAATTGGGAAAAAATCGGATTTATAAAAAATACATAAAATTTTTAAAAAAAGAGTCAAAATTGTTTTTTTTTATAGATTTAAGGGCATTTCTATAGCATAGAGATGTTGTAAGCAAATAAAATAAAGACTTCAACACATGAATTGTAGAAATAGATTTCCGTTGTTTATATTCATATTGTTGATTACATTGCACAAACACAAGAATAACTATATTGTAATTGACATTTTGACAACTGTCACCATCCAGTTATTCTTCATATTGTTGTGGTTGTGCAATGTAATCGACAATATGAATATAAAGAAATCTATTTCTACAATTAGGTCTTGATGATGAAGCTCTTGGGTGAGAGCCTATCCTAACTCGTTCATTTTCATGAGGATCCAAACTTGCCTCCCCCAAGATATCCCAATCATCAGGCTCAAGAAAATCGTCAGCAGCAGTAATCTAGTAATCCACTCACTCTGGATCAATCTCGTCAAGGTCAATTGACTCATATGAGATAAAGTGACCACTCAAGATACTTAGGTACATGCAAATTTAGTTTACAGATTACATGACGAGAAATTAAATACTCATATAGTAATCACAAATTCATCTAACACTATTAGGAGGTCATGTCATACCCATGACATTAGAAGAAGGTTGATACTCGGCTATTATGCTTCAAAAGAGGAAGAGACTCAAATATTCTTGGATATATTTTGTTTCTTTATTGGCAAAGACATCAGGACTGCAATTGCAATATGGGAGGGATCAGGCTGGAATGGCATGTACCTATGGGAGAGACTAGTCAACAAGTGTCTTTTTGACCTCAATTGATTTAGGAAGGGAAATAGCAAATATTCAGTCACCGTACCACATCTGTGGTCTCTAATTTAGATTACTAGCATTAAAAAACAATCAGGTGAACTTAATACATTCTTTTCTATGCAGTTACTAGTCATGGAATGAATTTTACTTTTTTTTGTTATATTTTCCTCCCTCTATTAAATGTTCCTTGCTTTTGCTTTTCAGTGTAATCATGAAAGAATCCACATTGGCGTAATAATATTGGATACAGAAACTGATTATGGTCACAAAATTAATAAGTTTATTTATATAATGTAATCAATAATTTTTAAAAATAGAATAGAAAGCAAGTCTAACCTTAAAAAACATTAATATTGAAATTATGTCAACATGAAATATAGTATAATTTATTTTTCTAAATATAATTTTATTATTTTAAAAATTAAGATAGGATAACTAAACAAATTATTTGTAATACTAGCCTTTAAAAAACACTAAAAATTGAGTCTACATTTAGACCCTGTTATCCCATGTAGACAGGTCTGCGTCATACAGTGTACAGAAATAGTGTGCTACAGGGTGCGATTGACAATATCACTAAAGGGTGAGATTGACAATGGTGAACTAAAACTATTACCATTTTTTTGTGCATGTTTACACGTCTCTATATTGTGAAATGGAATTATGGTTTACCATTTTTTGTGCATGTTTACATGTCTCAAATCTATTCTTTTACGTTCTGAGCTGGAGTCCGATTTTTAGGAATATTTTAAAGTTGTTGGTCCCATGAATTTTGTAGTGCACTTCAGCATAAAAGTTCAAGTTTTTTCACGACTTCTGCTTCTTTACTAAAAACTACCTTGTTTCCAAGGAAAAAAAAACAGACATCAATAGTTGCCATTGTCTATGCAGCATCCAGACTTACATTTGACCATGTTTTTAAAATAATTAAAAATAAAATATAATAAGTATTTTTTTTCATTTAATTATTAAATTAGATCAATGGTAAATTCTCGGTGCTGGATAGACGTTGCCTCAATAGTTTGGTAGATGGTAGAAAGTTGAAACCAGCTGTGATAGACCTGTAGAGAGAGGAGCTAAAAGAGGAGTTTTTTATATGTTGCTATTCTTGCAGTCCATTTAGAGCTATTTTGGCAGATTTAGCGAGGGAAAAAAAAAAGGCTTTTGTTGTTTTCATTTTCTGATAATAAGAGATCTGTGTTTTTGCTGATAGTTGTTCGGTATTGCTTATCTTTACTGTATTTTCATTTCTGATTCTGGTCTGCTTGATTTTTGTTTGGTATTGCTCATCTACACTGTATTTGTTTTCTATTCTGCTGTTTTCAATCCTGTACATGCAATAGGGTTACCTAAGTTGTAGCAGTAGAGGTTGTCTGCATCAAGACAGTACATTTAACAATGGAAGAGCTGGGGAGCTCCATAACAATCGGTTTATAAGACAACAGTTTCTAAAGGTTTTGGAAATGGATTGGGAAGCTAAGGGGTTTGATTGTGAGAGAAATTCAGTCACTTGATAGGTGTTCTTCTGGGAAACCTTGGTGCTTAATCCTTGTAAACATGATACTTGATAGCAATGAGAGCTAAGAGGAAGATTCTTTTGTACCAGTACTCATAAAATATGAATCAATGCACATATCAAATAGAAAGCTAAAAAAGCATATCTAAATTCACATTTTCTTGATCATCAGATACAACACAGAATTTGATCACATTCTGCTGAACCTGATTTTCAAGAAAGTAGTTGAGTCGTAGTTTTCTTTTGAATTTTTTTGGATTCGATTGTGGGAAAAAAAATACATACAATTGAATCTAGAAAAATTCAAAAAAATACAGCATGAATTGTGGAAATCTCATAACATGAATTGCAGATTTTTAGAACTTAAGAATTGAATTTCAGATACCTCTTAAAGTTGAAATCTGCAAATGATGCAAATGGAAATTTTTGTATGTAATTTTTGGCCCGCAAATAATCTTCCTATAGGGTTTATCTGGGAAATAACAAAATATACTATTTCGTTTCATTTGCAACACTCATTGATGATGTTAATCTATTTTTGATTGATGCAGGCTTGGAATTCATATGAAACAAACGAGAGCTTGAGCATTGCTGATCCAAAACTGGAGTTAGAGACTTTATCTGAAAACGAGCAAAGGCAAATATTAAGAGTTATACACATTGCACTTCTTTGCACTCAAGGCTCTCCTACTAAGCGACCATCCATGTTTAATGTTTTGTCAATGTTAACAAATGATTCAGAGATTTCAGATGTACCCACTCCACCGGCTTTGTTGGATCTTTCAAAAGACTTAATTCCTACGCCTCGCCCGGTAATTGCTGGAACTTCATCTTCAACTTCAGGAGCTTCTTCCTCAACGTCACATGGATCCATTAGTGTATCTCTCTTTCCACGCTAAGAGTTATAATTGATCTCCCTATAGATTGGATTAAATTTGGATGCTACTAAATGAAACATTCCATGTTTAGTTGATGCACTCATCCGATTCACTGTACAATATTTTTAAACACAATAGTACAAACACCTACTTATTTGCAGTAGAAGAAATGTGCATACTGCTGGTTACTGCCATATAGAATGGCCGAGGAAGGAAGAACTCTTACAAACTACCTAAAGGGTTTTTTCAAAGAATTTCAGCATTTCAATATTGATAGTTTCTTTCTTTGTAAATTTAAGGTCTATTCCAATTGTCTTGCAATAGGGTAGGTGTAAATGTGTGAAAAGCTTTAATGTATTGATCGTAATGAGGATGAAAACAACCAGTGTCATGTAGTGGAGTATTGTTTGTAATAAAAATATTTGTTGTAATTTTTAATTATTATAATTTTTTTATTAAATAAAGTAATAAGGAGAAAAATAATACACAAGGAATCAATTCTGAATGAAAAATAACAAATCATACGACTAAAACAGCTTCAAGGGAGCATACATCATAGCACAACATAACACAACTACCTTTTGACCTTACCAAAGAGAAGCCAAAGAGGTGAGAAACCACTACACTCTAAATTTAAGCATTTGTTGAAGTAGCTTAGAGCAAAAGGCATCGCTTTGGTGTAGTTGCGGTAGTTGGTATTTACTTTTATCAAGCTGCGGATCTTCCATTTTTTGGAACATCCCTGCAGTTGAGAGCACAAAAAACAATCTAAAAAGTGATCTCGGAATAAGGTAACCTTAGAAGCTCTCCTTCTTGATGAACGTTATGATTATAAAAAATTGTCATTCATCTAATTTTCCAAGTGTTAAATAATATAGATTGTCTAATAGACTCACCCACAATATTTTTTAAAAAATTCAGGCCTAAAACAACTTCTTTCCGACATAAAGCATGATAAAAAAAATAGATGGAATATGATTAAAAACAACATTCCATTTTTGTTTGGCCCAAAAAATGTGCTTCAGATTTTTAGCCTGATGGCAAAATGACATTTATCTAGTTGAACCATCAAATATTTAAGCCCGTCACCAACTGGCAATTTGAAATGTAGAACTCCCAAGCCAGAATTTGGGCATTAGCCTCTACTTTAGAATGCCTGAGCATTATTATAATTTTTTTTATGAATATGGGTGTCAAATTTCATTAATTAGAAATTAGAATACATATTCACAAAAAAAGGTGGATGGACACATGGTCACACCTCGAGAGTCATAGGGAAAAAAACCCTAAATCAAAAAAGACTAGTCACAGAGGAAACCCCAAAACAAAAAGCAAATAACAACATATAAGTCGCTAAGCAGCAAGAGTGATTCCTGCCTGTGGCGGGGGCGGATCCTTATCATCAAGTTTACCCCAAATGTTACTGGGGTCAGGAGTGAGGTCAGGAATGGACCATCCACATCACCTTTGTCATCTTTTTCTTCTTCAGGAGCCACCGAACACTAAGGAGAAATAGCAAGGGCGAGCTAAGGAAACCCTTTGGAGGGTGTGGTGGTTGGCAAACTAGAACCACCTCCCTATGCGGCTCCGACACCACCAATAGAGGCTCCAGCCCCTCCCGAGGCAAAGAGGCGGAATGCCAACGCACAACTTTGGCAGACCCATAGCAAGACCGCTGAGGGGTAGCCTAAGCTCTGAGAGAGTGAGACCATCATGCAAAAATATCCACCCTTGCCATCGACCCCGAGAGGGGGAATGACCGCGAGGGGAAGAAGGGTCTTTAGGAGGAGCCCTAGCCATAGCACAAGGGGCAGGAACCCTAGCCACAACACAAGGGGCATTGCCCCAGTGGTCGAGGAGAACCTGCAAGTGAGCCACCTCCAGAAAAACTTTATTTGCTTGAACTTGAATTTGTAAAAGCACATTGGAGCATATAAGAGGTTTAGAATAAAGCGAAACATTGGTATCCATAGGGTTGTGTGAAAAAATAACTGCATTTCTATCCTTCGAAGTCATAAAAAGAATCTCCACCCTAAAAGCATGCTAGAGAGGGGAGTATTTCTTGGGAAATCAGGGAGAATCACCCAGAAGGACCATGTGCCAAGAATAAGGTTTAGGTCGAAAGGGCTTGAAAAAAACATGAATCTAGACCTAGAAATTTTGAGCCCTCTTGCAAAACCAAAAGAGGTCCTGAAAGGATTCAGGATGCCCACAAAAGGGACATTGAGGGTCTTTGACTCCCATACGCACCGGTTGTGAGCCAACAGGAAGGCCCTGGAAAAGAATACACCATGCAAAGTGTGTAAGCTTAGGCTCAAGCACAACTAACCAAACATTATGAAATTTGCGCTGCCAAATAGAGATGGTGACTGCAAATGCCATTTGGAATTCAAAGCATCCACCATGGGGAGATGGGGAGAAAGCTATCTGTAACCCATATGAGGTCTATAATTTTGGAAAGCAGTGACCGGAAACCATTTCCAATCCTTCCAGCACTGAGTGAGGGATTGAATGCTAATCTTGTGCATCATTTCCACAAGAAGGGCCTCTTGGAGAGCCAAAAATGTCTCATGATCAGATCGAGAGAAACTATATATGCTTTTAAGCTCCTCCCAAGCGAGCGAATCCATAGAAGCTTTGGAAAAAAGATCAAAAGAGTTTGAATTTCGTTTCGTGAAAACATAGTGCCTTAATCCAAGGTAGATGAGCAAGAGAGAACCCCTATGATTGAATGAGTGGAGACCACCAAAGGTTGTGGTGGTTGAAGGATAAGCCATTCTTGAAGCCAGAGCCAACCCAATGGAGCCAAGGTTTGGCACCCTTCCAAGCTTTCTAGATACTTTTGGCAACAAAAGTGTCCTATATACAAATTAGTTCATGAATAAATAGAAGGGTTGAAAGCTGATCCCCTTCTAGGTTGGGCAATGAAGAGGAAAACCAAAATAGATACAATGTCAGAGAAGGATTTTTCAAGCCGCATTGTGAAAGATGGCCCAAACAATCCATTTAACACATAGAGAAAGGCCTTGGCATTGGATGGAAAATGACCCAAGGCCACCAGAAGCTCATAGAAGGCAACAATAATCCCAAGCGACTCTATGAAAGCCTCTATGTTCCTCAAAAGAAGCCCAAAGAAAATATGTGAGGAGCTCCTCCAGTTTCTAATAAACTTATAAGGCACTAAGAGGGGAGGGGGGGGTGGGGGTGAATTAGTGCAAACAAAAACAACAACACAAACTTGATCACCACTTTAAGTAACTTAAAACTTATTAAACATAAAATAAATATCACCACATAAGCTAACACCCAATATAGCAAGCTCCACATAACACAAGGATTTATACGTGGAAACCCAAAAGGGAAAAACCATGATGGGAGTTAATATCCACAAGATTCACTATCTGCAGAATATGAATCTTTAACTGGTTAAGGTCATACAAACATGCCTGGTTAGGAGGAGACCCTATTAGGAGTCACCTGGTTAAGGGATTTACCTCATCCCTGTTAAAAGCTTTGCCCTGTTAGGAGCAACCTCGCAAAAGGATTTAGACTCAAGTTAATGAGCTACCCTATTAGGGGATTTACAATTTTAGGTCTGTTAGGACCTACCTGGTTAAGGGATTTGACTGCTACAACTGTTAGGAAAATAATAGTAAAGTGATATGCATGTAGCACCTCTGTGCTTGATAAGGTCCGCTTCAGTTTCCTTCAACAACACATCAATATAGAGCTTCTCAGATTACCGCACAATCAAACTCTCAATATTCGCTTTCGATCTCATACAACATCTCATAACTCATCACACTTTTTATAGACATCAATTTAGTCGGCTACTAACCTTGGAGCAATTTCTTAGGTTCAATGAATCTAGTCAATCTTGCACTACACACTTTACTTATGTTGGCCACCGACATAACAATTAAAAAATAAAACATAATCGTTACCGGTTTACCGATCTTAGTGACTGTTCTATCAATTAGTTTTTCTTCATGATTGACTTCTCTGTACATCATAACTCGCTCATCCTATTGAATCTTCCACTGTGGTGTGAAACATAGCTACCTGAAACAATCTCCAACACTCCTACAAAACCGCTTTGCCTAACTCTTCATTGATCGCTCATACTGGTTGCTTGACTACGTTCTTTGTTCCTGTTTACCGGTTGAAGTCCTATTGTCAATTCATTGGTAAACTGTCTCCTCTACCAGTTACGCCTTACCAGTTGGCCTAATAGACTTAGATGACT
The DNA here is from genome assembly GCF_030272615.1 of Cryptomeria japonica. Taxonomy (NCBI): domain Eukaryota; kingdom Viridiplantae; phylum Streptophyta; class Pinopsida; order Cupressales; family Cupressaceae; genus Cryptomeria; species Cryptomeria japonica. The sequence continues at coordinate 7,990,396 of NC_081412.1, read as the reverse complement.
ATAAAAACATAGTTGCCATCAATGACAACATAAAACAAGTCATCAATCAACCTATTACATCAAAACATCATCATCAAGCCAATAGTTTCAAGTACAAGGCTTTAGTGGGAACCCAACAAGAAGAGTGGTAAACATGAGTAGCCACGAGGAGCTTGGAATAGATCTGAAATTTCTCTGCTAAAGAAAGGGGTTTGGTAGCTCAAAAACTCAACTTCTTCTCAATTTGTTGAAGAACATCATTCCAAAGTTCAATAGTAGAAGCTTCAAAGGCAAAAGTAATGCCTAAGAAGAGGAAAATCTCTCTTGGAAGAATTCGCTTCCAACTATACCCTTGAAGCCATGAAGGGGTGGGCGATGTTGGGAAAATGATGTCTCAACCTTGCATTTACATAAGATTACTATTTATAGTAAATTTTCATTTGAGTATGAAATGGTGTGAAATTCTCCCAAAAGCTTATGGTTGGTTAGATAAGCATGTTGGTAAAGTTTCATCATTAGATCATGGCTAGTTTTGAAGATATGAAAGTTTTCATTTTGGAGGGGTGCAATTAAAGGTTTAAACTTAATTTTGGGGACTAGACCCTCCGAAATTCCCTAAAAAGTGGGCATAAATGGTGTAGCATTTTATGAGGCAATAGACCACTTCGCGAGATTTTTGACGCTTCAAACAGTTCGTCAATCAGACACACGGTTCACAAGTTATGGCCTCCGGAAGTTTGTACTCCTGAAATACGAAATATAATTTGCATCGAACACATAAATGAGTTGTACAAGGGAGGGACACATGTTGATGTGTGTTTTAACACATCATATGTCATCTGGATTGGAGATGAGGTTGGTGTGTGTGTGAAAAGTGGTATGAGAATCTGTATCTGCAAGACACAACACTTCAATTAAGTCATTACATGCATGGTTAATCAGATATAATCAATGAATAAATAAACCATAACAAATCGACCCATTGCCTTCTAAAAGATACGAGTATAAGATTGCTCTCAGATTATAAGCAATACCAATGACTAGACAACATCAAGACGAAGGATTTTATCTATATGAACATGATGAATGCTAGATGGATGCAATATTAATCTAACAAGATTTTTGTTATTAAACTAAATGATTTAATTAATATGAAATAATTAATATGCAATATATCAATGAAATCCTAGAGCAAAAATAGTATAATAACAATATATTCTCCAGCCTCTCTTTGAATGAGAGATGAGCCTGAATTTATAGAAAATTCAGAAAGAAACCAATGGTTGAGATCAAATGATGATGAGCGGTCAAGATTTTCCAAGAGGAAGCACAATCCAGGTGAATCGATGTGATTGGATGTTTTTCTCAGTTTTAAAGGAAATTGAACTAAAAATAATATTAAATCAAGAAAAAATTGATTTAAAGGAAATTGAACTAAAATTAAGATTAAATCAAGAAAAAACTGATTTATTCTCTATTTCATTCAATTTTAATATTTAATTGTTTTAATTCTTTTGTTTGAGATTATCTATCAATTTTTAATTTGTTTTTTTCAAGATTATCTCCAATTGATTTCTTTTCTCAAATTTTAATTCTTTTTTGTCAATTAATTCATTTTTTGATTTATTTCCATTTTTGAAGATTTGTGCTCAAATGATTTATTTAATTTAAATTAATTCCTCTTTCTTGATTTGTTTCCTTTTTTGAAGATTTATGGCAATTTGATTTATTTAATTAAATTAATTCCTCTTTTTGATGATTTAATGGCAAATTGCTTTATTTAATTAAATATGCTAGGATATTTAATTAAAATAAATAAGATAATTGTTTAAAATGATTTACTTGGAATGATTTAATTAATTAAATAAATATTTAATTAATATTGAGTGATTGATTTGCCATGTGACATTTGATGATTTTAGGAATTAATTGTGTGCTCAAGATTGATTTAATTGCCTTTGGTTAGGACCTTGGTGACGTTGTCGAGATTAGGGGCCCATGGTTTAGATGACCATTTTTAGGGTATTACATTTGCCCCTCTTTGAATTAATGTGCGAGCAGCATGTTGGTTCAAAGAATAGTTGATGTCTAGGAGATGTCAGTTCTAAACTTGATTGATCACAAACTACATAAAAAAGCAAGGTGTTTAGTTTGATTCGAAGCGACAAAGCTGAATAAAGTCTGATTAACGTGATACCATTCCGGAACTTGATTGAACTTGGGAACAATAGAAAACAAAAGATACCGAACTTGAACTTGATTGATCAAGAAGCGGATCTTACTAATCTAGAAATTGATTGAACTTAGATACAGTGAGTGATGATAAAAGTCGATCTTGAACTTGATTGATCAAGATACGATGAAGATAAACTGTTCAGCTTGATCAAGAAATGAATAAAACATAACACCTGTTTAGATTTAGCATGATCGAAGATACTCTTTAAACCCTTGATTGAGTTTAAACGAAAAATCAGCTTGATGAAAAGCGATGGAACTGATTAACGTAAAGAGTTTGATTCAGATAAAAGACAAATATCAGCTTGATATGAAGCGATGAAACTGATATGCCCCTAGAGATTGATTTGGATGAGATGATCGAGAAATCTCAACTTGATATAAAGCGATGAAGTTGAGATGCCCCTAGCGATGAGGTCTTATTTGATTTTCTTTAGTTGAAAAGATTTTTGCTTGACTTTCGATGAAGATTTAAAAATTTTCTCGACATTGAAGAATGTGAGGTCATAAGGTCATGAGTATGCCCCGTCGGGAGCGAAATCGAAAAATAGCAAGGGTACGTGATGATAGGCAATTTTGAGTGATGATAAGTTGTTTTGAGCACAAATGATTCAAAGGAATTTTTGAAATTTTAGCGTTGATTGAGAAAATTGAGCGCAATGTTGATTTGTAGAAATTAAATTGAGATTCAGCGTTGATTAACGAGAAATTGAGCGCAATTAGAAGAGAGAATGAACTTTTGATGAAAAGCACTAAGTGGTCCAAATTTTGAAATTGACTAGCAAAATGATCTCAATTTTCGATTTCGATCCCGAAAATGGACTCAGGACAACTGATTTACAAGCTCGCGATGTGATTTCATTGTACTTGTGTTGATGGATTATGAGATGTTGTTCTATATGCTTTATTCTATATGTAAGCATTTCTTTTCAGCATGAATGTATGCAATGCAAATGATCATGGATGTCTATTTTTGTTTCTTTTCATATGCAAATAAATGATAATGCAAATGAGTAAGGAGAATGAGTAATGCAAATTTTTTCATTTTTATATGCAATAAGATGAATGCAAATGAATGATAGTGAATGTATGAATCTATATAATATGCTTATGTATGCAGCTAACCATCTCAAAACACAAGTACTCGATCAGAGAAATGATGAAAAGAGACCACTTAGCGAAGAAATGATGACGCTCCAACTCTCATTCAGCAGACAAAGAGGAAGCATTGTTACTATACCGAAATCACTCCAAATTCACAAAATGCAGAATGAAATACAAGATGAGATGCAAAATGAGATGCAACCTAGACCTAGTCACTGGACTTTGAAAAGCTTAATTGTCATCATTGAGCGTTTTACAATTATAGCAAGCAGAATAGAGTTCATTTCTTTTCATGTGCAATATTAATTATCTTGTCCGCAATAACCCTTTTTTCGTTCATATCCTTGGACAAATTACGCATGGACCCGGATTGCACAATGAAGAAATTCCCTCAAAACAAACAAAGAAATGATGGGAACCTCCCTGTAGCATTCAAATAAGCGGAGTCGAGGTATGTGAGGTGATTCCACCTTGATGTGAAGGCTCTTATCACAAACACCCAGCTAATTTAGATGTTTCCAGATCATTGGGATCATTCCTTCAAGCAGCAAACAAGAAAATATTATGCCCCCAATCCTTGCTCCTCTTAGTCAAGATAGACTTCCTCGAGTTACTCAGAGGGATAATAATCGAAAACCAATATAAAAGACAGCACACAAATACAATTTTCATGCATAGCTCAAATAGTTTAGTGATTGTTTTCCATTATGTTGTTTTGCTTGTTAATTCAGTGATAAAACTCTTTAGTAGTCAGGAGATAGGTAACTGACTCGGAGTGGATGACCAGGTTTCACTGACGTAAGGTTGACTTGGTTGATACTGCTTAGGACATATAATGTGCTCTGTGGATTACCTAAGACTAGGACATTGATCGATTTCAAGCCATGAGGGTTCCAACGAACTAGGATGTCACAAAAGTGACTGAAATATGTACAAACGAAAGAAAATATGTAGGAAAGCAAGAATGCCAACGTTGCGTTGATAGATGGAGCGCTTGAGTACAAGAGGCACCTGTTTACCAGGTTTTCACCTGCTTGGCAAAGATCCATTTATTTTTTTTAATTTTTTTTTACCAAGGTGCCTGTTTACCAGGTTTTCACCAGGGCATTTTCTCTCTTTTTTCCTTTTTTTTTTTTTTGTGTTTTTCTTTTTCTTTTTTTTCTTTGAATTTCTTTAGGACTTTTTCTGATTTTTATGATTTCTTTAGGACATTTTCTAATTTTTAGGATTTCTTCAGGACATTTTTTTGATTTTTAGGATTTCTTCAGGACATTTTCTGATTTTTAGGATTTTTCAGGACATTTTTTTTATTTTTAGGATTTCTTCAGGACATTTTCTGATTTTTAAGATTTCTTTAGGACATTTTTTTATTTTTATGATTTTTTAATGTTTTCCCCTAGTGTCTAGCAAGGCAAAAGGGATTTTGAGTACATGAATGGATAAGCGAATGATGGTGGACACTTTAAAGGACTATCTCACAACGTTAATCCAAGCACATGTTCCAGATATAGCAATATAAAGCAAGGATTTTAGTGATGTAAAGCAAGGATATAGCACAGTGAAGCAAGGATATAGTGTAATGAAGCCATATGGTCCAAAGAAGTGGTCATGTCAAGAGGTTTGTGGAAAACATGTTTTTGCATTTTGTCCATAGTGTTGATCAAGATCAAGGAATAGATCTGGATAGGAGGCAGATAAGATAATCAAGATCAAAGGTGGTAATGAAGGATGTAAGCGAGCAATGGAGAGGAGATAAAGGGTCTAGATCAAGTGTAATAGATAGGACACATGAAGCCTGCAAAGATCCTTAACCTTGTCAAGATCAAAGGTGGAAAAGGGATATGAATGTAGATAGAGAGAATGAGGGATAATGGAGGATGAAGGATAATGGAGGAAGATGGATAATAGATGGATGTACATGGATGGAACTTGCCTCCAGTGTAAAGTGCAAAAGGATAATGGATTACGCATGATGCTTGTTTGCCAGGTTTTCATCATGGTACTTGCCCAAGGTGCCACAAGAAGTGGTTTTCATAAAAGGACGAATTTATTTCTCTTTACTTCTTCTTTTTTTTCATTTTTTTTCATCATTTTTTTTTTTCTTTTGGAAGATAATGGAGTCATGAGAGGAGATGGAAGAAGGACCCCAATGTCTCGCTGCTTTGGATGGTACCTTTAGAATATGAGTTGCAATAGACCATGGCTATGAAGGTATGCTCAAAGATGTTGGTAGGATAATGAAATGAAACTAGGGCAAGGACTTATGCAAAGGATTGGATAAGAGGGATGGAAGGGTGAAAAAGAGGTGTTGGATAATGGATGGGATGTTGGATAATTGTGTATTGATAGATGGAAATGCTGGAAAGATCAACATTGGCACACGCCTTGAGGGATGGTGCACATATGGAGGAGAAGTGAATCTCAAATTTTGAGATTTGGATGGAGGAGAGGTTACATGTTTTGGTGCATAAGAACCCAAAATGGATAAAGGAGGTGATAGAGGAATAGACTCAGAAGGTTTGGATGGAGGAACAACAATTTTGGATGCCAATTTTGATTTTTCTTTAGACTGTTGTGCTTCAAGTAGCCGCTTAGGGATCCACATGGTTTTTGATTTTTCATTCTTTTGTAGTTCCTTATAGCGCATTGCTTGTACAAGTGCCTTAGGAACCCATATAAATTTTGACTTTTCTTCTTTCTTTGTGGGCCTTTGTGGCATTTTGTACTTTTCTTTTTCTTTTTGGATCATATTTTGCTTTATTTTGACATGACGATTAGATGGGACATGTTGATCTTTGAATACATGTGGATTGTTTGACTTATGACTTTTATGCTTGGCATCCAAACTGCTTGGAGGGCGATGCGTGGATAGATAGGAATGATACGAAGGTCTTTTAGATGGATGGAAGGTACTCGAAGATGTGTGCCTTTGTTGATCCTACATAAGGGATGGAGGAATATAGGGACCTAGAATGGATGGAAGCGGCGAAGGAGAAGGCATGTATTTGGATTTAACTGGAGAAATGTAGGATTTATGAGAGATACCAACATCTTGAGAAATTTCCCTGAGGCCATGACCTTTAACATTTTCTTTAATAGCAGGGGGTTCTAATATACCTCGTTCATGAATGTCTAACCCTTTTCTTTGATAATGCATGCTTTGAAAGATCTTTTTAACAAAGGGTTTCTTCTTACTTTGGATGCTAGAGGCAAGTTCATTTTGAGGTGGAGGTGGAATGCAAGGAATGATAGGATCATGAAGTGAACATGTAGGATTATGACAAGGAGATGAAGGGATACTTTGATCTTGACATGGAATAGGATCATTGGATAGAGTAGGAAGGGTGTTTGACTCTTCATTTTGAATAGGATCATTTGAAAAGGTGGAAGAGGCATCATGATCTTGCTTAGGAAGTGGATTAGGAATGGGATTTGGAAGGATAGTTTTCTCTTGAGATGGAAGGGAGTCATCTTGGAAGAAATGGAAAGGTATGAGGGGATCATCATGGGATTCTAGTGAAATGGGCTCTTTTTCAATCATTAGATGGGATTGAGGAGTTTTGGTGTCTTGATCTTGATTTATGGTAGGACTTATTCTTTCATTTTTCAGATTATCCTCTTGACATGGAGTCACTTCTATGGAAGAGGTAGTGTTTTGCATAGGTGTAGGGGATTCTTGGAAGATATCCATATTTTGGCATGATGGTGAAGCATTTTGGAAAGGGCCTTCTGGAGTGGGCACGTTTGGAATTGAAGTGTATGATGGCATAGGATCTAGGATTTTTAAATCTTTAGAGGAACTTGTATCACTATTTCCATTAACTTGGATTTCCATAGGAGATAGCCCTTGAAGGTAAACATGAGAAGTTTCTTTGTTTGAAGGAGATGGTATGGATTGTTGCTGAGAAGTTTTAGGAGATGAAGGCATCATGGAAGGGATGGAGGCTACATATGGAGCCTTGCTAGACATAGGTTCATGGTTTTGATCGTGCTTAGAAGTAGTTCCTTCTTTTTCTTTAGGTGAGCCATTAGGATCTTCAATTTCAATGACACCATTATCAATGAGATCTTGAATCTTATGTTTTAATTCTATGCAATGCGAAGTCTTATGTTCATTTTGTCTATGATATGCACAATACTTACTCATAAATTCCCATCCCCATGTGGTCTTTTTAGGTAATATGATAAGATTGTTCTTAATAAGCTCTTCCAAAGCTGACTCAATAGATTGCCCCAAAGGTGTAAACTGTCTATCTAGGGAATATATGTCTTTTTGTCTTGGTGAAGGTGTCTTGTGATCTTGTATGAGATTTGGTCTTTGATTGTCAATTATTTTCTGGTATCTAATCCTCAAATCACCTAATTGTTTTAGCATTCCTTGAAGTTTCACACTCTTGATATCATGCATTTGTTTTTCAAAAGGAGTCATTGATTCATTTTCTTGGATTTTCAGGTCATGCATTTCTTTCTTGATATCTTGAAGCATTTGAGCAAAGGTAGCCATGGGAATTGGAGCTAAGGTATCCATGAGATTCTTACTTTTGTCAAAAAAATTAGAAGAGCTTTTGGTATGAACAGACATTTTTAACCGACAGGACCGAGGGCGAGATGTGTTGCAGAAGTCAAGATCAATTTGTAGCTAGTATTTCGTTTAATGTAGTAATTAAGAGAAGTAACTTAAGATCTGGTCTGGTTTCAGGAACGATCTATCCTGTGTAAGATGTTATCTAAGTTAACTTAGGTTTGATAAGATGTTGTTTGAACTAGCTGAGAGATGATCAACAAAATCGTGCAACGCAATGGCAAGGGTACACTATCAAGGTTGTTTATGCTCAAGATGATGGTAACCAATTTTAGGCTCACTGTAGACTGATCTGGGAAACTTTGACTATTTTGACTGACAAGATCAGGAATTCATATGACAGAGGATTGGACAAAGATGAGATTCTGACAGACAGAGTTTCAATGACTGACGACTACTAGTTTTTGATAAGGATTGATGTTTCAATGACTAACAGAGACCAGTTTGGACACAGACAGAGTTTATCGCTGACTTTGTTTGCTTTTTCTCCAGTTTTGGTATTCCAGTTTTAGTTTTAGGGATGAAAACATAGAAAACACACAAGATATATAATAATTCAATCATAGCAGGCTAACCCTATGGAAGTTGGCTTAGAGAAGAAAACCTTTGCTTGCTGACTTAGGTACACACCCAATAGCTAATCAGAATACGGTCGCTGAGTCTCACGCAATGGATTCTCAACGCCGTATTAGCCGACTCCAAACGCTAATGGGGGCACGATATGGCAAGTGTCTTGGGAGAGTTACTATCTCTCTTGCACAAAGATTATCAACCTTTCGGAGGTGAATCAGGTAGTTTCTATCTTATGGTTCTTAGTCAGGAATTCTGTTTGAAATTACCCCTTGAAGTCACGCAAGCATGATTGAGGCCTATAGCCCAACAAGATACCGAAACAAGATGTAGTCACATAAACGTGATTGAGACTATGAGGCCCTACAAAATGCTCGATATGAGAGATCTCAAAGAGAAAACTCAAATAATCCCATTCTTTGAGACTTTAATCACCAGAGGCCTATTTATTATAGTGAGTTGGAATGCTCAGGTCTAGCTGCACTCACTTGGGTCATTCTCACAGGGTGATTACTTTTTCCCACTGTGACAGGCCCGCTAAAGGTACACAAATCTCAAAACTTAGAAAAAAACTTCGAGGGTCTAGATTTCTGATTGTCTATAAAAGACAAGAGCATACTCTCCTACCTCTTAGATTTTTCTGAAAACATGAAAGATAGATTTGTTCTTTAACCAGATAGCAATTTAAGTGCCTAAGAAAATACTAAATGAATACACAATGTTTAGTTGATTCTCCTTAGGCAACCTGCAAAACCAATATGTCAGTAGTCATTTTCTTCTTGATTCTTTGGCATGCGTATGTTTGATTGATAGATTCTTTGACAAGCGTCCTGAAAATATTAAAATCTCAAATTTAGTTTCCAAGATAACATAAAAAAAATCATCAAAAGAAAATTCTATCATGTAAACTTTAAATTAAACTAATCTAACAAGAATTTCCATTTTATGACTATCCTAGTTATGACAATTTTTGATAGTACTACACTCTATCATTTATAACTTTTTAACAAGACATAATTTGGACAATCTCTTTAGTAGAAATTTGGAAAGCTTGGTTTTACAAAACATATTAAAATTTGGGTTAGATCCAACAGTTCAATAAAAAGTTATGCCCTCTGAACCGAGACCATTTTTTACTGTCATAGAAGAATAGGTAAAATGACAGTCCTGCACTCTGTCAATCATAACTTTCAAACACAAAATATTTTGTCAAATCCGTTCAGTGAACCTGTAGAAAACTTTATTTTAAACAACATATCAAAATTTTTTTGAGATCCAATGGTTCAATAAAAACTTATACTCTTCCAACCGAGACCATTTTTGACTATCATAGAAGAATGAGTAAAATGATAGTCCTGCACTCTGTCAATAATAACTTTCAAATCCAATATATTTAGAAAAATCCCTTCATTGATCTTGTAGAAAACTTTATTTTACAAAACATATCACAAATTGGTTAAGATCCAATGGTTCAATAAAAATTTATACTCTCCAAACCGAGACCATTGTTTACTGTCATAGAAGAACAATAAAAAAAGAAAAAAATTTATTTGCAAATTTAACACATGTTTATTAGTTATAAAAATCAAACATTAAATTTGTTCAAGAAACATTATAAATCTTTTAGTTGTGGGTTTGAGCTCCACGGTGGGTGCCAGAAATGTGTGTGTGAAAAGTGGTATGAGAATCTGTATCTGCAAGACACAACACTTCAATTAAGTCATTACATGCATGGTTAATCAGATATAATCAATGAATAAATAAACCATAACAAATTGACCCATTGCCTTCTAAAAGATGTGAGTATAAGATTGCTCTCAGATTATAAGAAATACCAGTGACTAGACAACATCAAGACGAAGGATTTTATCTATATGAACATGATGAATGCTAGATGGATGCAATATTAATCTAACAAGATTTTTGCAATATTAAACTAAATGATTTAATTAATATGAAATAATTAATATGCAATATATCAATGAAATCCTAGAGCAAAAATAGTATAATAACAATATATTCTCCAGCCTCTCTTTGAATGAGAGATGAGCCTGAATTTATAGAAAATTCAGAAAGAAACCAATGGTTGAGATCAAATGATGATGAGCGGTCAAGATTTTCCAAGAGGAAGCACAATCCAGGTGAATTGATGTGATTGGATGCTTTTCTCAGTTTTAAAGGAAATTGAACTAAAAATAAGATTAAATCAAGAAAAAATTGATTTAAAGGAAATTGAACTAAAATTAAGATTAAAATCAGAAAAAAATTGATTTATTCTCTATTTCATTCAATTTTGATATTCAATTGTTTTAATTGCTTTCTTTGAGATTATCTATCAATTTTTAATTTGTTTTTTTCAAGATTATCTCCAATTGATTTCTTTTCTCAAATTTTAATTCTTTTTGTCAATTAATTCATTTTTTGATTTATTTCCATTTTTGAAGATTTGTGCTCAATTGATTTATTTAATTTAAATTAATTCATCTTTCTTGATTTGTTTCCTTTTTTGAAGATTTATGGCAAATTGTTTCATTTAATTAAATGAATTCCTCTTTCTTGATGTGTTTCCTTTTTTGAAGATTTATGGCAAATTGCTTTATTTAATTAAATATGCTAGGATATTTAATTAAAATAAATAAGATAATTGTTTAAAATGATTTACTTGGAATGATTTAATTAATTAAATAAATATTTAATTAATATTGAGTGATTGATTTGCCATGTGACATTTGATGATTTTAGAATTAATTGTGTGCTCAAGATTTATTTAATTGCCTTTGGTTAGGACCTTGGTGATGTTGTCGAGATTAGGGGCCTATGGTTTAGATGACCATTTTTAGGGTATTACAGTTGGTTATAGTTTATTGGGTGGTTTTAGCCCATGGTTTTGTTAATATTGTTTGACTGTTTCTTGTATTGTATCTCCTCTATATGAGGTGCATGAGATAGAGGTTGTGTGTAAGAGTCTTATGGCTATTGACTTATCTCTAAATCTCTGATTAGTGGTACTCTTGCAAAGAGCTTGCTCTGCAAGTATATTGTAATCTATTTTTGATTGCTGAATAATATATTGGATGACTTTTGGAGTGTGGGGTTTTTCTCCCAAAAGGGTTTTCCCCATGTAAATCACTGTGTTGTGGTATGAATGTTATTTACGAGTATTTATGTTAAGTTTTTGTAATTGTTGTGATGATCTGTAAACTTTTTTGCATTATTCTCCTCTCAAGGTTAGTGTAGGAAGTTGTTCTGCTACTTAACTTCCTTATAGGCAAAATCGACTGCCTATAACATTGAGTTTTATGCCATTGAATGGAAGAACCAGAGGCAAGGCAAAAAGTGTCCATGCATTGAAGAGCCTCTTTTGTTGATTTTATGGTACTGCTCGTTAACCACAGGCAAACATCAGATCTGTTGCTTTCCCAACCATAGATGATAAACTCTTATTGTAACCCCCGAGCACACTACATGACCTCATGTTGCTGAATTCATATCTATTGACGCAATCATGACCTTGCATATATATGAATCAATACCTCCTAATAGACCTCAAGTCGGCCATATACTTTTGGCACCAAGGAGTATATCACAAGTTACACACAAGTGGTTCACCCAAATAGGGCCTTCCCCAAATTAGCCTTGTACAACTAAGATATCCAAATGCCAAGGCCGACAAGCCACTTGGCATTTTGTGCACTAGGTCGGCCCTAGAAGGGATATCCTACCTAGCTACACAACAACACTCCCTCTTAGCTAGGGAGGATTCCTTCTGAATAACCAAGTCACATAGTGACTACCACCATGGATACTCCCATGAATAATATGTTCACCATAGCTACTCCCAAAGGGTGAACAAGCACATCATGGAATTTCTTCCATGACACCCACCATGCCTACTCACAGAGGGTGGATCCACCATGGCTACTCACAGAGGGTGGAAGAGGGCTTTCACCTCAAACTTCTCCTAGAGAAAAGTGCATTACTACCATGCCTACTCGCAAAGGGTCAAACGATGGCACTAACCTCAGATGTCTCCTAGAGAAGAATGCATCTCCACCATGCCTACTCGCAAAGGGTGGGTCCACTATACCTACTTGTAGAGGGTGGAATGAGGGCTTTCACCTCAAACTTCTCTCGTAGAGAAGAATGCATTAACAAGGGATTGCACCTCGAACTTCTCCTCATAGAGAAGAACTCATTAACAAGGGATTGCACTTTGAACTTCTCTCTCTCATAAAAGAACTCATTAACAAGGGCTTTCACCTCAAATTTCTCCATCACAGAGAAAAATGCATTAACCAAATCTTCATGATGACGTGGCTCCCTCTAAAGCTGAAATGTTAGGCTAACTTTGAAGCTAAAATGTCAAGCTCCCTCTGAAGTTGAAATGTTAAGCTCCCTGTGAAGCTGAAATGTTAGGCTTCCTCTAAAATCGATTCTTTCTCTGTGAAGAAATGCAAGCAATCTTCCTTCCTTGAATGCAATCTCTGATTCGTCAATCGACACATTTTTTAGTGAAATTGGAAGAGGCTGATGAGTAGAGAGGATGACAAAAGGCGCGAGAGGGCAACTAAAAATGTCGAGCAAAAAACTTCAAATCACTACAATTTTTATGCCACCACAGAATCCAAATTTTGCCAAGCTTCAAGCGGCTCTCCTTTGTAGCCTCGTTTGAAACAGGATCAGAGAGATCGCGAGAAGGCCCTTCCAGTAGGGGCTCCATGCATGCCACCTTTGCACTACAAGACTTCACCAATGACCTTCACAGGGCCCACAAATCGATGCCTTTGTGCACAGTAGTACTAGTCTCCACAACCATGACCATGCCTCTGCCAAACCAAGTCACAAGCAGAACAAAATAAATCTCTAGGAAACTGAAAAACCCCTTTTGACCACCTACAGAGGCTTCGTCAGCGACCGTCCACTATGGCTTTGCACTGCTTCATATTTTGTGCCTTTTTTACCGCATGTGAATTGTGAAAACCCTCTCCCCTGGAGGTTAAAGCTGATTGAGGCCATTTGAGGGTTTTGCTTCCAAAACAAGTTAGAGGCGACACATGCACGAACATCATCAGGCCCACAATGATGGTGGCCGCCGGATTCCACTCTTTGTTTGCCACTGTTGTCAAACGTTTATTTTCATGCATTTTCATAGTGACTCGCTTTCCATTCTTTTCAGGATCGACCGCCTATGGATTTTGGCGTTGTGAATCTAACTGGAAAAGAAAAATGTAGTTGTGTTCACAACTGAAAGCCCCCGTTAATTCAAAGCATAGAAAAAAAACTATGACAATGCTCTATTATGTGAATGGACCGACCTTCAATTACAAATATAACTATTCAGTTACAGTGATGCATGAAGCATACTCAGAGTTATCTCAAACTAACTCCATTCACTATTTTGCCTCCATTATTATGCAAATCATGACTCATTTTGAACTTTGATCGAACTCCCTCAAAAGCACAGGATCTACCTTCAAGTGGTTAGGCTCTATAGAAGGAACCTGCTTTGATACCATGTTGATTTTATGGTAGTGCTCATTAACCACGGGCAAACATTAGATTTGTTTCCTTCCCAACCATAGACGATGAGCTCTTATCATTACCCCTGAGCACACTACATGACCTCATGTTGTTGAATTCATATCTATTGATGTAATCATGACCTTGCATATACATGAATCAATACCTCTTAATGGACCTCAAGTCGGCCATATACTTTTGGCGTCGAGGATAGGGTCAGACCTATATATTACAAGTTACATATGGGTCTCCCTTAGTTGCAAGTTATATTTAACTTAATCACAAGTTACACACAAGTGGCTCGCCCAAATAGGGCCTGCCCCAAATTAGCCTCATACAACTGAGATATCCAAATGCCAAGGCCAACAGGCCACTTGGCATTTCGTGCACTAGGTTGGCCCTAGAAGGGATCCGACCTATCTATACAATAACATCTTTGATATTATTCTCATTCTCGAATAGATTAAGGAATGAATCATCTGTGAAATGACCATTAACAAGATGATAAAAAGAATTTGGTAGAGAAATGCCATGAACATGATCCAAAGCAATGGAGTTGGCAAGCAGATAACTAAACCCCTCTACAACCAAAACATACAAAGTGGGAGAAAGACGACACCCTTGCCAAATGGGATGGAAAAGGCCAAACATAGAGGATTGTTTGTCATTAATGGTGATATAGATAGAGGCATCTGCACAACGCATGTGAAGCAGCTGAAGAAAACACGACGCAAACCACAGGGCTCTTAACATAGCTAGGATGAACAACCATTCAATACGGTCATAAACCTTGGAAAAATCAATTTTATGAAAAAGGGTTCTCTTCTTAAATCGCCACACCCACTCCATACCTTCCTCGACCACAATAATATTATCAAGAATAAACCTAGACTTAATGAAGCCAATTTGCTCAGACCGAACAATCAAAGGAAGAAGGTGACGGATAAGAAATATTAAGTAAAGTGATTGGGCACCAATTGAAAATATCCAAGGGATCCCCAAATTTAGCTATGAAATTGATATTTCCTCTGTTAATAAGCTTTCCCAAAGAATTAGAGAAGAAAGCCTCAAGATAAACATTATAGAGATCAAGTCCCACACAATCGCATAGAGCTTTATAAAATTCACAGGGGAAACCATCACAACAAGGCACTTTATCATCGACCATGGAAAAAAATACCTCTTTGAAATAAGCCAAAGAGAGAAGCTGATCACAAAAATTGATTTGTTCTACTGTCAACCAACGTGGAACAGAGCCAAGACACTCCTAGAGAGCACAATCCCGCTCAGGAGTGGGAGGCTGGGCTATAAAAACCTACTCATAATGGCATACAAAGGCTTGCAAAATATCAATTAGTTTAGAAAGGAACTTGACCCCCTTCTCTAATAGCTTTAATGCCCTAAAAAGAGTGTCAGGCATGATCACCCGCCTTGAGACAATGGAGCCTAGTTTTGATTTGGGCACCCTGAGCAACATGTAATTGTCTGTAATTTGCTTTTTTTGTCTCAATTGAGCAACTTTAGATTAAAGAATGCTAGAGAGGATTATCGACAAGAGCCTCCATGGAATGCTAGATCTCTGATGAAGTAGCCTCTTATGAACGTCATTGGAAAATGGCCAATTGGAAGCCATAGATGTGGAGAAAGTGGGTAGTACGCTGAAGGGCATGACACCACCACACAATCCAACATGTACGTTGACCAGGGAAAGCTTCCAAATTCCAAACACGCTGAATATGGGCCAGCCTGGGCTAATGAGTCATCAACAACGTATTCAGAAAAAATTGACTAGGACCTTTAAAAGGCTTAGTTGGAGCCACTTGCCACTCAATGCAGAATTTAATGAGCAAATGATCAGACATAGTAACCTCTAACAAAGGCAAGACTGGCAAGGGGCACGTGGAGGTAAAATGAAAAAAAGATTGTGTTGAGATCATGGCACGATCAGACCTCTTAAAAACTTTGTTAGAACCAACACATAAGTTACACCACACATGCCAAACCATCTAAGACTGATGTCGAAACATATTGGGATCAAAGAGGCCCAACTTGTTTCGCATGTAGTACCACACTTCTCACTCATCAATTGTCCATCTGAAAGGAAGGACACAATCCTTATCTTCTACCATCTCCACCATATTAAAATAACCACATAGGAGCCAAGTGGAAGGTGGCATCGAATCAACTATCCATCACCACAAGGCAGATCTTTCCAAGTTTCCACAATATCATTGGAAGCATAAATGTTGATAATCCCAAAAGAATGATTACCCACATTCATGAGGAGCCAAATGGATCGTTGAGTCGGATCAGACCCATGGTCCACCACATAAGAATTCCAGTGTGGCGCAAGAATAGTGACCACACCTCCATGACTTGCCTCATAATGAGAGGGGTAAGGGAAATTGTTGGGCCAGATCACATGACAAGTGAAAGACAACATGAAAGAGGAAATTTTAACTTCTTGCAAACACATAACATTAGGGTAAGTGCACCAAGATGGTAAATAGAAAAGTGGCCACATGCCAAAAAAAACCAAAATTTTCATAACCTGTGCGGGTTCTAAAAATTCAAAAACATGCTAGGCTTGGTAACACCAAGCCTAACCAAAAACAATTTAAAAAATAAAAAGTGTTTTGAGGAACATTTTGTTTTTAATAAAAATTAAAAGTTTCTCAAAACCCATTATTTTTTTGTGTAGGCCACAAGTTTTGGCCATTTTCAACACCAAAACCCGTGGAACAACAGAAAAGGAAATTCGAAAAACCATAGAACCTGCACGAGTTTGCAATTATTTTGGATTTTCCCAACATCAAAAGAAATTTTCAACAATGGCACCCCGTTGAATAGGTAAGATTTGATTGGTTTGATTATTTTTGTTTGCATTTTAATTGAAGTAGGGTTTTTTAGTTGATTTAATTTTTGTTTTTATTAATTTGATGTCAAATTCTTCAAGCAATCCCCAAAAATGAAATAGACAACAAAGACATCTTCCTACATAAGCAACACAAGCAAACCCTGTAAACATTGCACACGAGTAACAAGAAAACCCTCAAAATCCTCAAAATGTTGATCCTCAACAAGCACTGCCACCCCGAAACCCTCCATCTCCTCTATTAGATCATGTAGATGCCACACAAGAGGATCTCATCAATCACCTTACACAAAATAGTGCTCAAATTTCTATATTGGCGAATAGGTTGAGGTCCTCTAGGCTTGAGCACCTCTCAACCCTTGCCAAAACACTAGAAACAATGGTTAATAGTGCAAATGAGGTATGTAGGGAGGTTACAAAATTGGGTTCATGGAGGGATAGATGTCGAACATTTTATGTGGATGAGTTGTCATATAATCAAGTGAAAAAAAAGGGGCATAGGTAAAGCTGACATATGTGCTCTTTTCACCGATCCTGTTACTAGTAACAACCTAGAACTAAATACGACTCAGTTTCCTATACATTGGTGTGTTCATGCTAGGCTGAAAGAAGCTTTTTGGGATAGGTGGTATATGGTCTTTGACCAACCACCTTGTAATAATTGGGAGGTGCCTCTATATTTTTTGAGAAAGTTGTATTGTGAGTTTATCCTTGGCGAGAAGCCGAATTACTTTGACATCCAACAATTTCAGGGTAGAGGGAGAGGCTCTACGTAGGATAGACCTAGGGCCCATAGGGTGGTAGAGACACAACATAGGAGGTGTACAACTCCTAAACCCATGGTTCATGTCACTGTTCCTATATCCTTGAAGGAGTCTATGGAATTACAGACTCTTTAGGCAGCTACATCATTGACTGATGTCATTGTTCAGCATGGCACATAGTTGGTCGGAGCAGAAGATGTACCAGCACCTACGATACCTCCTTCATCAACAACGCCTCCTTCATCAATGACACCTCCTTCATCAATGACACCTCCTTCATCAACGACACCTCCTTCATCAGCATCACCTCATGCATCATTTGACACGAGCCAACCCATTCAACATATATGCCCCACCTGTCAGGGTGTATGTTCGGGTGTAGACACTGACGCGAATGAGGATGGTTCAACATATCATTCATGTACATGTTGCGGGAGTAGATGCCATGCTTCCATTGTAGAGGATGTGGCCCTCACCGACAAACTGATCAATATGGTGTACCCTCTCTATCAGACACAAGTGCGTTTAATTTTGTTTATGACATGTTATCAATTAAGTGACTAAATCTTATAAAAAGACATGAATTCTTATTTTTAGAACAATTTAAAGTGACATATAAATAAAATGCATTGCAAGGTGCAGCAGGTGGTGGGAATACACCACATTCTTTTCAATCGACTCCATGGTCACGAGTAGTTTTACCACTAGAGGTAAAAGTTTGTAAATTTGTTAAAAATATAATAATACATTGGTTTAAAAATATCTTTTGTTAATTATATGGCTGAGATGTCCCAACTTGATGATATCACGCTTTCGGCCATTGACTTTGGCCAAGATAGCTATGAGGTACCATTTAGATTTATATATTTTTTACTTAAGTGATATATTAAATACATGATGTTTTCCCTATGTTAATTTTTTTCTATTAGTTTACCCCACCTACCTCAAGGACATCTCGTGTGAGAAAGCCATCCTCTAGCATGCCGAGGCAGAAAAAGATATCCTCTCAGACACCCAAATGACAAAAGGTAATTCAATATAATTTAAATTCATTTGTTGAAATGTATTATGATTAAACATGTATATGTAGATATTGATAAATGCACTTAATTTATTTGTTCTATATACAAATACATATGGGGTTTACAAAATTAATGAATGCACTTGATGTTGATGATGCTTAGTAGAGAGAAGAGGGTATATCTTCATATTCACTTTGGATTGCATTCTTGCTTGTTCGAAATAACTAAATCCTTTTATGTCTATATCATATGTTATCATTTTTCATACAGGAAATGGTAATAGCTGCACCAGATTCAACTAGGCCTCCTAAGGTTACATGAGAACTATACGAGGCTTCGGTGTGCATTTGTTCTACATATGTTAAAAATATTTGTTTTATCTAGTTTGTCAACAACTTTAGGTTATTAACTTATATAATTGTCTTTAACCTATTACAAGCCCCTTCCAAACTTCCTATTGTTATCTACCATTCTATTTCAGTAGAAGTCCTACACGTATATTATGGGATCCAACATGACGAAAGGAAAAGGTATGTTTGTCTTAGATCAAATCCTTTTCATTAAGTGCACAACAAAGTTCAAACCCTCTATTCAACTCCTTTTGGATCACTTACCATGGATATAGGAAATGGTCGTAACTGATTCATCTATGACTTTGCCTCCTACCACCACAACACATCCATCCGAGGCTCCAATATGCTTTAGTTTTTTAGTATATTCATTTTTAGTTATTATGTGTTATTTGACATATATGTTATTAACATGTATTAATGTCTTTTTACTAGTTACAACCCCCTTCAAGACATCCCACGGATCCTAAGCCTCACCCAATTGCAGAAGATAGAGATGAGGTAATCAACATTTCAACTTCAAACAATTAGAGTTCAGTATTTAGTTATTTTGATGTTATATTGAGAAAATATATCTGATTCGACATTTGACTTGTCCTTGTGCAACCACCTGTAGAGCCACGTACTGCTTCGAAGAGGATCGATTTTGATGATCCGCTACAGTCATAGATACCGATAGAGACATATAGTTATAGTTGTGGTCATTGAAGGACCAATTTTTTTATATATTCGACATTAGTATATGTATATATCGACTTTGACAGACATGGCACATGCCACATTTTTGTAACTATTATTGATTTGGCATCTATGCCATTTTTGATATGTACACCATTATTGTTCATTTTGATATATATGAAACTTGATATTCGATCCAATTTGTTCATTGATATATTTGAAACTTGATATTCTTAAAACTTACTTATTTGCTATTGAAATGTGATCAAACTTTTTCATTGTGTATATGTCTTGAAATGTGATCCAATTTGTTCATTACTTGTAACTCATATGACGTATACTTTTAAACTATCTATTACTCATATGGTGTATACCCAAGTACCGACACTGGTAAAGCTGATATTGTGTATACCCAAGTACCGACACCGGTAATGTTGATATTGTGTATTTTGATTCAGTGAATTTCCTTTGAGTCCTTCGTGCATGAAGAGATTGGAGTGAAGTATTATTTCATAAACTCATGCTTATGGAGTGAAGTTCATCATTTCAAGAACCAATTAAGACAAGATTTGAGCGAACAAAGAAAATTTGAAATTTATCTAAGGATGAGTCGGCTTAGGTAAGGTTTTCATTTAAAATTTATTCCATAACAAGTCAACCTTAGAGTAAGAGACACACCTATTCATCCAAATCGCCTATAAAAAAAGAGTTGAAGCAATCATTTTAACATCAAATCAAACCAATTATCTCTTCTTTCGTAAAAAATCGTTAGTGAGAGGTGGCAAAATAGTGTGTCTTTCATTCTGCTTGTTGTGGGAATGAATCGTTAGCATGAGCACATACAGGTGGTCAAGTTTATGCTAGGTGTGCCCTTGTCTTTCTCCCCAATATGTTTGATCGTTCTAAGCCACCTTGTAAGCGACATTTTCCCTTGAGTGCTCAAAGTGGGAAAAATGGTCAAACTTTGACGTCACGTAACTTGGAGACCATGCCACTTATGGATGATCCAAGTGAGCCTATGGGTTCGTGTTGTCTCTACCTAAAAATTCCTCTCTAAGTTTTGGACAACTCGATTTCATTTTCTTGCGGTGATATTTTTTATGTTGCATAAAAACGGTCAAAGACCATCAGTGAGAGGTGGCAAAATAGTGCATCTTTTGTTCTGCTCATTGTGGGAATGAACCGTCAGCGTGAGCATGTCTGGGTGGTTGATTTTATGCTAGGTGTGCCCTTGTATCACTCCTCAAGACGTCTGATTGTTCGAATCCACCTCATAGCGATGTTTTCCCTTAAGAGCTCAAAGTGGAAAAAATGGTCAAACTTTGACGTCCTGTAACTCGAAGACCGTGGCACTTATGGATGATCCATTTGAACCTATGGGTTCATGTTGTCATTGCCTAAAAATTCCTCTCTTAGTTTTGGACAACTCGATTCCATTTTCTTGTGGTGAGATTTTTTTTGTCGCATAAAAAACCATTAGTGAGAGGTGGCAAAATAGTGCATCTTTCGTTTTGCTCGTCGTGGGAATGAACCATCAGTGAAAGAGTATTCGAGTGGTTGGTTTTATGGTAGGTGTGCCCTTGTCTCACTCTACAAGATGTCTGATCATTCTGAGCCACCTCATAGCGATGTTTTCCATTGAGCGCTCAAAGTGGAAAAAATAGTCAAACTTTGACATCGCGTAACTCAAAGACCATGACACTTATGGATGATCTGTTTGAACCTATGGGGTTTTTTTCTCACTGCCTAAAATGACCTCTCTCAGTTTTAGACAACTCGATTCCATTTTCTTGAGGTGAGATTTTTTCTGTCACATAAAAAACCATCAGTGAGAGGAGGCAAAATAGTGCATCTTTCATTCTGCTCGTCGTGGGAATGAACCGTTAGCACGAGCGCATCCGGGTGGTCATTTTTATGCTAGGTGTGCCCTTATCTCACTCCCCAAGATGTCTAATCATTTCGAGCCACCTCGTAGCGATGTTTTCCCTTGAGCGCTCAAAGTGGAAAAATGGTCAAACTTTGACGTTGCGTAAATCAGAGACTGTGAAACTTATGAACGATCTATTTGAACCTATGGGGTGGTATTTTCACTTCCTAAAAAAATATCTCTCAGTTTTGGACAACTCGATTCCATTTTCTTGTGGTGATATTTTTTCTGTCGCATCAAATACCGTCAGTGAGAGATGGCAAAATAGTGCATCTTTCGTTCTGCTCATCATGGGAATGAACCATCAAAGCAAGCACGTCTGAGTGGTCGGGTTTACGCTAGGTGTTCCCTTTTCTCACTCCCCAAGACCTCTGATCGTTCTGAGCCACCTCGTAGCAACGTTTTCCCTTGAGCGCTCAAAGTGGAAAAAACCATCAAACTTTGACGTCGCATAACTTAAAGACTATGGCACTTCTGGACCATCCGTTTGAACCTATTGGGTCATGTTGTCACTTCCTAAAAAATCCTCTTTTGGTTTTGAACAACTTGATTCCTTTTTTTTGAGGTGAGATTTTTTCTATCGCGTCAAAAACTGTTAGTGAGAGGTGGCAAAATAGTGCATCTTTCGTTCTGCTTGTCGTGGGAATGAACCATCAATGCGAATGCATTCAGGTGGTCTTTTTTATGCTAGGTGTTCCCTTTTATTTCTCCCCAAGACGTCTGATCATTCCAAGCCACCTCATAGTGACATTTTCTCTTAAGCGCTCAAAGTGGAGAAAACGATCAAACTTTGATGTCGCGTAACTTAGAGATTGTGGCACTTATGGATGATCTATTTGAACCTATGGGGTCGTGTTGTCACTGCCTAAAAATTTCTCTCTCAGTTTTGGACAACTCGATTCCATTTTCTTGTGGTGAGATTTTTTATATCACATAAAAACCCATCAGTGAGAGGTGGCAAAATAGTGCATCTTTCATTTTGCTCGTCATGGGAATGAACCATCAGTGCAAGTGCGTCTAAGTAATCGGGTTTACGCTAGGTGTGCCCTTGTCTTGCTCCGCAAGACGTCCGATTGTTCTAAGCCACCTTGTAGTGATGTTTTCCATTAAGCGCTCAAAGTGGAAAAAATGGTCAAACTTTGACATCACGTAACTCAAAGACCGAGGCACCTATGGACAATCCGTTTGAACCTATGGGGTCATTTTGTCACTGTCTAAAAGGGCCTCTCTCAGTTTCAGACAACTTGATTTCATTTTCTTGTGGTGAGATTTTTTTTGTCGCATAAAAAACTGTCAGTGAAAGGTGGCAAAATAGTGCATCTTTCATTCTTCTTGTCGTGGGAACGAACCGTCTACGCGAGCGCATCTGGATGGTCGGATTTCTCACCAATAAAACTCCAATCATGCAATACTAGGTTTCTCACCCTTTCACACCTTGTCTCAATGCACTCTTAAGGCATCACCCAACCACTCAAATGGGGTTTTAAACTTCAACGGCTTAACCAAACATAACTCAGGGGTTTAACTCACCTATGACACCCTGCCACAAGGTTTGACATTTCCAAGTTGACTGGTTCACTTCCCAATACACAAAACTACACTTAGGAGGCTTATTCCTATTGGCCCTTCAAACCGGGTAATTCAACAATAACTCAAAACTTTCCCAAAACACTTGGAAAAAAAATTGCATATTCAAATACCCATTTGCAAGTTATTTAACATATGTCAGAATTAGACATAATTATTTATAATAAAATAGTACAAATTTATAATCAAATGGTACAAGTTTATTACAAATGTATTTATAATCAAATGGTACAAATTTGGGCTCTCAAAATTTGCAAATCAGCCCCATGGACACTTTCATATATAAAATTTGGCATCTAATATAAACGATCGAGCTCATTACTGTTTATATTTACAAAATTTTGCATCTAAATATGCAAATTACAACTCATTTTTTTATATAAAAATTAGCATCTAGATATCCACATTACAACTCGTTGTTTTTTTATACAAAATTTAGCATCTAGATATGCACATTACAACTCATTGATGTTTTTATATACAAAATTTGGCATTTACATATGCACATTACATCTCATATGCATATTAAAGCTCATATGCATGTAGAGCACATCCAAAAAAATGAAGTTACAACGTTTCGCAAAAGATATATACAAAATTGTCAAAATTATTCTACCATATTGTATAATTATTCGTCTAGATGGCCCAAAATCAATCAAGTGAACCTTCTGGATCAGCTCTAGCCCTTAGTGTCTCAAGTATTAACTCGTGGTCAAATTCACGAACTTTCCACAAATCCTTATTAAGAGGTCTACCATGATATTTAATCAAATGAATATTTGTTGCAACAAGAAGGTTTGAGTAATGAAGAATATGTCTATGTGTCTCAAAGTCCTCAAACAACTAGTCATTAGAATTTTTCATAGGGTACCTGCATTTTATAGAAGGATAAGTTAATGCCAAAATCAATACAACGACTGATAAATAAATGACTTTAATACGTCTCAATACAACTCAACACATCAACAGTACCTTCTAATCCATGTCCTTGTCACAACAACAGATCCTATTGGGTACTCAATACGCTCTCCATCAACCACTGCAGAAGTCAATTTCTTTTTGGCCTCAATACAACGACACAAAAAGTAATATGTTCCTTCTTCATTGTTCTCATCTGCAATAATTGCATATACACGACCTACATTTAATAGAATGATATAAGCTAATACCAAAATCAACATAAGTTAATACTAATAATTGAGCTTAGAATTGTAGCGAATTGTAACCCTTTACCTAGTTCAACTATGTTTGATACATGGTCAAAATCTATTGATGCTTCAATCTAGTTCATTTGTAGTGCTCTAGGAAGTTGATATGTATCTAGGGTTTGCAAAGGTCTATAAGACCATTGGTCAACCCACTCTTTTGATTCAGATTCATCCCACACAAAATGCATACACGAAGAGCAAAAGTATGCAATCTGTCTAGTATAAATAACTAGTGATGTTTCATATGAACTTCTAAATGAATGCATTTCACTTGATCCGGTAAGTGTACAACAATCTAGATAGTTTTCAATTTTAGATTCACATATTAACCAAAAATATCTGGAAACCATAGACTTACCTGCATTACCTGGTCCCATCGTAGAGTTACACCATTGCATAATTGTTTCTGCATCTATTAACATTGCATCACCTTCCACTAGTACATTTGGGCCTAATTTCCAATGACTAATTGTCAGAATTTCGATGACACCACATCGTACTTCTGACTAATTTTATCGTCGAAAACTCATCGTCGATCTTCCCAACAATGTCATTTGCATCGATCATCCAATGACGTTATGAACTCCTCCAATGGCAGCTATATTTTCTCCCTGACCACAAATTTTGGTGGATTACCATCGGAATTCCAACTGATGCTATGTTTTCTCCTCGACGACTGTCCGACATGGAAGTGACGTCGGATATACAGCATCCTTGTCGGATGTTTCTTTAGTTGTCGTCAGAATTTTGATGGTGAGAGATGATGTGGGTCAAATGGATTTTCCGTTGGTGCATGAAAGCATTGAACGAGTTCTACTTTTAAAAATTGCATAAAACATTTATTATTTATTTGATTCAGTGTTATTTGCAAAAAAGGATTATTAATGATGTTTCCTTTCTCCAAGAATTGTCTAGGATCTTTTCATCAGATAATATGTAACATCCAATGACTAAATATTTTCTTTACAAATGCTTATTTTATTTAATTATCATCTGAGCGTGAATTAAAATTTATATATGTACGGAAGCAGAACATACAAGCTAAAGACTCATGTGCAAGTAAATTTCATAAAAGAAAGCAAGTAGGCATTATCTTGAATGACATGGAAACAAGCTCATCAACTGCCTAGAAGAGAGCAATTGGAGAAAAGCAATGGAAAGTGTTAAAGGTTGATAAATACATAGAGAGTATGCAATACAAACAAACAATGTCTGGAGTGTGTGATGTGACGTCTCTAATTTATGTCAAGAGGGACCAACTGGTTTTGGATTTCCTGTGAAACCTATTGGGACACGCTTGGAGGAAATCAATGTGTTCATGCAAGGAGCACCTTTTTTCTATTATGAGAATGATGCTTTTGCACCGAAGGATATTTGGAAGGTAACATCCAAAAATTTCTATAGTGTGGAACCAGAGTTGGCAGACTTGAAGTAATTTTCAGCTTTCAGAAGACCAAGAGGTTATGTACACAATCTCCTCATAGAAGGGTGATTTCAAGCATTAAATCTCCCCCCCATGACTATTCAGGAAGCAATTCCTCAGACAAAGGACTATTGGCCTCCATGAAATCAAAGAAAAAAATTGAAGCATAGACTCTAGATGATGTGGTGGTGTCCTTCGTGAAGAACTCTGCACTATAATTAAAAATTCACGAGGGAAACTACAAGATAGTGAATAGAAATACATTCTTGAAAAGTGGGAAGAATGGATCTTGGTTTGGGTGGGGCCAAGTCAGGTGGCTCCTCTAGAGGTTGACGAGATAGAAATCATATTAGGATTTGAAAACGATCACACTCGTGGAACTTCGTGTGCCACTGATCAATTGCGTTGTTTGGGTAATGCATTCCAAATATATACAGTTGCATACCATTTATCTGTCTTGATTAAAGCCTTTTATCCTAGTGGCATTAAATTAAAGTTCTTTCTCTTCTATCTAGTATTGGTGGAGAAGAGGTTGCTTTAAATCGACCTGGGATACATTTAACTTGTGTTGTATCTATGGAAATATGTATTTTAGGTCGATGCAATGAAACCTCTTCTCCACCAATACCAGATAGAAAAGAAAGTACTTTCATTTAATGCCATCCAGATAAAAGGCTTTAATCAAGACAGATAAATGGTATGCAACTGTATCTATTTGGAATGCATTACCCAAACAATGCAATCGATCAGTCGCACACGAAGTTCCACAAGTGTGATCTTTTTCAAATCCTAATATGATTTCTATCTCGTCAACCTCTAGAGGATCCACCTGACCTAGCCCTACCCAAACCAAGTTCCATTCTTTGCACTTTTCAAGAATGTATTTGTGTTCACTATCTTGCAGTTTCCCTCATGAATTTTCAATTATAGTGCAGAGTTCTTCACGAAGGACACCACCACATCGTCTAGAGTCTATGCTTCAATTTTTTTCTTTGATCCCATGGAGGCCAATAGTCCTTTGTCTAAGGAAGTGCTTCCTGAATAGTCATGGGGGGGAGAGGTAATGCTTGAAATCGCCGTTCTATTGGGAGATTGTGTACATAACCACTTGGTCTTCTAAAAGCTGAAAATTACTTCGAGTCCATCAACTCTGGTTCCACACTATATAAATTTTTGGATATTGCCTTCCAAATATCCTTCAGTACAAAAGCATCATTCTCATAATAGAAAAAAGGTGCTCCTTGCATGAACACATTCATTTCCTCCAAGCATGGCCCAATAGGTTTCGTAAGAACTCCAAAACTAGTTAGTCCCTTCGGACATAAATTAGAGATGTCACATCACACACTCCAGACATTGTTTGTTTGTATTGCATACTCTCTATGTATTTATCACCCTTTAACACTTTCCTCTATTTTTCTCCAATTGCTCTCTTCTAGAGTGCTGATGAGCTTGTTTCCATATCATTCAAGATAATGTATGCTTGTTTTCTTTTACAAAATTTACTTGCACATGAGTCTTTAGCTTGTATGTTCTGCTTCCATACAGATATAAATTTTAATTCATGCTCAAATGATAATTAAATAAAATAAGCATTTGTAAAGAAAATATTTAGTCATTGGATGTTACATATTATCTGATCGAAAGATCCTAGACAATTCTTGGAGAAAGGAAACCATCATTGATAAACTTTTTTGCAAATAACACCAAATCAAATAAATTAAAAATGTTTCATGTAATTTTTAAAAGTAGAACTCCTGCAATGCTTTCATGCACCGATGGCAAAGCTGTCTGACCCACACCATTATCCATAATAGAACAAATCAATATAATAGGATATTATAAAGAATATATACAAAAATATGAAAGAACATTAAATTATCATTACAAACCCATAAACCATTAAATAGTGAAAATAGATATAAATTTGTAAATGTCTCCCTACAAACACCAGAACCATAACCAAAACAAAAAAATCTCTTACCCGCAAAAACTAAGTAGCTGGTGAGTTGCAAGTCTACAACAACTCTCAGATGATCGAACCATTTCTTAATTTTGTTCTTCTAATTAGTCAATGGATTTAGTTGCATGTACAAGTTTTCTATTTTAAGCCTCCTGTTTCCCTATATTTGAGACCTAATAAAATTCTTGTGAGTAGAATGGTGAAGTTTATCACCCAAACAAATCATATGTAAGGGAGACAATCAATTAAGGTCCATCTGATCTTGAGACATTGATGCCCACTTTAGCATGTCACATCCTAAATTGACAAGACTCGTGATTGGGACCCAAAATATGACCCCTCATTTCTTGCCTCATGTGTGAGAAAAAATTCAAACACTTTATGTATGATTAGGTATAAAAGGAAGCCTACCCTGTCATTTGAAGGGGTCTACCTACAATTCAAGTGATCTCTTAACTATAAAATCAATTAAATTCCAAGTGAACAAGCAATCAAGCATTCATCAAGCATTGAAGGAGAATTCAAGTTATAGCACAACATTCATGATCAATAGTCTACATGACATCCTAAAACCTTGTGTGAGGATTCAAGAAAGATTCATCAAGGTATCGTGTTCAATTTTAAGCATTTTTAGATTAGATCTAAAGGGATCATTTTAAAGAGGGAGGAAGAGATCTTTTCCTAAAGATGTCTACCTCCAAAAATAGAGGAGATATTTAATAAAGATGTCATCTTTTAAATTAAGAAATGGGCATGAGATTAAGAATACAAACCTTCCATATTGCACACTTCAAGGTATATTCAAACCTATTTGACCTAGGAAATCCCTCATCAACAAACCTATTTTCATCATTTTGTTTGTAGGAAATTGATTCAGGAGTTATGTGTGAAGAATTTGGCAAAGTAAATGATGACAATCAACCTCAAATTTTATCTATCTTGAAAGCCTTTTATCATGATGGCATTAAATTAAAGTCCTTTCTCTATTTTTTGGTGATCTCTGGAGCAGAGGTTGCTTTGCATCGACCTGGGATACATTTAACTTGTGTTGTATCTCTGGAAATATGTATCATAGATTGATGCAATGCAACCTCTGCTCCACCAATACTAGATAGAAGAGAAAGTACTTTAATTTAATGCCATCAGGATAAAATGCTTTCGAGACATATATTAGGTATAAAAGGAAGCCTACCCTATCATTTGAAGGGGTCTTCCTACAATTCAAGTGATCTCTTAATTATAAAATCAATTCAATTCCAAGTGAACAAGCAATCAAGCATTCATCAAGCATTGAAGGAGAATTCAAGTTAGTGCAGGTGCATTTGGAAGACCAAAGGACTCAATGAAACCATTAAAGACTTTTGAAGGTCTTAGGAGCGAAGATCCAATAAATTATGATGTCTTAAGGTCTATTATGGCCTTTAATGATGAAAATTGTAATAAGTTTGTAATTTGTCCTAAAGGGCCTGGTAAGGACCTTAGGACCAACAAAAAGATGTAATAGGAATTTATGGCTTAGGGAGTCTAGAAGAGTTTAGGCAAGTTCAATAAATCATTTTATGACCTTGTGTGTTAGAAATTAAGAGTTTTTTATCAAATGATCGATGTAATGCTTTGTACGGTAGAGAATGCTGGTGTACAGGCTAGGACAAGCAATAACAACAAATTTTTATTTTCTTGAATTTTTTTGGTGTTTTGGCTTATGGTAACTTTTTCTTGAGTGTGTATTCAAATTTATAATGCATTTAAGAGACCTTGAACATCTTATTTACAGGGAAGATGCACTGATAATCCATTTGTCTCAGACTTTAGACTAGTTGCATTGACTATTCTTACAGATTTGTGCAATTTGGCATTTGATTTGGTTGATTTACAATGAGAATGGCCATTCCATGAATGTAAAAGGCCTAATATTCATGGAATGGCACTCCTCTAACATGTACAATAAATTAATAACAGGTTGATGTGTAGATTGGGTGGAGAACCGGGGTGATCACCAAAACAACGAATGTAAGAGTGGAGAAATTGCTTGCTAAGGAGCAGCAGTAGAAAATCTGCCTTAAGGAGGGGCACATTTTATGATTGAAAGTGTTTGTAAATTTCAAATGGAAGGTGAATCCATCATCATTTGGATGGTATAGTGTTTGGAAGAGGGGTATATGAGAAACCCTACTTTTAAGGGTTTGTGAGAGGCTAAATAAGGGATTTTGCGTCTAAGAAGGTTAAAACTTATAAATAATTATATTTTCTTAGTTTTGAATCATATTGGATGATTGTTGAGAGTCTGGGAGTTAGGGAGTTAAAACATTATATACTTCCTTTGTAAAACTGTCATTTTTGGAGTCCAACAACAGCGCATAGTTACAGGACAACATATACTTTCCAAAGAAACCATATGCAATCTTCTGGTATGTTGAAGAGAAGACAAATGGGTGTCTGAATATCCAATTTTTTTTTTTATTTGTTTGGGAAAATTGAGAGAAAACAATTCATTTTCCTCGCTGGAGGGCTAATTGGGCAACTACGCCTAGAAGCCTAAAAAGAGGGCTTTGCACTTAAACAAGTTCTTGGAACCACAAAACCAATTAAAAAAACTTATTTGGAGGTAGTAAAAACATTTCATAACTTTGGAATCATTTGAAAAAGTGTTGGTTTGCATTTGACCTATTTGAGCCATTTGGGTGCTAGTAGGCCTAGGGGTTTGGACCTTGTATTTCCCTTATAAATATTAAAGGTCCATTTATCGCACCCTTCCTCTGCATCAAAAGTTAAATCACAACATTCATGATCAATAGTGTGCATGACATCCTAAAACCTTGTGTGAGGATTCAAGAAAGATTCATCAAAGTATCATGTTCAATTTTAAGCATTTTCAGATTAGATCTATCATTTCCCTCAAAAGGAAAACATTATACTTCAATGTTAATTCACAACCCAAGGTTTGACCTAGGAAATCCCCCATCAACAAACCTATTTTTCATCATTTGTGTGTAGGAAATTGATTCAGGAGTTACATGTGAAGAATTTGGCAAAGTAAATGATGACAATCAAACTCAAATTTTGATGGCATGAAAAGCATAAGAGTAGGCCATTTCACACCTCCTAGTCCCAAGAAGTTTTGACAGCCTTTTGATAGTAGATTATGTGTACCATCCTAATCCAAAAAGCATTCATTTTGTCTACATCTGATAGTCATTGCTAAAATCAGTTTAAAGTGTATTCATTTAGGGACCTTTCATAAAATATTCTCAACTTACACATCATAAAAGGATCTTAAAATATTCATTGTTTATAATGATAAGAATTTGGTTGTTCCATACACCTTCCTTTACTATTTTAAAAATATCATCGACAAAATATTGTGCAGCAATAGTATGGAGTGCATTTCATCTATTTCATGCCCAAAGATTTCATCATACCACTTTCTTTTCAAAGGCGACTGATCGATTGCGCTGTTTGGGTAGTGCATTCCAAATAGATACAGTTGCATACCATTTATCTGTCTTGAAAGCCTTTTATCCTGATGACATTAAATTAAAGTTCTTTCTCTATTTTTTGGTGATCTTTGAAGCAAAGGTTGCTTTGCATCGACCTGGGATACATTTAACTTGTGTTGTATCTGCGGAAATATGTATCATAGTTCGATGCAATGCAACCTTTGCTCCACCAATACCAGATAGAAGAGAAAGTACTTTAATTTAATGCCATCAAGATAAAATGCTTTCAAGAAATATATTAGGTATAAAAGGAATCCTACCTTGTCATTTATAAAATAAATATATAGCAAGATAAAAACATAATAGGTTATAAATGTCATTTAGAAGGGATATGATGAGTGTATAACTCATTGTCACCTATTATTTAAATGTTACTAGAACTACAATAATTTGTTGAATTTTAATCTCCAAATCATGACATTCATTAGTGGAATAGTTGATGATGCTCGAAAAAAGGATTGTCCTAATTTTGTTTATGGTTTTTTCTTCAATTTTTCAAGGGGAGAGTAATAAAGTTGGCTTTAAGAAACTCATACAAAATTATCTCTTGTTGTGATATTAAAAGTTGTTGGAAAAGTCATAGATTTATTAGACAATGGGGGAGGGGATGTCAACAAAGGAGGAGGATAGAAAACTAAATCGATGTATATCACTTAACAAACCACCTGATACTTAATCGACGTGTCTATCATATGCAAGACAACCGATACTAATCGGTATGTATTAGTTAAGCCCGATAACAATCAATGTTCATAGTTAATATATTAACTGATATTAATCCGAGTGCATTGGTTAAGCCGGATAACAATCGGTGTTCATAGTTAATATGTTAACCGATATTAATCAAAGTGCATTGGTTTTAATGTAAACCGATACCAATCAGTATTCTCTGCTATGAGATTTACAACCGATGATTATTTGTAGTTAAGCGTTGATTGAAATTTGCAAGTATGGTTGAATATATACAAATTTAAGAATGATCATCAAATGAAGGAACATTCAATATACATATTGGACCTACCCTATCTACAAGTTACATTCAAAATAGGACCACAAGTTACATCACCCAATTAGGGTCAGACCAAATTACAAGTTACATTTATAGGGTCTATCCTATCCACAAGTTACATTATATATAGGTCTTGCCCAAGAAAGACATAATTATAAGTTACATGTATTTGGGGCCAGCCCTAAGTTCGATTTACGTAATAGATAATACATGTGTATTTTAATTGCCATTGACAATATTAAAATACAATAGATAGGTATCCGAGCTAGCCACTATTTCAACACATTCTAACACATGTATCTATTTCTATGCAATAATTAGTAGTAGCTACATAGACTAGCATGGTACATAAGTTCTTTTCTAATAGTGCCCATCATATGCAATTCTTTCAAGATTATTTAGTTGTATTTACCTTCTTAGGTTATGCAAATGGAGATTATATAGGCATGAGTTGCTCAAATGTGTGCACCACAATTATAAATGATTCAAATACTAATAGTCTGAATACAATGGAACATTCATGTGGATAGGGGACAATTATCTTTGGAGTAGTCTCACATGCTGGAGTAGTTAGTTGCAGAAGATAGGGAAGTGCAATGCTTTGATATTCTTTGTTTAGTTGTTGGCCCTTCTTGTTCTGTAATTCTTGTTGTGTTTAATAATTTTTTATCCCTTTGGTGAAAAAAAGGAGGTTGATGATAAATATCTATGTTGTCTATTAGTTGATTCCCATGCCAAAACTTATCACACAAGATGAAATATGATAATCTTGGTTAAAAAATCTCATACAGAAGAATAATGATTTATGTCTTAAGTTTCATTGCATGGTGTTATGTGACATTGGATAAGTTCGCTACTGTTAATCATGAAAGATGATGGATTAATCCTGGATGGTGCTGAAATTGTTATGACAAACCCAATGGAGCCATGGTTTACTCACAAGGTTGATCAATGTGAAATTTCATGCAGCTTCTCGGGTTCCATAACAATTGCAGTTGTGGTCTACTTCACTCAAATGTCATGAAAACAAAAAGTGTTAAGATCGTATCAAAATTAAAAGGTGAATTTGATGAAATATATACTCCTCAAACTTGGCATCCGAGTTAATGAATGTCCGTGATCTGCAGGATATTCCCCTAGGATGTGTTTCTTAAATATAGTTCCCAACAAAAAATGATTACACAACAATGGTACGTCCACAAATCTGAGCAATAAACCTATCCAAAGAGATGGTCATGAAACTTATGGATATGGCAGCGATGAGATACAGTTTCAAAATCATTTTATAACGTCAAAGGTTATTATATGAAATATGTTGATGGTATGAATCTTCTTCATTGGTGTATACACCCAATCATATGCACCCCTAAGACCTTTGAAGTATAGTGTTGAACTATTGTATAATTCAAGTGCAGTTTTTTTATCTTATGTATATGTATAGATGTCACCCTAAATATGACCTCTTTAGTCACTCAATTTTTAGTTATAAATAATAGGGTCTCACTTGCATGCTTGTCTACTTGTCTATTCATTGGAAACAGACTTAAAAAGTTATTTCTCTTTGTATATGTGGCTTTGTGAGTAATATGGCTTCGTTGTTCCATGTGGGTTGTATGTTGTTTATTTGTAAATCACAAGAAAACTCTTTGTCTTAAGAGACGAATAGAGGGATGCGCCACAAAAAACCATTGCATGTCAAGCCTAAGCTCCACTCTTGCTCAAGGCTTCAAGATGCAAGTGATGCCATTATGTGCCTTATGTGATTGGAAATGGAATGTGAAAGCATAAAGTGAGCTACTCATGAAGAGGCCACAATCTGTAAATTGTACTATGACATGCTAGGTTTAACCGATGGTCTTCTTGTCCTTCCCTAGCAATGCACTTGAAGTGATTCACATATAACAAGTACATTGCATTTCCTAAGAACTTGGGTACAATTGAATAATTTCTTTATATTAATAAACTATCATTACATGTTTCTTGGTGCTATCTACTTAAGAGGGGACCATTAATATGGAGAACACATAGTAAATATACACCATAAGTGTGATCAAGTACTAGAATAAGAAATGAGAAATTCCAGAAGTACATCTGGAAGGCAAAAACACCCTGGTGGCTATTCTTGGAAGTTCAACTTTCACCGCAAATAATGGCTGTGAATGTATATGGAAAATGAAGATAAGATTTAGTTCCATGATTATCAAATTGAAGGAATTAAAAGTTTGATATTTGTCCATGGTAAAGGAATTTATAGATTTAACAAACAATTATGTGTAAAATATGCAATAAACTCAAAAAAGTTAATTCTTGGTTAACAATATGTGTTGCACTTGCAAATAAATGTCAAAATGATTAACTTTTGAAGTCGTTATGCTCTAGTTAGGCATACTTTGATTTTCTGATACAAGTAAACTGAAATCGCAAAACTAACAGATAACTATACCTGCTCTACTATATTCTCAAGGTCATGGCCAAACTTGTTGAGAGTAGCAACATATGCATCAGTAATGCCAAGGTTTCCAATTGCATTTGTCAGTGCATGTCCTTGAAGATATTTGATTCGTGATTGATTGCCAAGGATACATTTTAGTTCACAAAAAAACACCATGGAAATCCTCTTCTCCCTACCCCTGAATAGAGCGGCTCGTTATCTCGCCTGAGAAATATAGAGCTAAACAGAAGCCCTGGTTTCGCTTGTATCTCTTTGTAAGTGGGTTTGGAAGTGCAATACAGTCTACTCCTGCTGGTGTCACTACCTTTGTTGCCTTTATAATGGCCCATGCCTATGATCCTGCAACTCCAATTCGTACTTGGGTGGGCCCCCATTCAGGGTGGGTGGGAGGAAGAGAGTTGGTGGAGGATATAGTTCCTCGAGGATTTATAAACTGGTGTTAGTGGGGAGGAAACTACTATGCGAATCAAGCTGCCTAAACTACTATGCCCTGCTCCCTCAAAAACTACTCTCTGGGTGTTTGTGTGGGAGGAGATAGTTGCAAATCAAGCCCGACTAGAGTTAGCGAGAATGGGAAGTCCTCAACTATAGTGGTGAAGAACACCCGACATGGATTGATATGCCTCTATCGCAATACATTCATTGCTTCCACTGGTCCTCTATCGCAAGACATTCATAGCTTCATTGTCCTCCAGAAAACAACAACTATCCATAATAATAACCTAATTCTTCTGTACAAGCAGGCAAGACTAGCAATACTACATTATCATTAGCTCGCTTTGTTCACTCTGTATGCAGATCCTCCAACAACAGTTCGAGATATAAAACCCACTTCAGGATGTGAGGTAGACGACTTCATTGGATTGTTCGGCTCACTCGAGAAAGGTTATGGCTCCATCCTCCCAGAAAAAATTGGTCGTGGCATTACACAGACACAACCTCGATACAGCTGCTGGGGTTTGATAGAGGTGGAACTATGGGCGGAATACGTTGTTGGGGTGGCAACGTGAGAATGGGAAGAGGCCACGAAAATGATTTCAAATGTCTTGGTCTTTTTTTTTTTTTAAAGTAATGCACGCTATCATTGGAATTTCGACGAACACAAGCACTTTTTGTAAAAAACACAAATGTCGTTGCCAATTCCTTCTCTATCGAAAACATATATTGAATTATCATTTGAATTTCGACAAATGCAGGCAATTTAAAAAAAAAATCAAATTTGTTCACAATATACCTTCTCCGTCGGAATTTTAGGCCAAATGTATTGGTGTTCATACTTTAATTCATCTCTAGTAAGAGCTCTTTTCACACATGCTCCCGCACCATCATGCTCCCCCTTTCCATGCCTTGCCTCAATGAAATCCCAAAAATGTTGCACACCACTTGTCACATGCATCCTAGTCAACCAGTAGAACATCCTTGCATTCTTGAATTGTGCAGTGTAATTGTCCAACCATATTAAGTGTTGGTTGTATCTTATATCTCTTTCCCTTAAAATATCATAGAATACTGTACAGCATCCTTGCACAAAATATGAGGAATGAGTACAATCATCATTGATATAAAAGTGATATTCTCTTATAACCTTTCTATCCTCCTTGGTGCTATCATGTGCATGCGTGAATGCTATGTGTACAAAAATTGTCACTTGTGTAGAGTGGTAATACATAGATTGTACTTCATTTTGCGGCTTTAGTGTATAATTCTCAGCAAAATCAATGATAGAGACAATAGTGTCGAGGGGGAAAGTGTCCTTACACAACTTGAATTGCTCATCTAACCACCTAGCTCTATGTGTGTGACATATGTACTCATACACTAGTTTCTCTTGAAACATCTTCATAAAATCAGCTACGCATGTATCCCTTTTCACTAACTCACACCTCTTTAATTCTTTTCCATCTTTAACACCATATGTGACTGACTTGTATTTTCCAATAGAAACTAGTTCCTTACCAATTTCATGTGTGATATCCAGATGTAGGCATCTATGCAACTATTGCAAACTGACACATGTAGGACATAAACCTCTCAAACACATCATCTTATAGTAAATGCACCCATCATCTCATCTACATAGTACACTTGAAATAAATTCTCTTGATGACTTAGGAGGTGCTTGTAGACCACATTCCTGCAAAACATCGTTAGTGTGCAAAGTACAACATATATAGCGATAAATATCATAATGCATGGAAAATTCAACATGGACCCTACAACAACATGTAGTACGTGCATGATTAATCTTAACATAAAATGTTTTTGTCATCTCAAAAAATCTTTGACTAATTTTAATCTGAGGAAAGCTTTGAAGAAACCTTTCATAAAATTGTGTTTGAGTTGTATCTAAATAGTGTTTTGGATGTGGCTCATGATTACTAATTCCAATTCGCCTTCTAACAACATATCTTTGGTTGGGTGAAACCCTTGTGTTGTCATGACAATATTTATCAATTAACATTCTTAGTGCATCAACAAAAACCTTGTCCTTGCGGGGGAGTCTACCCGAGAATGCCCAAAGAGAATTATTGTTAGGATCCTCAATTTTCTCTCGCCTTTCTAAGGCATAGTGTAATTTGGTTCTACTTATCCTTAATGACTTTCTTGTTTTGCTTATTAAACTATATTTTTCATTTCCTTTCCCATTATGGTTGATGTGAGGACACGACGAGTAACATTAGCATCTTTAGTGTGTGATTTCGAACCAATGGCTTGGTATGCATCAAAAATATTTCTCACAATGGTTCTTTCACTATTATTTTCGGATGTTCTTAACCCCAAAATTTTCATTACCTCTCTAAATTTTAGATTTTTAATCATTTCAACAACTAATTGGCATCTTCCACTTTGATTTAAGTTTTCAAAATAATTATTCGAAATTCTTCTAACCATTCTTCTACAAGTTCATTCGGAAATTTTATCATGCATTGGCTTCACAATATTGTCATCAATATCTATTAGGAACTTTGGTTTTCTATGAATTATTCTAAGAGGTGTTAAGATTGGTGTATGCTCTTCATTTTCATTAGGTGCATTATGTGCATTGATCACATCAAATTCAAATGGTATATCTTCTTAAATTTCATTAACATGTGCATTCACCGAATCATTTTCAAATGGTGCATTCATCATATGTATTTGAATTGGTGTATGTTGATCATTTTTATTTGGTGCATTCATCATATCAATTTCAATTGTTGAATGTTCATCACTTTCATTAGGTGCATTAGATGACGTACCTTTGTGTAATCTCCTCATACACTCCCTTTGTCTTTCCTTTGCTGCCTCTCTTTGTTCATTTGTTCCTCTCTTGTTCTTTCCCATTGTCCTACACATAACATCATGACGACAATCCACAATCAAATAGAAAAAAAACAACAAATGATCATCATTTTGTTATAATCTAAAGTAACAATAATAAAATAACTTTAAAAAAACCAAAATACAAGACAAATCAATCATGATCAAAGAAAAAAAATAGGAGAGAGAGATTAGGAAAAGGAGAGTGGGAGAGGGAGAGAGAGGGAGATTAGGAAAAGCAGAGGGAGAGAGGGAGAGAGGGGGATATTGGGAAAAGGAGAGGGAGAGAGGGAGAGAGAGGGGGGGAGCGAGTGAGTGAGTGAGTGAGTGAGTGAGAGAAAGAGAGAGAGAGAGAGAGAGAGGGGGGGGGGATAGATGAAGAGGGAGAGAGGGAGATTAGGAAAAGGAGAGGGGGAGAGGGAGAGGGAGAGGGAGAGAGAGGGAGATTGGGAAAAGGAGGGAGAGAGAGAGAGAGAGAGTAGGATAAGGAGAGAGGGGTGGATGGAGAGGGAGAGAGATGAAGATTAGGAAAAGGAGAGGGGGAGAGGGAGAGGGGGAGAGGGAGAGAGGGAGTAGGGGGAGAGGGGGTAAGGGAGATAATAGGGGATAGGAAGAGAGGGATAGAATAGGATAAGGGGAGAGAGAGAGAGTAGGATAAGGAGAGGGGGATGGATGGAGAGGGATAGAGAGAGAGATTGGGAAAAGGAGGGGAGAGGGAGAGGGAGAGAGAGGGAAATTGGGGAAAGGAGAGGGGGAGAGGGAGAGAGGGAGATTGGGAAAAGGAGAAGGAGAGAGGGAGAGAGGGAGAGGGGGTGAGAGAGAGAGAGGGAGAGGGGGAGAGAGAGAGAGAGAGAGAGTAGGGGGAGAGGGGGTAAGAGAGAGAATAGGAGATAGGAAGAGAGGAATAGAATAGGATAAGGAGAGGGGGATGGAGAGAGAGTTAGAGACAAAGAGAGAAGGGGTTAAGGAGAGGGGGGAGGGGATTGGGAAAAAGAGAGGGGGGGAGGGAGATTGGAAAAAGGAGAGGGAGAGAGAGGGAGATTGGAAAAATGAGAGAGAGAGAGAGAGAGAGAGAGAGAGAGAAAGAGTAGGATAAGGAGAGGGGAGGGAGAGAGAGGGGGAGAGATAGAGGAGAAATTGGGAGAGAGGGAGAGGGAGAGGGAGGGTGGAAATGGGGAGAATTGGATAAAGAGAGGGAGAGGGAGAGAGAGAGTATAGGAGAGAGAGATAAGATAATGAGAGCAGGAGGGAGAGGGGGGAGAGGGTGAGAATTGTGTAGGATAATGTGTGTGTGTGTGTGTGTGTGTGTGTGTGTGTGTGTGTGTGTGTGTGTGTGTGAGAGAGAGAGAGAGAGAGAGAATGGGATAGGGAGAGAGAATAGGAGGAGGAGAGGGTGAGATACATGAGGTAGAGAGAGAACGAGAAGGAGAAAAGGGTGAGAGAATCGAAAAAGAGAGAAGTGTGAGGGGAACATAGATGAGATAGAACTCAAGGAGGATAATTAGGGCTCAGAATAGACAGAGATGGTGATGGGGAAGGAAGATGAGAGGGAGAGGAAAAGAAGAGATATATGCATGTATACAAACATATATACAAATATCTATATAAATATATGTATATATAACTATAGATATGCATATATACATACATAAACACATATTATATAGGTATGTCTAACATATTTGTAGTAAATGCTAAGTTTACAAGCATACATTATTATGTCTTCATAACCCATACGGTTTTTGTGAAACACAAAAACTATTTTTAGTTCTACATAACCCGTATGGGTTTTGTGAAACACAAAATAATGGTTTTAGTTCTACATAACCCGTACGGGTTATTTAGAACTGAGAATAGTAATTTTTGTTTTTCCAAAACCCGTGTGGGTTTTGGCTTTGTAAGAGGGTTGGAAAACGACCCTAAGTCTTGCAAGCCCATTTTTCCCCCATTTTTGTCCCTTTGCATGTTTTTCATCCTCCAACATTATTTCTCGACTTCGCCGTCATCGGGTTTACAAATGATCAAGTGGGTATCTCTAGAATTACCACCATAATCTCACACATCTTCTCAGTTTTCTGACCATATATTTTTTTCTATTTTTGGACAACATTAGCATAGTCAACTTTAATTTTCTTTACCAGTGCCTTGATAGTCCTCACAGACATATGTCTACCTTTTTTTAATAACTTTTGATATACTCGACTGAATTCAAAATAAATTACATATTATTTTTCTACACTAGATTCTATACACTGATAAAAAACAAAGTTTGCATTTTTTATTATTTTGATGCAAGTTATGCCCAGCGCACGAACAGGTACAAAATTTTCAGGATGTGGTTGTTTATGGTGAAAATGGATAACAACAATAACGATATTGAAAGGCTAAATGAATTCAACCACAAAACCCTAGCCTAACAACAACAAAAATCCACCATAACATATGAAGATTACCTAAGACAATGCAAATCAAATGAAATCACAAAGATTATACCATCACATGTCCAATAGGGTTTGGATCTCCATTCTTCCTATCTCCATTGATCTTGCTTGATATATTTGCTCTCAGATTTTATGTGCACAAGAGCTCAACAAAGAACAGAATGTGGTTGCAAGTAGGATCGCCTATGTTCAAAAGCGTAGTGTAGTCAAGTAGTCAATGGGGGGCGAATGCATAGTGAGATTAGAATGATTGATTAGGGTTGATAATGAAAGAAGCATCTCCTTATATAGAAGACACTATAAGAAATGGAGGGATAAGATTGAGAGGTGTAAAAGAGGTTGGCTATGATTAGAGGGTAGGTAGAAAAAATAATAAAATAATGAAAGGGGTAGGTAGTGTATGACTTAAGAGATGAATGACATGTGTCATGGGTAGAAAAGGCTAATGAATTAATTAAATAAATAAAGATTTATTTAATTAATAGAAGGAGTGAGATCAATTAAATAAATAAGATATTTATTTAATTTAGGAAAAGGATAATTTAAATAAATAAATGTATTTATTTAAATGAGAAATAAGGCTAGAAGAGGATAAATGAATTAATTAATTAATTAAAGATTTATTTAATTAATAGAAGAATTAAGCTTAGATAATTAAATAAATAAAATATTTATTTAATTAGACTGGACAATTTTGGGTGTCTACATTTTGCCCCTCTTTGAGACAATGTAGCTTGTCGCGTTGTTTCAAAGAAGATAAGATGAACTGATACAGAGTTGCCCCAAGATGGGAATGATATGCCCCCCCGAGAGATTGGATGAGAATGTCTGGAAAGATCGTAGACAATCTCTCGATAAGAAGGAAAGGATAGAATGGACTGACCGAATAGGATAGACTGATAGAGTCACGGGATAATGAAGACTGGCACAGGTGACTAGGGCTAGGGCAGTTTATAAGATAGACCATGAGGGAAATACATCCTCATTGTCATCTACACCTACAAGAGATTAGAGTGCAGAGAGAGAAAAGAGCAGCAGCAATCAGCAGCGATGGCTTTGGTTCATAGATTCGACCGCATTCGCCGATTCTAGAGGCCAACAGAGACAGGAGAGCCAGTAAGTACCACAAAACCTCCTTGTACTTTGATGCATTTATTGTTGTCATCAATGCATGCTAGGTAATGTAATAAATGCGCGTTTAGGTATGTCAAACAAGGTCAACAAATGTTGAGGTGCATCTATGTCATGAATGTGCATTTATGTCTTCTAGGGCAAATCGACAGTTCTGTGATGAACATACGATGTCGATTGGATTAGCCACTGAGAGGATACACTCAAGAAGGTCCTCTAGGGAAGACTAGGATAACAAATAGGGTTAGGATTGACAATTTTGTGATAGAACATACGTTGCCAATTAGGAAACTTCTCAAAAGGATTCACTCAAGCATAGGCCTTAGGATAGGATAGATCAAGGCACTTTGTGATGAACAGTGAGTACCAAGATATAGTACTTTGTGATGAACAGGGAGTACTAAAATATGAGCAGCACTTTGTGATGAACAGTGAGTGCAAATGTGAGCAGCACTTTGTGATGAATAGGGAGTGCCAAACACGTAGTACTTTGTGATGAACAGGGAGTACCACTAGGATAGAAGCAACACTTTGTGATGAATAGTGAGTGTCACTAGGAATGAGATGATTGATTTGTGTGACTGCAGGAGTATTTGCCTATGCTGGAGTCACAAGAGAGATTCCCATCAACTCAGAGGTTGCGACCTGAGTTGACAGCTGAGGACCGAGCTGCGATTGAGGCTATGGGATTGAGACATATTCTATATGTGCCTGAGTTTCGGGCACACATGGGATTGCTGACTGCACTGGCGGAGAGGTGGCACTCTGAGACTTGCACTTTTCATTTGCCAATGGGGGAGATGACAATCACCCTAGAGGATGTATACAGGATTCTGTGGATACCGATCGATGGGGAGCTAATTTCGTACCATTGAGACAGAGACAAGGATGCCCTTAGATGAGTGTTCTAGGATCTGGGACTGGAGATGAGGGTGGGACATGTGGCATGGGATACCATGACATGGATAGGATTAGCACTACCAATAGTGTTGGCAGGAGTTATCAGTGGGTTCCTCTATCCGGATAGGGCGACACGAGGGGTGGCTGCAGAGGACATAGGGGCCAGGAGAGATGATCTTGGGGCGGGTCCTTCTAGGGCTCAAACTCTATCGAGGCCAGTCGGCTCTGAGGGAGGGAATTCATCATAGCCGTAGAGGGCTTCCTATGTATCAGTATTGTACCATTTTTGTATGATGATGTAGACACCTGTGGGTGATTGTAGCCATATGATTTTGACATCATTGTATCATGACACTTTATATATAAATATATGAGATGATTCATCTTTGTGGCAGCTATATGCA
Source organism: Cryptomeria japonica (assembly GCF_030272615.1). Taxonomy (NCBI): domain Eukaryota; kingdom Viridiplantae; phylum Streptophyta; class Pinopsida; order Cupressales; family Cupressaceae; genus Cryptomeria; species Cryptomeria japonica. The sequence goes on along the minus strand of NC_081412.1, from coordinate 7,947,475 downwards.
TGTGTACCTATGTGATGAGATGTGCTTATGTGATGCTTATGATATGGATGCAAATATGTATATGATGCAATGCAATATATTTTTTTTTTGTTCTTTTGTGTTTTATATGTGTATGCATGATGCAAATGTGAATGTATGTAATGCAGATGAATATGATAATGCAAATGTAAATTGTGCTAACAGGTGTTGTGTGCAGGATGTGATGCAGTTGTGATATCTATATGTATGTATGAAATGCTTATATGTGGTAATGCAGGTGCAACTACATGAAATGCAAATGTTTTTGGTGTGTCATTATACTCAGTCATGTGATAGCAGGCTACGTGGACTCGAGAAGGACGATGGAAGTCAATCAAGAAACGGGGATGAAAGATAGAAGATATGAAAGTGAAAGAGCTTCTTGTGTGTTATCATCATTGAGCTTTATTATGGCAAGTAGGTTATGACAATCGAGGCATATGTTTGACCTAGAAAGTCATTGTACCTGTTTGCATGGAGATAAGATAGTCACAAACAAGGAATGCCCCAGTTCATACTAGACTCACAGTGTCCTCATATCCTTGGACAAATCATAGCATTACTAAGAGACAATCCACAGACAGCAAATACAAATAGGTGACGATACCCCATCCTCGCCTTTCTAGTCAAAGACATCCTGGAGATAGAATCTCTAGTCAGAGACATCCTGGAAAAGCTAAAAGATATGTCACCAAAAGATAAAATCCAAATAACACCAAGACTCGACACCAACATCCATTGTAGTCCTCAAGTTTAGTGTCTCTTGTCACTTGTATAAGTCTTATTTGATTGTGGTCACAATGTTTACTTTCACAAAAAGGATAGATAGCACTGAACCATAATGTTGTCTGAGTCTATTGAAAGATTTGATTTGTTGAAGCCCATTATTGTTGTTGTGTCTCATTTGAAACTGACTGAATCCATGAAACTAATACTCTATTGCAGAGAAGACGAAACTTTATTGTGAATCAACGATGCAGATGCTGCTTTATTGCGAATTGTGCGTGGATAGACTGAAGAAAGATGGAAGAAACTATACTCCTCAAAACATATGATGCTCTCAGTTCCACACCCATCACTAGACGTAGGATTTGCCTTAGCCACAGATAGGAGCTGATTTATTATGGATGGAAAGAGGGGGAAAGTGAGGTTTATTATGAATGGCTAACCAATCTTGGGTAGATCAATAACAAGCCATGATGGGAATGGGTATGTTTATTATGAATGGATAGATTGTGAGTGTATGCAAAGTGAAAGGATAAAAGTGAATCCTGAAGGAGGGAGGAGCAATGTCTCTACGCATGGCGTTGGTGACCCAGTTTTCACCGTTGGACGAAATGTTTTCTCTTTACTTTTTTGATTTTTCAATTTTTTTGTGTCACAAGGCACCTGTTTGCCAGGTTTTCACAAAGTAACAATTTTTTTGTTTTATAATTTTTTTTGTATTTTTGAAATTTTTGAATTTTTTTGTTATTTTGAAATTTTTGATTTTTTTGTATTTTTGAAATTTTTGATTTTTTTGTATATTTTCAATTAGGATATTCCAAAGAGCTATGTGTAGAACTTGCGAAGGTGCATGTTGTTGATAGGATCCTCCAAAGGTTCACCTTCTGTAGTTGAGAGCTGATATGCCCCAGATCCATATGCTGTTGTAATGATGTAAGTGTAGCGTCGTAAATTGTACGCACTTGCTAGGGTGGTACAATTTCACACCTAGTTTAGCACCCACCTTGGCGCATTTTGCATCTTGCATTGCATTTCCCCTTTAGCACTTAATTAATTAAATTAATTAGGTCTAAGGTCCTATTTTATCATTTCCTACATCATAAAGTTGGGCCCTTTTCATTTTATTCCTCCAATACATCATTTAATCAAAAACCCTAATTAGGTCCTATTTTGAACTTGGGGGCTTGATTTCGGGGGTCAAAACATCTTGAAATCACCTGTAACTTCGGGATTCTCTCTAAAATCATCATATCCGACGGCCCTAAAAATTCGGTGAAAAGTTGCTGGGACCGTGGCGCCCGGTGCACATGGTCCCGGACATTTTTCCCAAAATTTTGGGAGCACGATCCAATCATAAAATAAAGCTTAACCCCAAGAAATTGGCAGGATATTCAATCTCTAGGTCGGCCAAAATACGAATTTAAGACCTAGGGTTTCATACATAAGAGCTCTCTTTCTTCATTTGAAAGGATTCGATTTTTGGCTTTCAAGGACCTTCTATGCAACGAAAGAGCAGATCTTTGAAGACTTCAACAACATTCAACATTCCTCTATCAAGCACTTATCAAATTCATTCATCCACTTAGGGCTTGGAAGACATTGAAGAACAATAGGAAATTACCGACTGAAGATTGGCTTGTACTCCTCCCTTGAGGGTTGGGTATGATTTCATGTTGTTTTCATGTCTTTGCATAAGCTTCAATATATCCTTTATTCATGCTTTAGATCACTTTGCATCTTGATTTAGAGCATTTACATTATCATTTACAAGCAATTAGGGTTTACTTTCTAGGTTGCTCTAGTTTGCTTTCTTGCATTTAAGGACCTTGCACACACACTAGGTCTGCACACACAATACATTTTACAATACAACTTGGCTATTCGCGGAGGTGGAAATCACTGAAGCGGGGGTTTGACTAAGGCAAAACCCTATATAGCCGCCCAAACACCTTTTCAGATATAAGTGCAGGTTTCGGGACTCGGACGACGCCGCAGGTTGCAGATCCGGGAGAAGCAGACTGAGACCGACCTTCCCACCAAATTTCAGAGCAAAAGACCAGGATAGGGGCGTGGGGCACCCTGGTCCCTGGGACAGGGGCGTTGGGCGCCCTGGTCCTCCTAACAGACAGCATTTTCAGCATTTTTGACAGCTTTTTCCAAAGTGCAAAACAGCAGTTTTCGGAGCAGTTTCAGGGGCAGAATCAGGACAGTGGCGCCCGCGCCCCCGTCCCGAACATTTTCAGTCAGATTTTAACTCCGGGTACGCATTTTCATTCTTGTCTTATCCTTGTGTTTACAGCTTTCCATCATTTAAGTTCAATTCTGTAATCTTGTTATTAGTTCATACTTGCACTTTGAGGTTAGGGATTGAACTTGCATCATTTCATCTTTCAATTACAACAAAGGAATAGAAATCCTAATAGGTAGCCCATGGCTCTCTCTTCCACAAGAAGAAGTAGCCAATTGTGTGATACCTCTAGGCTCTTTCGTATTCCACAAATGTGTGCTTGAAAGTGAGATTAGGGCATGTTTGCTTAGTGTCACTTTTTCTCCCACACATTTTGGTGAACCCGACGTGAAACTCGAATCTTCTCTAATTTATGTTTTCAAATTTGAGTGTTTATGCTATTTCAAATTCAAAATTATATTTACAAGTCTCAATTTCTTGCAAGATTCAAAAATTTAGAGGAAATTTTTGCTAAAACCCTAATTTTTCAATTCAAAGTTGAACTTGTGGATAGCTTAATTTGGATCAATAATTTTAAATCTGATTTAGGAACTCATTTGAATCATAAATTTCATTTTCTAAATCTACATTCTAAGTGCTTGCATTGGTTAAAATTAAACATTTCCTTCTATTTTGCATGTGTTATCATTTGAAAGAGGAAAATTGTTGTCATGATGCATTCATTTCATAGATGTGATAATGGGTTAGCTTCCCTTGTTTCAATTTTTCCATCTCCTAAAGAACTTCCCCCTATCTATAACAACATTTTAGTGTCCAAAAGAGTTGCTACCAATCCCTTTGAGACTCTCCCATGCTCTAAGGATGAAGACTTTAAGAGTGATCTTGACAACTCTCCTAAAATGTGCCCTTCCTATTTAGCTATCCTAAAGGAAGAGAATGATATCATAAACACCTTTCTTAATGTTACTTCACCTTCCCTACATGATGCCTCTCTAAGTGAAAAGGAATTGATGGACATTGAATTATTTTCTCCTAAAGTTGGTCCTTCCAATGGGGGCATGTTAGTGCAACAAGAGGTTATGAACACTTCTTTCAAAGATCTCCTTCCTAAGCATGAATCTTTGGAGAAATATGTTCATGTTCCTCCTAAAAAACACTCCCTTCATGAGGATCCTTTTGTGCAAGAAGATGACATTATCCCTACATTTCCTAGTGATGGCCTTTCTTTTTCCAACAAAATTCCCACTAGAGATGATGAATTAATGGTAAATGCTTACCCTTCTCCTAAAGTTGGTCTTACCCATAAGCATCCCTTAGAGAAAGAAGATGAAATAATAAGCAATTTCCTTAATTCTCTCTCCCCTAAAGATCATATTGAACATATTTTGAGGAAAGAGGATGAGTTTAACACATCTATTGATGCTCTCCCTCCTAAGGATGAGGAATTAATAAACAATGTTATCTCCTCTCCCGAAATTGACAATACTTCAAACATTCCTTTCAACAACCTCACTATTTGGGATGAACCATTGGAAGAAGGTGTAGATTATTCTCTCTCCCTTGATAGTTTCTCACCTTCCTTGAATATCAATTATTCTCCCTCTAAAAAAGCATCTCCCTCTCCTCAACTTGGTTCTACTCATAAGGATACCCTAGTTCAAAGCAAGATGGTTAACATCTCTTTCAAAGATCTCCCTCTCAAAAGTGAGACTTTAGAGAGTAATGTTGATCCTTCTCCTAGAGAGTTTATTCCCCATGTAGGTCATTTAATGATAGAGGATGATATGACCTTTCCTCTTCCTACTAGAACATCAATGCCTATCCCTTGTCTCTCTCCTAAAATTGATAAAATTTTAGTGCAAGAGAAGACTATCAATAATGCTTCCAACACTTCTGTTCATTCCTCTAAACCATCCTCAATCAATTTGATACATGTGAATGAGACAGCTAACAAACCTCTCTTCACTGTCCAAGGTGCTTGTCCTTCTCAAAATCCTCAACCTTTAAATAAGCCTATCTTAGTGGTTCAAGGTGGTTATGCTAATGATTCTTTTTGCACTCCTAACAAACCTATTATTACTGTGCAAGGAGGTTATTCTTCTAAGAGCCCTTATGAGTATGCTAAACAACTGACTAGAGAGAGTTATCATGCGGTTGCTCATACCTATAACACAAGAAACAATAGGCAACCTAATCCTCCTCCAGTTATTCCAACTTCACTTCCTCCTTCCCAACCTATTCTTCCTCAAGCTCCTCGTATTTCACAAGTTCTTGGTAAGGAATATGATCTCATAGAACAACTTAAAACTACCCCTGCTAAGATATCCCTTTGGGATTTGATCCAAACTTCTTCTGCTCATCATGGAATGTTACAAGATGCCTTGAAAGATTTGAATGTTCCTCCACCTAATACATCCAGTAATATAGCATCTTTAGTTAACTCTGTGATGAATCCTAAAGCTCAAATTGTGTTTACCCAAGATGAGTTGCCTACTAGTGAAATTCAACAACAATATGATCCCTTAATGATTGTGGTTATCATAAATGACACGGCTATAAGACGAACACTAGTAGATAATGGCTCTGGCCTTAATGTGTGTAGCATTAATCTATTGCATAAGATGAATGTGGATACGTCCCTTATTGAGCTTGACTCTCGTCCCATTCGAGGCTTTGATAATGTGGCTAAGTCTTCATTAGGTATTATCACCTTACCCATCACAGTGGGACCTGTTACTTTGCCTACTCCTATCCATGTTATGTCAGGAAATCTATCATACAACTTGCTATTAGGGAGACCTTGGATTCACAGTATGCAAGCTGTCCCCTCTACATTGCATAGACAAGTTAAATTTATTTATAACAATAAGACATATACCTTGATAGGTGATACTAATCTTCAGGCTTGTTTGCAAACATCTACTTCCAAAGGGAGTTCTTCTAAGCCTTCCTCTTCTAGTGATGACTCGTTAAACAAGATACCTATGGATGAATCATCACCCTCTGATAATCAAAATTCTTTGGATGAGCCTAAAGCTCCTGAAGAAGATCCTTCTCGACTTGAATCTACACATGAAAAGGCTTTTGATCCTGAGAAGGTTCTCGCAGAAGACGATTGGGGATCTCTTGATTTTAATCCCACCTTTGTAGGTGAGTATAGGGTTCCTCCTAGAGAGCTTAAACTTAAAAAGAAGGAAGAAACTAGAGATCAATCAGTCTTACTTGAACCTATGAGAAATAATTTTGTGGCCGCTTCTCAAACGTCCTCTCCTCACACCTCTAATTATGAAGAGTTTAATTCTTTGTCTTATGAAAAACCACCTTCTCTTCCTGAAATGGCTGATCGTTATGGTCGTGGTTTTCGCACTTTTGCTAAGCATGGGTATCATGGAAATGGTTGTGGTGCTCATGAACAAGGGATAAAAGTTCCTCTAGAGACTAATTTTCACAATTATGCCTTTGGACTTGGCTATAATCCCTGCAAACACACTAAAGCATCTAAAAGACCATCTCTTAATGTGAATGCTATATTTAGTAGTGATGATGATCTCACTTCAACTAAATCATCTTCTACTTCTATCATCTCTCATTCCCCTCATAAGGAAATCTTGGCGATGAACAAATCTCTTTATGATTCCCCTCAAATTTCTAGATCCACTTATGAATCTTTATCTCCTATTCATCACAAAGTTCTTTCCTCCAGGGATAAGGCTCTAATAAATTACACTCATCCCTCTCCTAAGATTTCTTGTGACTTTTCTTGTTCAATTTTTATCATTTTACACATGTTTTTGATCTCACTTATAGTTGAGCATTTAGCATGTCATATTCAAATTCCTCATTCAATCTATCATGTCTTTAAATAACATTAATGGCTATTATGTTGCTCATCATTATGTGACATTGGTAGCTCATTTACTGGGGGCTCATTGTCATTCATGATGGTACAATTTCAAGTGCAATCATATTTTTGAAGCAACATAATAGCCTAAATTTTCTATGTTATCTCTTGTTTCTATGGGGACAAGAGTGATTTCATACATCTTTTCTTTTGCTTATGTCCAAATCTCTCCCTAGAAGATTGTGTAAGTCCTTCTCATTTAGGCAATGATCTTTCCTTATTTTTATCTAAGGATCCACTTTTTCCTATTCCGTGGATGGTGTGAACTTTATTATTTGATGTTATCCCTTGCATGCATTTGTTGTTGTTTGTTCAAGGATTCTCTCTTACAAGAGGTGTAAGTCCTTGACTACAACCTCTTTTGCACTTGGTAAAATACATCCATAATGAATTCACTCTCCCAATTGCGTTAAAAGGAGCGTCATCCTTCATTAAGAATCACTTTCACCTCGCAAAAGAAGGAAGTATTGCATTCTTATCTTCTTTGTCTTATTCTAGAAGATGTTATATTTGTCTAACTCATGGATCACCAATGTGTGTATTCATGCCTTTTTTTCCTTTCTTTTTCTTCTCTTTGCATTTTGTTTCCATGTACATCCTTCATCTTGTGTTAGAGAACTCTCAAATCCTCACACTCTTTGTTGTGTTGAAATTGAGATTTAGTCCTCTTTCTTACCAAATGATTCTCCATTAGTTTTTGATCTCATATCAAATCTTCTTGTGAGCATTTGTCATCAATATTCTTTAACAATTCGAAGTGGTAAACATGATACCCTGTTTCAACTCACTAAAATTAGCAAGCCGAAACAGGGGGGGGCATATAGCTACCCTCGAATTTTCATCACCTTCCTTAGTAAGCATTAGGTGATTTTGTGATCTAACGTGTGTTTTGTAGGGTGTGGTTCCTAACTGTGTACTGCAGATACCGCTGGGGGCTTCGTTCGACAAACTTATGGATATATCATTTTTCAAATAATGTTTACTTTTCTGTACTTTAGCTTGCATATGCACGTAGTGTTCATATGACCGCTAAAGTGGGGGCTGAATGTAGCGTCGTAAATTGTACGCACTTGCTAGGGTGGTACAATTTCACACCTAGTTTAGCACCTGCCTTGGCGCATTTTGCATCTTGCATTGCATTTCCCCTTTAGCACTTAATTAATTAAATTAATTAGGTCTAAGGTCCTATTTTATCATTTCCTACATCATAAAGTTGGGCCCTTTTCATTTTATTCCTCCAATACATCATTTAATCAAAAACCCTAATTAGGTCCTATTTTGAACTTGGGGGCTTGATTTCGGGGGTCAAAACATCTTGAAATCACCTGTAACTTCGGGATTCTCTCTAAAATCATCATATCCGACGACCCTAAAAATTCGGTGAAAAGTTGCTGGGACCGTGGCGCCCGGTGCACATGGTCCCAGACATTTTTCCCGAAATTTTGGGAGCACGATCCAATCATAAAATAAAGCTTAACCCCAAGAAATTGGCAGGATATTCAATCTCTAGGTCGGCCAAAATACGAATTTAAGACCTAGGGTTTCATACATAAGAGCTCTCTTTCTTCATTTGAAAGGATCCGATTTTTGGCTTTCAAGGACCTTCTATGCAACGAAAGAGCAGATCTTTGAAGACTTCAACAACATTCAACATTCCTCTATCAAGCACTTATCAAATTCATTCATCCACTTAGGGCTTGGAAGACATTGAAGAACAATAGGAAATTACCGACTGAAGATTGGCTTGTACTCCTCCCTTGAGGGTTGGGTATGATTTCATGTTGTTTTCATGTCTTTGCATAAGCTTCAATATATCCTTTATTCATGCTTTAGATCACTTTGCATCTTGATTTAGAGCATTTACATTATCATTTACAAGCAATTAGGGTTTACTTTCTAGGTTGCTCTAGTTTGCTTTCTTGCATTTAAGGACCTTGCACACACACTAGGTCTGCACACACAATACATTTTACAATACAACTTGGCTATTCGCGGAGGTGGAAATCACCGAAGCGGGGGTTTGACTAAGGCAAAACCCTATATAGCCGCCCAAACACCTTTTCAGATATAAGTGCAGGTTTTGGGACTCGGACGACGCCGCAGGTTGCAGATCCGGGAGAAGCAGACTGAGACCGACCTTCCCACCAAATTTCAGAGCAAAAGACCAGGACAGGGGTGTGGGGCGCCCTAGTCCCTGGGACAGGGGCGTTGGGTGCCCTGGTCCTCCTGACAGACAACATTTTCAGCATTTTTGACAGCTTTTTCCAAAGTGCAAAACAGCAGTTTTCGGAGCAGTTTCAGGGGCAGAATCAGGACAGTGGCGCCCGCGCCCCCGTCCCGAACATTTTCAGTCAGATTTTAACTCCGGGTACGCATTTTCATTCTTGTCTTATCCTTGTGTTTACAGCTTTCCATCATTTAAGTTCAATTCTGTAATCTTGTTATTAGTTCATACTTGCACTTTGAGGTTAGGGATTGAACTTGCATCATTTCATCTTTCAATTACAACAAAGGAATAGAAATCCTAATAGGTAGCCCGTGGCTCTCTCTTCCACAAGAAGAAGTAGCCAATTGTGTGATACCTCTAGGCTCTTTCGTATTCCACAAATGTGTGCTTGAAAGTGAGATTAGGGCATGTTTGCTTAGTGTCACTTTTTCTCCCACACAGTAAGGACCAAGCCAATTTGGTTCGAACTTGCCCTTCTCTCTGTCTTGCTGATTTTTGGGGTTTTCCTTGAGAACTAAGTCACCCACCTCAAGTGTATGAGGCTTAACCTTATGATTGTAGTTGCGTCGTTCCTTGACTGAATGATGTGTAGCTCGAGTGACTGTCTTCCTTGATGAAGGAACTGAGATAGAATTACTAGTGTGTGAACTATGTAGGCCCATATGCGTGTCACCTACAGAAGTTTGGGCATCCCTAATAATAAAGTCCCTTGAGGAAGCTCTATTAAAGGTCCATGATGTATCCCCAGAAGGGAAAGGATGTGTGGAACAAGTGGATGAGTTATGAAGGCTTATGATTGCAAAAAGAAGTGAAAGTATGATACCATGATGGAGTCTTAGGATCAACAAGTGTTCTTTTTGACTTAAAATTGTAGAACTTTTGCCCCCAGTTATTTTGATATTAGGGGAGATCAACTCTTGTTCTTTTTGCTTCATAGGACTTTTATCCTTGACTTTGATTTTTGTGGATTCCAGTAGCTTTTGATTTTGATTTGGACTAAAGGACTTTTCTTTATTTTTGACTTTTAGATGTTTCTTTTCAAAGCTTGATTTGTGATCCCCAATGAGTAAGGGTTTTTGTGATTCTTGTTGATCCAAGTCTGGAAGTGGATTGGAAATGGAATGAGTGGGTGATATGGTAAAGTTAAGTGAGTTCTCAAGAGGGTTGGCGATACACTCAATAGATTCTTTGTTGGAACCACTCTTAGGACTATTGATATCATGAGATGCTTGCACCACTAGAGGAGATTTGCATTCAGACTTAGCAGCCACAACACTAGGTGGTTCACACCCAATTCTTTGATTTTGCAAATTGCTTATAGATTGTTCCTATTGACTAAATACCTTAGGAGACAGTGGGAGTTGATCAACATGAAAGATATACTCACCACACCCTAGGTCTTTAACCTTGAACTTTTCTTTGATCTCTGCTTGTTTTGATGTAGAAGCTTTCAAGGATTCTGGATCCACATATGTTGATGAAGGAATAGCTTCTCGATTGACTGGGATTGTTATTTCTGATCTAGGTCGCATATTGTTGCAATATATGAATGGATTTGGTTCAGCTTTGATGGTCACTTCAACTCCATTGTGAGGAAACTTGATACAACGATGATATGTAGATGGGACTGTACTCATCTCATGAATCCATGGACGTCCCAAGAGTATGTTGTATGTGAGATCCTAGTCTAGGACTTGACAAACCACATCCTTTGTAACTAGTCCAACTCTGAGAGGCAAGGTGACTGTGCCTTTGGATGAACGCTCTTCATCATCATATGCCTTGATGGTAATTTTGTTTGTAGAATTCATAGCTTTATCAGAATATCCCAATTGTTTAATAGTGCTCAATGTACAAATGTTTAGACCTGCTCCTCCATCTATTAGGACTCGTTTGATTCTATGTTTGTGTACGAAGGCTTCAATGTGTAAAGGTGCATTATGTGGCTGACTTACGGAGGCGTCATCGGCTTCTGTGAATGTAAGGGAGTGTGGAATGGAAAGGTATCCCACCATGGCTTGAAACTGGTCCACGTTCAAATCAGTAGGAACAACAGTTTCTCTCAAGATTTTGTCAAGAATGGATTTATGTGTGGGGGATATGCGCAAGAGTTCAAGTATGGAGATGAGCGCGGGTGTCTTCCCTAACTGTTCTACAAGGTCATACTCAGGTTTAGTTGATGAAGAAGTAATGTTCTTGTCTGGAGCACCTTGCAAAGTGATTTTATCTCAACGGGTTGTAACATGACATTCAGAGGTAGGTTCAGAAGAAGATCCAACACCTTTTAGGACAATCTTGGGTCTGCGGGTAGAATTCTCAGGGTTTTTCTCCTTGATGATAATGGTAGAGACGTAATTGTCCATTGAAATGTGATTGATAGTTGAATCATAGTTATAGGTTTCTCTAGTATAGTTGGTTTGGTCATCTGTGGCTTTAGCTTTTCCCTTGTCATGCTTTGGGAATGGTTCCTTAAACATCTCATGTTCTTGATTGGATGACTGCCCTTCAATCTCAATGTCACCCCTATCAATGAGATCTTGTATGATGTTCTTCAGTCAATGACAATTTCCTGTCTTATGACCCTTGCTCTTATGAAATTCACAATATTCGTCATCATTCCACCAATTTGGTTTAACCTTTGTCTCATATGGAGGAAAATGTGGAATTGTGATTACTTTGTTTGCCACTAGCTTCTTGAAGACTAACTCAAGTGGCTCTCCCAATGGAGTGTACTTCCTTCGTGATCTAGAAGTTGTTTGAGTATTCACTTGATTGTTTGTAGAGCTTGATCTCGAAAAGATGAATTTGGGTCGCACTGTGTTGGCATCAACAACACCATCATTGACTGTGTTCTTGTTTTTATTCCAAAATCTTGGTTTGTCTTTTCCTTTAAAGTCATCTGTGTTTTCCTTAAATATCTTAATAACTCCTTGTTCAATTAGGACCTTCTCTATTGCTAAGCCTTTTTCAATGACGTCCTTGAAGGTGGACAAACAAGCTTTCCTTAGATCATAGCCAATGTCTTTGTTAACATTCTGGGTGAACATTTCTACCATTTGTTTTTGTGGAATTTCACAAGAGCATCTGCTAGCTAGATTCCTCCATCTTTGTAAAAATGATGAAAAAGACTCTCCATCTTTTTGCTTGGTGTTACACAAAGTAGTGACTGATATGTCTGTCTCTATGTTGTAGGAGAAATGTTGGATAAATGCCTCTGCTAAGTCACCCCATGACTTAATACCAGGTGGAAGTTGGGAGAACCATTCCATAGCTTGATCGCCTAGGCTCTGTGGGAATAATCTCATCAAATATGTCTCTTCTGCTGCTATCTCAATGCAAGCTGTGAAAAATTGTCTTATGTGCGCCTTAGGATCCCCTTTTCCTCTATACTTATCAAACTTAGGCATCACAAAGTGTGTAGGAAATGGAGGCATTGGAATGCTTTTGTCAAATGGATAGGGACATATGTTTGTCATTGTGTATGTTGGCTTTGGTGTATTTATGTCCTCCATTTTCTTTTGTAAGTCCCTGATTTGTTGCTCCAAATTGCTCTTAGGTGGAGATCGACTTCTTGGACCATACCCCATTCTTGAGGCACCAATTGGAGGAGGAGCATGTTGCATATATGGATGATATTGATCATACACATGTTCATATGGAGGAGGTCTATAGCGATGTTGCGTATATGGACCACTTGGTATAGATTCATGTTGAGGAATGAAATATCTATTTTGTCCATGTATACCATACTCTACAGGCATGTCATGTTCTAATGTGTTGCCCCCAAATTTGACACAGGGTTTCCTTGTGTCCAAATTTTGACCATGCCTTTGAATATCCAATTGCTTTGGTGGTTGATCCTTAGCATTGGTATGTGATTGAGCATATCTTTCTGCATAAGACTTCCATAATGGTCTGCGAAGGTGAGTATCATATGCTTGACCATGTGTATGTGGGACCTTTGGTTTTTGAAACAAAGATGATGGTGATTCAGGCACCATATGTGGTCCTCTATTGCCTCCACTATTAGGTCTCCTTTGATCCATGTTGGAGTGAGGTTGTTGCAAAGGTCGATTTTCCATTATTTGAGACATGTCAAAATCATGAGGTATCTTGGCTCCACTTTGTGCCATCATTTGTAAGAAGTATTGTCTATCCCTCCTCATTATTTCCTCAACCAATCGATTGAAATGGGGATCCATAATGGATTCTTCCACATCTACTGAATGTACTGAAAAATTGTCCATATCATCATTATGTGTATCATTGTTGTTTGTACTTTCCATGTTCTCAACATTTGGAATGTTTCTATAGGCATCCATGTCAAGTAATGTAGTATGATCAAAATTGAAAAAGATATCATTGTCATACTCATAAGAACTCATGTTTGCAGACTCTTGAGCCTCTTTAGTTTCTCTCCTAGATTTTTGAAGACGGGTTTCAACCATGAACTAGGTATTGACCGAGATGTGTGAGACTAGATGAAAAATGGAAAAAGTATGGAAGAGCAATAGTTGGATGGAATGTAAATGAATCTGAGGTGTACTTGCAATGTCCAAAGTGTAAGACCAAGTATGTATGTAGTAGAGTAGGTGTGACTTCCAAAGAGAGGATAGTTTCTCTTGATGAGGTAAGTTGACCTTCACTCTAAGTAAGACCAAATGAGACCCAAAGGTGATAGACCTTGATGAGGGACCACTTAGCAAAATGTTGTTGTATGTAGTGTGTTGACAAAGTATGATGAGGACAAGCAAGTGACCTTTTGACTCAAGTTTAGACAAATATAAATTTAATGCAAGATGTAAAGCAATGATGGACTTTGTGAGACCCAAAGACAAGTTGAATGCTAGATGAAAACCTGGAGAAACAACCTAGGAAGCTCAAGAATTCTGAAATTGATTGCTCTTGTTTGCTGGACTGTAAAATTTTTCCAATTTGTGAAGTTGTTGGTTGTGACCAAATCTGAATGTTTAACTATTTTTCATGACAAGAGGACACAATGTTGATGAGTACTCAATGTTTGCAAGTGTTTAGACTGACAATGACTCCAAGAAAAGTGTGTTGTTTGATGTAAAATTATTTTGCATACACTTGAAGACACAAAAGACATATTTTTTTGTTGTTTGGTCTTGAATGTTTGAATGTTTAAAATAAGTCAAGCACAATTCTTATGGCTGGCCAAGACAATAGTTGTTGATCCCACATGGGGTTTTACCCCCGAGGCTACGCTATTCAGAGCAGATACTTAGATGCTTGACCTCACTGGCTCCACCCTCGGCACTCACTTCTTAGGTCAGCCAAGCATCAATCCCCACGAAAACTCCTCGTGGTGAACTTGGTATCTCTACTAAGAACCGTATGTGTGTGGGCCGCTACCAGAGGTCCGACCTCCTGTCCCAACAACTAGAAGGATTTGAGCTTCTAAAACAAAAAGGTGCTAGTAAGGGCATCCGCTCATGTGGCCATACATGCGGCAATTTCAGCTCTGTAAATATAGAAGGCTCCCATCCGGTAGGGGTTATGCCCTATAACTGATCAAATAAATTTGATCAAATGGGTTTATGGGGAGACATAGTGTCGGTATGAACTAATCAGCACACGTTATTCATAGTTTTCACCATGAATATAGTTATTTATAGTGGTTTGGAAGAAGATGGCTTTTCTTTTGCTACCACTTGGGTCGTTCTCTTCTCACTAGTAGTCCTAATGACCACACGGGAAGACAGGCCCTCTAAAGATTAAACAAAAAGAGCCTATTGCTCAATACACAAAAGACAATGATTCAATTTTAGTGCACCAATTGAAGTGTTTGTTAGTCTATAAAAATAAGACACACAATAAAAATCCAAAAACCCTTGCCAAGGACCTGCAACAAAGATTTATTAGTAGTTTGGATTGTTTCAAATGATCACCCCTTCCTGCAAGCACACAAGTTAGGTAAATTTTAGATCCAAAAGACTTTGTGAAATAGGGGCCTTCAACAATGTGTTTTGTTGACCAATTCAAAAATCTGATTCATCATAAAAAAATATCACCTGTAAAATTTCAAGAGATTTCCAGAAATGTAAGAAAATCCAAAAAATTTGCTAATTTGCTCCAAAAATTAATTTTTTATGCAAAATCATAAAAAATTCATATAAAATAAAAAATTGATCCAAAAAATCTGAAATTTTTATTGGAGAGTGCTGATGGTCTTCCAAACCTTCATAAAAAAATTTCTACAACAAATCCAAGCAGTTTGTGAGATATGAGTAAAATAATGCAAAACCCTAATTTTTAAAGATCTGATTTGTGAAGAATGACTTTGCATCAAATTTAAAATCACAAAGAATAGATTCTGTGTATAATTTTGAGATATTTCCAAAAATGTAAGAAAATCCAAAATATTCGCTAATTTTCTCTCAAAATTAATTTTTTATGAAAAATCATAAAAAAATCATATAAATTGAACAAATGATCCAAAAAATCTAAAATTTTTACTAAATCCTTCTGATACTTTTCCTGACTTGTAAAAAAAATTGGATGCCAAAATTCGAAGCCGTTTGTGAGATCTGATCAAAATAAGGAAAAACCTTAATTTTTAAAGATCCGATTTTTAGGGAAATATTGTGCATCAAAATTAAAATCACAAAGAACGGATAATTCTGAGTGATTTCCAAAAATGTAAGAAAATCCAAAAAATTCTCTCATTTGCTCTCAAAATTAATTTTTTATGAAAAATCATAAAAAATTCATAGAAAATGAAAATGTGCTCCAAAAATTCTGAATTTTGTATTGAGAGTTCCTGATACTTTTTTCAACCTGCAAAAACAATTTGGTGCAAAATTTTCAAGCCGTTTGTGAGATATGATCAAATCTCTCCAAGATCTTGATTTTGTGTCCAAAACCCTAGCTACACAAGGTTATTCTCCAAATTGTTTTACAAAACAACAATATAGAGTTAGAAAAATTTGCAAAAAACACAGATCTAACAAAAATCCATGTCCCACCGGGCGTGCCAAAATGTTTATGGTGAAAATGGATAACAACAATAACGATATTGAAAGGCTAAATGAATTCAACCACAAAACCCTAGCCTAACAACAACAAAAATCCACCATAACATATGAAGATTACCTAAGACAATGCAAATCAAATGAAATCACAAAGATTATACCATCACATGTCTAATAGGGTTTGGATCTCCATTCTTCCTATCTCCATTGATCTTGCTTGATATATTTGCTCTCAGATTTTATGTGCACAAGAGCTCAACAAAGAACGGAATGTGGTTGCAAGTAGGATCGCCTATGTTCAAAAGCGTAGTGTAGTCAAGTAGTCAATGGGGGGCGAATGCATAGTGAGATTAGAATGATTGATTAGAATGATTGATTAGGGTTGATAATGAAAGAAGCATCTCCTTATATAGAAGACACTATAAGAAATAGAGGGATAAGATTGAGAGGTGTAAAAGAGGTCGGCTATGATTAGAGGGTAGGTAGAAAAAATAATAAAATAATGAAAGGGGTAGGTAGTGTATGAATTAAGAGATGAATGACATGTGTCATGGGTAGAAAAGGTTAATGAATTAATTAAATAAATAAAAATTTATTTAATTAATAGAAAGAGTGAGATCAATTAAATAAATAAGATATTTATTTAATTTAGGAAAAGGATAATTTAAATAAATAAATGTATTTATTTAAATGAGAAATAAGGCTAGAAGAGGATAAATGAATTAATTAATCAAGCTGAGATAATTAAATAAATAAAATATTTATTAGACTGGACAATTTTGGGTGTCTACAGTGGTCACTTCAAAAAATCATAAAAAAAATACTCAACAGAAAATTGCAAAAAAATATACAACTTCTATATCTCACACTTACCTATCATCCTACCAAAGGGTTTTGCAAAATACTAAATCTAACTATATATTTTGTGCAGCGCATGAAAACATCCATGTTATGTTTTTCTGAAAAAATCACGAACATTTTTTCATGCGTGAAAGGTTTGAACCTCTTAATATTATCCAATTTTTTAAAAAATTAGTAGTTTAGAAACTAGATTCAGAGTACTACAATTTTTAGTTTTTTCTCAACTACTAGTTTTGAGTGCATGGCCTTCAAATATCTCTTTGAAGTTCAGGTTTACCTATTTTCAGAAAAAATAAAAAAATTAAAAATTAAAAAATTAAAAACATTAAAAAATTAAAAATTAAAAAAAAAATTTAAAAAAAAAAATGGCCACTTATACCCCCCTTTTTGTTCACCATCTTGGTGCACTTACCCATCAATACCAAAATATTTCTGAAGAGTATCGCTAACAAAATACTTCCTTGGGAGGTCAGTTAGACCTTTGACATTCCAAGAGAGAAAATTCATAAGAAAACTTGCATATCTTCCTCATCTTCCTCTAAGGAGGAAAAACTTTTTCGGAGGAAAGAAGTTGCGGATTGAGAACCAGAAACACCATGACTACATTTATCAGAAACTCGCTCTTGCTCCTCCACATGCCCAGAAGGGTTGTGAGAGCGACACGAGGTGGAAGACGGTTTACTAATAACCGAAGTAGCTAAAGGGGTCTGCACAAAAGGCCACGGTGAAACCTCTGAAGCTAGAGCCAAAGTATCCCAAGTCTTGTTGTAAAAGACATTCTTCCCCTTGCAACCCACTTGGGTCCATTTTTCTTCAGAAGGAGCCACCTCAATAGAGTGCGGTAGTTCAAAATTGTATGGCGGCAAGGGTTTGGGATTCGATAAAGCCAATGGGCAATCCTTGATCTTGCGGTTCGTGGATTGACAACAAAAACAAGTATTAGTAAAATTTAAATAAATCACCCTTTGGGTATGACGAACATCCCCAATTTCAATCTCAACATGCTATTTGAGGTCCTTAGCAAGAACAACTTCCACACAAACCCACCACTGAGGACGGGCTTGATAAAAACACAAACTCAGTCACCTAGGAAGTTCTAGCATGGCAAAGGTAAGCCAAGGAACTCAACCCAAATAGACACTTTAAGCTTTTAATCATTAGAAACAGAAAAATCTTGAGACCAAGGTTGAAAAACTAACAAGGAAGACCAAACATACCAAGGACCATTATAGAGAATGGCCTGCACATGGTTAACTTCGATAAAATGGAAAAGAAAAAAACCCTTGGTGAGATTTTGAACAGCCCCCAAGGGAATCCCATATGGGGTTCAGGAGCGGGCAACCCAATCTCTTAGCATGCTTTCAGGGGGGGACCCTCTTGACAAAATAACCTATTAAATTATGTTTTTCAAGCCATTGACAAGAATTATCAATCTCAGGGACAGGAAGAACCATATTCGCAAGGGTGTTAGAATGCATACCTCTTTAAAGACTTTTGGGACGAACTTCCTGGGATACTTGTTCGGAAGAGGCATTGTTATACCTCACAATAAATGCAGAATGATACAAGAAAAAACCAAAGAAAGTACACAGACTACCCAAACCCTACCAGACTCAACGATGTCACTAGCAACACCAAATGACCTTTTACCATATTGATTTTGCATAGTATTCCACTTTAAAATTATTATATATTTACGTCGAAAGCGTACCCTATTTGAAGTGAATGAGTTAAGTATAATGATCAATGGTTCACATCCTCTAGAAATTGATGCAAGATGATTAAACATTTAGCGACAATTGATATTCGATTCACAAATTTTAATACTTTTGCACTATCCACGTGTAACTATCAACCTGTAAAAAACTTCATTCATCCATCTACTTGTGTTTAATTGCATTTAATAACAATGCTTTTTCCATTGCACGTTTTCTTCCCTTTTACCTTGTTCAAGAATTGCACAATTATAAAAAATGAGGAATCGGTTCTTTCTTCTTCTACTCCCATTTGCATAGGCAAATTAAACACTAGCACAGGTTGTAGATTTTGGTTCTACACCTATCCATTGCATTTTCTTGAAAGTTTCAAAAGCATTTTGAACAAATATAATATGTGTGTATACTGCCTTCGTTGCATTCCATATATAAGACCACGTTTCTTTCAAGTATTTTGTCAAGTAGCTCACATTCATTGCATTCCATAATACCATGTTTCGCTTGGGTATTATTTGAATGAATAGATACGCTTTTAGTGTTACATGTGAATTTGGTCTAAACTGATTGCATATAATTTTACAACTACCTCATATTTAATAAATAAAATATTAAATTAGGAGACTTAAATAGAACAAATATAATTTATTCTAAAACTTGACATTTGTTGTAGTAATCATCATCCAAATTGATAGATATATTTAGATAGTAGTCACAAGCCAATTTATCATGAAAGAGATTGAATGCTATTACTATAGCAAAATGAAGTTATATAAATTTTTTATTTATAAATATAATATTATTATTACATTTAAAATTGTAATGTTATATAGATAATGTAGTATGTATTTGTAATATAATTTTAACAATAAAATATATTTGTAATCATATAGTAAACAAATGTAGATATTAAATTTTTGATATATTTACTATAATTGTATAATTTCATTATTGGAAGTCTATCTTAAGTATTAGGGATGAGAAATTTAAGAAATGAGAAAGGGGTTAAGATTCAAATTTTAGATTTTGAAGCTAAATCAATAATAATGTTAGATCAATGAATCAAAGTAGTCAATAAAGTATGCAATACAATGTAATTCATCTTGACCATTTGAATCATAGAGTACACCTTAAAGTGCCAATTCAACAATTTCCCATGTTACTTAGGTGATTAATTTTTGTGATCATGGAATTTAATCTACCACATTTATTCATTGACACATGATGTCACCATTGGGTCCCAAATCTGATCTCTAGTCACTCTCATTCCTCATCCTTGACAAACATGCCACATTCACCAAAACTCTTACACCAGATCATCTTTCTCAAAACATTAGGTATCTCCTCACATTAGGATTTTTGATGCCCTCGCTCTAGCTCTCATTTCCATAAGACTTATTATTGATTACATGTTGATTATATCTCTTTTTCATTTTTATAGGTTCAACTTTACAAGAAAAAAATATCTAATACAACATAATAATCTATTATTTTTTACCTCTAATTTTATATAGTTTTCAAATTTGACTTATGCACAAAAACCCACATAACACATTTTAATTTTTATTCTCTAGGGGAAAGGACCCAGTAGTTGAGCACGTTCCAATTCTTGTGATAGAAGTTGTTGATTTAATACCCCAATACTTGTTGATTTAATGTCCAACCTTTGTATAACATTGCACCAATAGCTGTATGAAATATACCATTTGTTGTGAAAAGTAACCAATCATGTGATGCCACATCAGCTGCACAAGTATTGGGGCCTTTTTGCACACCTATTGGTCTCACTTTTTTTTTAGGCTGTTTTGGATCCCTTGGCAAAAAGCATGCTGATGTGGCATCATGTTTGATGATGTGGCCCTGAAACCTTAGTTATAAGCAGGGGACTTGCCAAGTAAGCTGCTGTAAAAAAATCAGAGTGATTTGAAATTTCCACGTAGGATTTTGAGAAGCGCAAAGTTAGGGTGCACAACTACTTGGTCCTTTCCCCTAATTGTAGTTCATTTAGAGCAACTTTCTTCCTTATTTCCAAATTTCAAAAAAAGAGTCATTAATATATAGAATATTATGTCTATTATGTACATTATTATATTTCCAAAACTTATGGATGTGAGTAATATCACTATGATTTGTTTTTCAAATGATATAATCTAAAAATAGTTTCTTTCTTTAATATATAAATTAGATGTGCATTTTATTTACATCAAATACAATACATCATATTTACAATTTCAAATTATCCAAATTTTCCTAGACGTACCCATTGCACACCAAGATGCGATTGCTAGTTTAAACAGTATGATAACCTAGAAGATTGGTACAAGTCTCAAGCAAATTAATTTGTACTTGTCATCTTTTTTTCTCATCCGTCAATTGAACTGTAAAAGATTTGATTTGTCGCATAGTATTTTTTAATGTTAATTACAGAAACAAAAAAAATAAAAATCATTTTAAATTTTATGAGTTTCTCACCGAAAAAAATAAATAAAATAAATAAATAACAGTTTTAGCAAGTTAAAATTTAAAATATGATATATGTTGTTTTAATATGGGAGTAGATAGAGCTTCCATCACACAACGAAATCAACCAGTGGATAGAAATTTTAGTGAAAGAAAAAAACTATAATAATCTGATCTAAACTGTTTTCACTCTATGTTTTTTTCCCTCTTGTTTTAATTGTGCTTTAGATCATTGTTTATCTGCTTCCACAATAATAGACTTGCAATTTGAGCTTATGAATGGTGCATACCAAATAATAGACTTGCAATTTTTTTATTCAATATAATTTGTTCATGCTCTATTCAGACACAACCTGTTCATGTGAAATTTGACTTTTGTTCTTTGCCATGACAAATTTGTTTGAAAGCTCTATTTCTTGATCTCATATGTTGATGTGTATTTGCTTAATCTGGTTATTTAATTTGTTGATGTGTATTTGCTTATTTTGGTCATTTTATGTGTATGTACTTAATTTGGTTATTTGTTAACTTACAAACCATTTAAGAAATAGTTCCTTTAAATTTAATTTTATTGTATTAAATCTATAAATGTATCAAAAGTTGTATACTTTTTCACATTTTGATTATATATCTTTTTCTTATTCTATAGATACAAACTCTACAAAAGGATAATTTCCCTTATTCCTTATACTATTGTATTATTACTTACAATTTCATATAGTTTGCAAAATTAAATTGTACAAAGAAATAAACACTGTTGTGTTAATTGCATATATTGTTCAAGGTCCAAAAGTGACTCAAATGCAATATCATACTCACATATATGTAAGAATATATATATAAACAAGTACTTACATGTTATCCATTGTCTTATCACTAATCAAAGATCTCCTATGTGCGATTGCTAGTATTATATTATAATCAATATTAAATTATTATTATTATTTTTTATTCGTTCTTATCCTTATTGTTGAGAAAAATGTAGATTTTATGTAGGGACACTTTCAATCCCCCTAATTAATTATATTATTTATAATCTATTATTATACTACTATTGTATAGATTATTAATATCCATCAATGGTGGAGATATAATAAGAAGATTGAAGATCAATGGTTGAGTTTCAGTGAGATGAATTCATTGAGATAAATACAAAGTTGGCTAATTGCATGATGAAGATAGACAAAAATTATTGATTAGTTAAACTCATAGTGAGTGGGAGTTCAGAGGTGGAAGTGAAGATAAAATAATATAAAATTAAAAAATAATAAAATATTTTTTTTCATGTATTTAAGTGTCACAAACATGTCAAATTAAATGCTTCGAGTTTTTATTGATGAACGTTTCTGCATCCATATGAATATAATACACCTTTGGCATTTTTTATATTTAAGAATAAATTTTAAATAAAAATAATAATTATAACAAATATTTTTAACCTCCAATTTATTGAATTAATGGTCTAAAATTTGATTAGTCTTAATTCCTTCAGAAAGCTAATTTTTTTCTCATTAAAATCATTTATGTTTAGAACATGATGAGGTCTCATTCTTGAAGTAGATATAAATGCTTTTTTTGAAAAAGGGGTAAAAAATTATTCAAACAAAATCAGCAATACAAAGCAAAGGCCCAAGGCCCAACAAGAGAGAGGGAACAAAAAGGTCTCAACAGAAACCCCAATAACACACTACACATTCCTATCCTCCAACAATAACCTTTCCAAAGTCTCAATATAATCAGCCGAAAAGCCATCTATCTCCCCAATATCTCAGCCATCAACATGCTCAGAAGCCCACTTCACCAAGAAATTAACCACTCTATTCTATTCTCCAGGAATGTGGCAAAAGAAAACAAAATCCAAATTACTACACATGCACAAGATCTATCTAACCACAGAGGCAAGTTGCCAACTGACATCATCCAGATTTTGTTTATTCAACATATCCACAACAATTTGAGAGTCTGACTCACAAATAATCTCCCTCCAACCAAGCGAACAACTCCTCTCAACTGCAACCTTAATAGCAAATGCCTCCATTAAATTATTAGAGTGTTTACCTTTATACATTGAGAAAATAAAAATAACAGCCCCATCACTGCCTCTACCAATACCATCAATGTCAACATGACTAGGATTCCCCCGAGAGGAGCCATCTGTATTGATTTTCAGAACACCCATAGGGGGAGGTATCCACCTCCCATCTCAGTGAATTATCTGCCTAACTGATTTAAATGTTTTGTTGGTAGTACATCCTAATCCACTATCTCCCAAGTTCAAATTCTTCACAATAGCATAATCACTTGGATCAACAATATCTAACATATCACACTTTGTAGAAATATCTCCCAAAGCCTACTAACTAACTTTTGCCATATTGCAAATTACCAATTCTGGAATCACAAAAAACCTTATGATTCCTTTCCAACCAAAGATTCCAAATAATGAAAGTTGGTTTGATAGCCCAAGCCACCTGAAGGAAGGATGTTCTCGCTGGAGGTCTGCCCAAGCTTTCCCAAAATTCAATCAAAGAAGTAGCATGAACACAGGCATGTTTCCATGCCTCCCACCACCTATGCCAGATTTCCTTTGAGAACGAACATTGAAAAACAAGTGTGAGCTACATTCTTCACCACTCCTACAAAAGACACAAATGGAGGGACCTTGAAAACCTCTCCTACGAAGGTTCTCCCAAGTAAGGCATTTCCTTAGAGCAACCAACCATAGAAAAAGAGTTACAATTAGGCCATGAAAAACTGTTCCATACCTTCTTCCACCAGGGAACCTCAACTAAACCATACACTTGTCTATCAAGCATAGCATACCCTGCAACAACCATAAATTTACCCTTTGGGTTAGGACCCCAAGCAAGCCTATCTCTCTCTCTGAGGGAACTACATATTCTCCCAGCCAAAATATTTTCTAGCTCAAGATGATCTTCAACTGAACCACCCAAGGGCCACTCTTGTGGGTCCTTCCAACAAGTCATCTCAATTTGCCCTCTTTGAACAATCATTTTAAAGTGTTCCACCTTAACCCATTCAGCATCCAAAAATATATTACAGAGATACCATAGGTGAGGGAAGCTGGGAAGAATAGGAGAGTAGCCATCCCAAGAGTCTTGCCAAAAAAGGGCATCAGAGCCTCTATTACATATCTAGAAGAGGCCCTCCTTAATAAGCCTAGCTCCTTTTTTAAGAGTTTCCCAAATACAAGATCCCTTGTCGGTCAAATCCAAATGAGGCACATCTTGGTTGTCCACACCTGGAAGGTACTTGTGGGTTAAATTCCTAGCCCGATCCTACTCCTGGAAGGTACACCATCTCCAATACAACTTAGCCGCCAAGGCCTTCCCAACCAGATCAATGTGTCAAAGACCAAGGCCACCTACAAACTTTGGTCTACAAATAAAATCCCATTTAACAAGACTCCATTTAGAAGAGAGAAGATTGTCAGACCATAAGAGTTGACAGGAAAGAGCATCAAACTCCCTCACAAAATAAGAAGGAGGAACCTGCACACAACACCTATATATGGGAAGATCTCACACCATTGTCTTTAGGAGAATCACTCTCCCAACAGAGGAGAGCCATCTGAAGGTCCAATGACTGACCTTGCTCTGAAACTTGTCCAAAATCCCCTTCCAAAAATCTCTACGATGAACACCCATAGCCAAAGGTATCCCAAGGTACACGAGAGGGAGAAAGCCAATATGAAATCTGAGGATATGAGCAATCCTAGTCTGAATAAGACGAGGAGTATTAAAGAAAAAATAGATGACTTAGCCTCATTAATACTCTGACTGGAAGCAGACAAATAAATATCTATTGCTTTCTTGAAATTCGCAGCCTCATTGATTTTGGTCATACCCATCAGAGCAGTGTCATCCACAAACTAAAGATGAGAATAAGGATGCAAGAAATTATTCCAACACCACCCCTAAATAAGCCCCTGCCTCACTTGGGACTTAATAAATCTACCAAAACCCTTAGCCATGATAATAAATAAATAGGGGGACAAGGGATCCCCTTGCCTGAGGCCCCAAGAAGCACTGAAAAGCTAGATATAAATGCTTTGACTACTATCAAACAAATCAAATTATTTTGAGAGCAAACAAAACTCTCACTGCAAAAATTTAGGTGAGTAGAGCAAGTTTTAAGCCTTGTATCTTGACATCCCTTAATGCCAGCTTTGAGTAAAATTAAAAATTTAATGTGAAAGCCCCTTTAAAAGTTTGTATTACATTATAGCTCTATCATAACCATTTTTTCACATATAGGATTTAAATAGCTTTCGACACTTTTTTCAAAAATTATTTTATGTATTGTAGGATATTTGAACTCAATGCCATTTAGGTGCCTACAACATGAACTTTTCCATTAAACCAAGTGCCCTTTGGCAATAGCTTTCAATATTACCTTTTGCACCTTTTTAGTTTCAATTTTATTTAATTTTTGTACTAAGTTTTAAAGAATGTTTATGGATAAATTAAGCCTTTGGCTTATCTTCTCATATGATTTGGTGTTTGACGTGTTCACCTTAGGGATTCAATACATATAAAAATTGAAGGTATTTCCTTTTTCTCTCTCTCTCTTTTTTGGGTTGTAGTAACAATTGTTTTGGATATTGGTTTAATAATGTTAAATTTATTTAGATTTGGTATGTTGATATTTATTTACAATATGAAAAGAGAAAAATATATATTTTTATTTGTCATGTTGATATTTGTTCTTGTTTTTTTATTAAAGTTATATTTTATTTCAATATTCTTGTGTAGAATCAGGTGTAAATTAATAAAGTTGCATTCAAAGTGGTGCACATACAAGTAATATTAGAACATTGAGTAACACTTCATATATGGTTACCAAGTTATCATTCCAACCAAGGTCACTCTTTATCTAATGGATATTGATATACATACAACCAAATTACTTTGAGAGGTCATGAATCTTATGTATGTGTTGCCTAAACCCCTCCAAGAAGAACAAGGGATTGGTCTAGTCATATCTAGACTAAACCCTCCTACCCACACTTAGCCTCATGACCGAGGGGCTCTCAATTGATAGAATTCTAGTGAATTCACTTACCTTACTCTAACTCTATTTCTAGAGTTACACTTGAGGCTTAATGCTCTTCACCTTTGGATGATGGTATCTTGTATTGGCAATTAGTTGGGAGCTCCATTCATCTAACTCATATGATAAATATTTGATGTGTTTTTGGAGTGGTCTCTCAACTTATGCAAGAGATATATAGTTTGCACTAGAAAACAAACATGAAAAACCTTCATTACATTTAGCGTACTCACGATTTTGGGATTTATTAAGCAATAGGTGTTGATATCAATGTGTTGGAGTATATAGATTAAAAATAGGTAGGTGATTCTCAAGATCACATGTCCACTTTAGGTTATACTTTTCATGTGGTTCAAGTCCTATTTTTCAGTCAAGAAGGAACCACTCTACTATTGATCTAATATTTATCAAGGCCAAGTATTGGGGGGCTATTTATGGTACCACTAAGTCCATTTGGTTTCAACACGATCTTGTCAAGTTTGGCATCTATTTTACATGACAATGATCATATTTTGTGACATCTAGTGTACTAGATATATTTAATGAAAGATGGCCCATCATTAGCAAACCAAGCACATACAGTTTCACATGCACTACATTTGGGGTTTATTCATGGAGATACCACTAATATTTGATAAATATGAACTCCAATTATATTACTAGTTGTAGTGTCCTAAATTGTATTCCCTTACAATTCAGTCTATGTTTTGGTCCTCCTCCTAGTGTTCATGTCCCGAAGACATACTAGGACCTAATTTTTCTCATACCATTCAATTCAGGCCTCATTTTCATTTTTCACACTGCATGGCCCCTTGATTTTGTCCCTAAAATGGGGTAGGACTAGGACGTGGTGCCATGGTTCTGATTGGGACCAGGGTGTGGTGCCTTGGTCCTCTTAGGAAGGACCTTTATTTGGCCCCTCTTAATGGTCACAATGAGCTATCGGGATTGTGATTTGCATGTTGGCCTATGTTAGAAAATTAAGGTATTTTTTGATGGGAAAGTATACAAGGGGGTCCATACCTCTTATTTGATCATATAGGAGATATACAGGAGAATCATAAGGCATCCATTCAATCTATATTCAAGCAATCTATC
Source organism: Cryptomeria japonica (assembly GCF_030272615.1). Lineage (NCBI taxonomy): Eukaryota > Viridiplantae > Streptophyta > Pinopsida > Cupressales > Cupressaceae > Cryptomeria > Cryptomeria japonica. The sequence goes on along the minus strand of NC_081412.1, from coordinate 7,920,216 downwards.
ATTCAAGAATTGAAGCATTCATCATCAAGCATCTCTAGAGGTCTTCAAGGATGGATATTCTTCATTCACCCATTATGGAGCAACATTACTTCATTCATATGCAAACATGTGTGTGTGATTAGGGTTTTGTCATGTTCATGACATTTCATACAACATATGTGGTTACATTCAAGAAACAAAGCATCATTATCAGTCGTTATAGAGATGAGGTATATCTTTCCATCTTTTATTTCAGTATTTATAACATTTCATTCAAGGTTAATTCCTAAACTGAGTTTGACTTAGGCAAGACCCTATTCCCAACCTATTTCCCCTTCTTTTTGTGTGTAGGAAACATGTATGAAGTTGCGATCTTCAAAATAAGCATTATTTACAGTGACGAATTGATCCCCCATTGGAGTGCAAAATTTTTGGAGGACTAGGGCGATAGGCACCACGGTCTTGACATTTTAGGAGCTCTTTATGGGAATAGGTCTGAAACTACTTACATTGCTCAGATCCGGGTTCGTTGCTCAATCCGATGACTATAGCTTACCGTTTTCACATTTTCATCTTCATTTGAACTCATTTACCCTAATTTCAGCAATTCAACTCACAAAAGAGGGTTTATCAACTCCCCCCCTTCAATCTAATCAGTCCCAATCCTTGCTAGTTTGTGACAAGATCTATCGGATTAGGGCCTTATTTGGATTGCAATGGTCTTTAAGCCACAAAATTAGCGGTTTTCATCCTTCTTGTGGTGGGAACCCTAATTTTTCACCATTACACTAGCATCTTCACCAAATCCTTCACATAAGAAAGTTTCTTAATTTACAAGTTTTGTTAGGGGTGTGAGAGGTTTTTTTTTTTTGGGGGGGGGGGGGTGGGGGGGGGATTACTTATTAGTTTAGATCTATCTATTTTTGGAGGGTATTTTCTTCTATTTAGGAGGCTTTCATCTCTCTTCTTTTGGAGGTGATTCTCCTCATGGGGAAATCTATTTGTACATGGGTACCTCATCAAGATTCATTTGTCTAGATCTATAGTTTCACTGAGATATGCTTAAGGGGATGTTAGTGTAGGTTATTCATTTTCTTTGGTTGTATATTATGTATTTTCCTACATATTTTAGTTTAGTTTTCTTAGGTGTGGTGGATGGGCCATAATAAAGGTAGATGATATCCTTCATGAGTGTAAATATCACCTATATTTTGGACAGTTTAAGTTATTTTTATCATTGATTGATCTTGCCTCCCCTCTTTCCTATATATGTATCCACTCCTCTTGCTTGGTATTCATGAATATGCTTTCTGAGCTCTTGTAATGCTATTTTTCTTCTTGAGTGTCTGCATTTCTCTTGTAGGAACTAACTCTATTCAACTATTTTGATTTCATATTATTAATAGAATTATTTTATTTTATCTATTTCTTACTCTAGATTTTGAGTAGCTTAAGTTTATTTCTAAATATAACGTGTGGCAATGAAATTTGAAGTCACTTATGTATACAAATATTATAAGAAAAATATTTAAGTCATGTGAGCATAATTACTTAGAGTTTAAAACTTGAAGTGCAATATTTATAAAAATATTTTTAAGCCATGTGGAGAAGATAATCAATGCATACATAGATCTTATCTAGAAATGCTTTGGACACTTTTCTATTGAACCCTTTTAATAAATTCGTAGTTGGGTAAAGTTACAAATGTGTCTCACACTTTCAACCAACTTATCAACAAAAATTTAACTATTTTCCACTTCTACTATCATAAATTGCATCCCGTGTGATTCCACACTACATAAGCATCTTCACTTTACGTTGATTGGAGAAATCCCTTCCCCTTTTGTGCTTTTGTTTTGTTGAGAAAGTATGCCTCAAACTTTCTATTTGAAACCTCTCATAAAGGACTAGTTTCAAAAAGTTTGATGTGACTCTTTCAGTGTCTTGACGAAGTCGAGCAAAGATGTGGATTCCAGTGTAACATTTATGTTCGGTAGGACTCTTCAAGTAGTTAGAAGAACTCATTCTTCTTATCGATATCATTGAGAAATTTGATGGTTCTTGGCAAAGTTTGACATGACATTAGCTTTCGGTAAGACGTTTCTAACTTGTAGCAGAAGTCACATCTCATGATGATAAGGGTTTCGATGAGACGTTGCTAAATTCTTGTGGTGTTTGATGTGACATGATTAAGCCGATAGTCAAAATCATATTCTTTCATCATAGTCGTGTGGGATGGTGGGGAAGAAAGGAAACTAATTCTTTTTGCACCCTGCACAAGCAGAAGATAAAGGCGAATGAGGTCGTGGGATAGCGAGGATAAAGGAGACTTGGTCTCCCTTGCCAACCCATGAGAAAAGTAGAAAGAAGTGAAAAACATTGTGAGCCAGTGGGGTAGGAGAGGGAAGTCCCTCCCCATCACCCCACAAGATATTTCCAAAGGTCATGGATCAATCACAGGCTAGCGGGAAAGAGAAGGCACATGCTTCCCCACCACCTCGCGAGAGCTTTCTGAAGCTCATGAATGGAGTGTGGGATAAAGGGGTAGTGAGGAAGTCCTCTTTCCCGTCACTCTGTGAGTTGGACCAAGCGATTTCGATGTGATATTGGAGTTCACTAAGAGAGTTTTAAGGCATTGTTGAGGTCAGGAAGTCTTGCTGATAAGTAATGAGACTTAGTGGAGACCACGTTTGACTGGTGTTCTTCTGCTAAGTTGGATGTCGATGGTTGGTCCAAGCTGGAGTTCGATGAGAGCTCATAGAGATGGTTGAATGGGACCATGGAAACTAAATCGAACTATTTTTGGGCATAGATACAAATTGTCTAAATAAATGGTTGTAAAGGTGAATCAATTAGTTGGAGATGGTTGATTGGTGATTTGGTTGGCTGTTGAATTGTAGACCGATTGTGAATGCAATCTTCTATATTGTTGCTTGAATAGAGACTAGATCAGAGCATGCAATATGTAACTTGTATTTAAATTGTTTTTACTGTAACACAAGAGATATTGCTTTGGTGTGTGGGTTTTTCACTCATAAGGGTTTTCCCACATGAATTCTAATGTAATCTCTATGATTGTGAATTTTTCACATTGCCATATTTTTCTTGCATTGTGTCTCTTCATGACTGTAATTGAAATTGAAATACATCCTTGCTTCTCTCTAAGAAATTGACATTTTGGAAAGTGTTTCCGCACTTTGCTATCCTTAGTACATTTTTGCTTGGCTCACTTCATCACCCCTTAGTTTCTCTGTTTTCTTGACCTTATTGATTGTATGGCTCGTGGACACCTTTGTGCTATAAAGACATCTATGCACTATGTTAGCATCCCACAAATTTACAATTTGTAGGTGGTCGTTTGAACATTACGCCTGCGACTAATAAAGTTCATAACATCCTTCTTAGCAACCACCCACATCAATTTCACTCCTGACATCCATATCTTTCCTCTTTGGCCTCATTTTGGCTAGCTAGCAACTCATTCAAACCTCTTAGATACTCTTTGAGCTTTGTACACAACTTGCAACTTCTTTATCATTGGTCTTGCATTCCACCATTATTTCATTTCATTCACATGCCACCATTGTTCTAGCTGTGTGTTGGAGGATTCTTGGTGTTCAGCTTCACTTTGGAAAGCTACCGTTCTCTTGGTGTTGAAGGAGAGTTTCTTCCTCTTTGTTTTCCTTATAGCATTATATCTCCAACAACATGTTATTCATCTCATTTATCTTGTTTTATTTCATATCATCTTCTTTATTCATTATCTATTATCTTTGTTCTTCGTGGAGGTGGAAACACCAAAGCATGGGTTTGATTGTTGTATACATCTAAAACACAACCCTAACATTTTTTTCTCTTTGGCTTTTTTGTAGGTTTCGTGGGAAAAGAGAACTAGAGGCTTCAATTGTGGGCTAGTTGTAAGATCATTTCCTTCCTTTCTTTCACTTATCTTCTTTATAATCTATATTCATTTTATGCTTTCTATTATACATTCATCTACTTTTACTTTATCCAAAACACGTATATGTCACTCTGAGCTCTCTATACGAAACTTTGTATTATGTTCGCAAGAAATGTTAGGTGGCTGCAAGAAGTTGAGTCCCACTTTTGGGCAAGAAGTGGAAGTGTTTTCTCTATTTTTCAAATTTTATGTCAATTGATGTCAAAAGTTGATTCACTTAGAGATTGAATCTCAAAAAACTTCATTAATAGAAAATGTAGTGCTCAAAGTCTACTTTTCAAATATGTAATTTATTTTAATACCCACATGATAGAAATTTCTTTTTAGTAAGCATGTTTAAAAACCCATTTTTCAAAATGTCTGTTTCAGGACCATACCACACATGTGTACGACCACCCTTTTTTGATGCAAATAAATGAAATTTTGCAAATCCTTCTGGGAAATGATACCTAAGACACAAAATATTGATGAGAATATTTTTGCTTATTTTTTAATTGAATATATTTTTTTTAATTAATTTTTAACTGACAATAAAGTATATTTTCAAAACATTGGTTGTATGACCACCATAATTTGATGAAAATTTCGTATTTTTCAAATTTTTTTTAATATTCAAAAGAATTGTATTTAGATCGATGTCATATAATTTATTTTTCTAAAATCCTAAAAACAAAAAAGTTATTAAAGTTTTAGTGAACCTTGGTATTTTAGGTTTAGGTTCCACTTTTGATTAATAAATAATACAAAAATAGTAAAGATAATCTTATCACTATGAAATTTACATTTCTAAAATCAGACACTGAAAACTCTAATGGGTTTTCATTTCGTCAAAAAATTCAATCAGAAAGGCCCTCAAAAAATTAGGCCAAGGTAGAAATTTGATGTCGTTTTACCTTAGTCATTTTTTTGGAGGTCCAAGCATAGGCTTGGTGGGACCAAGCCTATCCCAAAGAAAAAAAAAATGCTAAGGGTTGTTTCTCGCCCCTAATTTTAACAAACGGGTGTCTGTTTCGCTTTGTACCATTGAAAGCGAAACTTGTGCCCGTTTTTAAAAATGGGCACCCATTTCATTAAATAACGGGCACCCATTTCTGAAAAGATTAGTTGGGCCAGAATTTGGCCCACAAGCACAAATTCCAATGATTGAATGATTTTTCAATCATTACCTGACACGTACAATTTGCAAAGAGAATGGTTTGATCAATCATTCTCTTTTTTTGTCTTATTGTTGATTTGGTAAGGAGATCAATTCAAATTCAAAATTTAGTGTAGCCATGGGATCAAATCAACGCAAGAAGAGGCAAAGGAAGGTTCTGACAACTGAGGAGATTGCAACAAATAGGGAGAAGGAGGCAATACATCAACGAGAGAGAAGATCAAGAATGAGACAAGGAGCTTCAAGTTCCACAATCATTTCAGAAGAGGAGAACATCAATGAGACCATAAATGTTGACGAAGGAAACACAATAGAACCATTTAATTTAGGTGCATCTTCTAATCCATTATTTGATACATGTATGTCTTCACAACCCTATGTTTTTTCTCATGAAGAAATTGTTGATTTAGTAGAAGCAGGTTACTTATTAAATCAAACGCCAATTGAAAATCAAACCCCAAATGGAATTAGAACTCAAGTTGAAACTGAAATTGAAATCCAAATTGAAACCCCAAATGAAACTAGATCTCAACTTGAAACTGAAATTTAAACTCCAAATGAAATTGAAAATCCACCTGCAACTAAAACCAATAATGTGTATGTAGACATGGAAACACCAATTGAAAATGAAACATGTTTGAATGATAATCAAACGAATGAAAATTTTGAAATTAAAAGTGATGTACTAGACAACCTTCATGGCTTGGTTTCATGGGGACAGATTAGGACACATGCAAATAGATTATTTAGACATTTTTTTTATAATAAGAAATTTGGGTTTCAATGTCAATTAATGGTACAACTAATTAAAATGACTAAAATGCAAAAAGTGATGAAGAAGTTAGGCTTTTATGTCGAACCCAAGAAGAAGGATGAGTCTTTAAAACAAGTTGTATCGACTGTTGCTAGCGCCTTTGATACAATCGGAAAGAAAATTCATTCTAAAGATAAAAATGTGGCACGACTGGCAATAACAACAACTTTAGTAAGCCAAACAACTTCTACTAAAAGAATGATGAGTAACATAAGTGGATATCTTAATATTCATCGTAAAACTTTGTCAAGAGCTGTAAAAAGAATAGTTAATTTTGAAAGTGATCCGGCAAACAAATTGTGGACTTTTAGTGGTAGACTACCAAGGTCTAATATGAAACTTATTGGTGAAGTCAAAAATTTGATCAAAAAATTTTGGCACGATAATACGAGAGTATCACCTAATGTTAGAGATGTTCTTAAATTAAGAGTTGGGTCAAAAATTTGTGATCCACATCCAAAATACCTATTGGACATGACTCAAATTGAATTGTACAAAAAAAATTTGGATGATAAGGTGTTGCCTATTAGCATTTGTCAAAGGTCTTTTGAAAAGTATAAACCTTGGTATGTTCGAATTAACAAGGAAAGAGTCACATGTTGTTGCAAAACTCATGTTCAATTTCGCTACCATTATGATGTATTTCGATATATATGTGTTACCATGCATAGTAATGGAATGTTCCAAGAATGTGGTATAAATATACCACCTGAAACTATAAAGGAGTTTATATCAAGTTTGTTTTGCAACCCACTAAATGAGCAAAATTTTCTTTCCAATGCATGTGTTTCTGGTGTATGTGATATATGTGGCAATCTTGCATTGTTGGATGAATGTTTGCATAAAAATCTTTCAAATGATTTTGGACAACAATTAGTTGATGTTAAAACATTTAAAACTATTGAGTATCCACTGAAGGATGGAAAGGTTGGAAGACGATGCGATCTAATCACTGAAAAAGTTAGTGTTCATGCATTTATGAATGAATTTAAGAGTAACATCATACCTAAATATGTTAAACATGCTCAAAATGCTAGATGGCTCGATGGTCAGTTTCTATATGTAAGGATACATTTCCTGTTGGTAGTATACTTTCAGTTGTTGACTTTGCAGAGAACTACACGCTTGCACCACAAGATGAGGTCCAATCACAATACTACAATTCAGTGCAAGTATTGATTTTTATCCATATTGTCTATAGGCATGCACCACATAGTAGAGAAGAGGATTGCAAAATTTTGAGAGAGTACCATTTCTATATGAGTGATAATAAATTACACTCATCTGAGTTTGTCTAGTATTTCTTTAAGACCTTTTTTTCAGAATTTGAGGGAGAGAGAAATTCAGATGACACAACATCTAATATGGTCTGATAATTGCACAAGGCAATTCAAGAATGCTAGAATATTTTATTGGTTGAGTAGGATTCATAAGAAAACTAATATCGAACACATGTGGAGTTTTTTTGAGGCTGGAAATGGGAAAGGAGAACATGACGGTGACAGTGCATGTGTTAAGAGAGCCCTTTGCAGAGAGCAACTCAAATTCAAGGAAAAGGCTAAATTTAAAAATGCAAGTGCAACTGTGGATTGGTGTAGTGCAACTTTATCCACAGGATCAAGTCAGAACTCTACAATTAGACGTTTCTTCTAGCTAGTTAAAGAGGAGAATATCCTTCCAAGATATGATTGTGATACAATCAATGGGTCAGCTAGATGGCATTCATTTAAGAGTTCTAATTCTAACATGACTTGGACTATATGGACTAGAGAGCTTGCATGTTTTTGTCAATTTTGTGTTGCAGGTGAATGGGAAGAATGCGAGAATATGAAATGGGTCAAAGAATGGCAACACAAATCCTTAACACTTAGTGAGACACAATATCAAGATGTTAGAAGAAATGAAGACCCAGATCATGCATTTGCATCAGAAGATTATGATTGTGTTTCAAACCTCATTCAACCTGGTAATTTAATTCAATTTCTTGTTTATAACTTTAAATTATATGTTTTTATGTATTTTCATATAATTTATGATTGTATTTGAATTATAAATTCTAACAAGTTTTATTTCTACATGTACTTAAGTTTGTTTTCTAGGTAATGTGTATGTTGTTGTTGCACTTGAGGATAATGATGAGTAGGTTGAGTATTGGCTAGCTAGATATGTAGAACCTAAGAAAAAATTGATATGTGATCAAGTAGATGATGATGGTTTTCAGTATCCAGTTGGGTATGTTGTGGTAGTTGGCACATGGGTACGCAAATACTTAACAAGAAGGAATGGCTTACCAGCTTATGAAGACTACCAATCAGAAAAGAAGATTATACACTATTCTCATTTGTTGGTGGCAACAAACATCAAATTAGAAAGATACAAAGATAGACCTGCTAATAAGGTATTGTGGACACTTTCAATAGAAGAGCATGAGGCAATCATACACATTGCAGAAGAGAGAGGATGCAGATGGTACATTAGGTTGAATCAAATTTATATGCATGTAATTTTGTGTTACTTGTGTGAACTCTTTTATATTTAATCATGATAATTATTTTTCTTTGTCCCTTTAGCATTGTATTTGTCTACATTTGATACAATTTTGGTTTCATAAACAACATTGTATTAGTTATCTTCTTCTTAATGTTATTTTGTGCACATTGTAATTGTGTTACAATCATTCTAATTTTTTATGATATATGTATTTTATCGTAATCTCTTCATAGATTAATTGTAAGTTCTTGATTTTATTATTATTTTAAGAATAGGATGTTATTGTAAATTAGGATAATTATTTTATTGAATTATAAACTATTGCACTATAAGATGATCAATCACAACGTTAAAATATAAAGTCATAAATAGATCATATATAATCACTAGAGGGCACCAAATCACAAAACAACATCACATATATATAATCACTAGAGGACGCGAAATCACATAACAAGACTTGATATCATAATAGCAATGAAATTACATAATAAAAAGTCCTATATATAATCACATAACAATTCCTAATGACATAATAACAAGTCTTGAAAAAATAATAATAAGGAAATGACATTAAAACAAGTCCAAATAACATAATAACAAAACAACATCACATATATAATCACTAGAGTGCGCCAAATCACATAACACGACCTGATATCATAATAGAAACAAAGTGACATAATAAAAAGTCCTATATATAATCACATAACAACAAGTCCTATATATAATCACATAATAACAAGTCACAGGATAACATAACAAGTGCCATCATAAAAAGTCCATAATACAATAACATGACATGATCTAAAATACATAATCTAAGAACTCGCGTCCATCTCATCTGCAATCCTCTTCACTCCACGTGAAGGTGGCTGAGATGAATCATCTTGTTGCACGTGGTCTTGAGATGCACCATCCTATGTGTGTGTAGTATCAGTCTCTCCACCCTCCTGTACATTATTAAAAGATTTTACATGAGAAGAAGATTTAACATGAGAAGAAGTTACTTGCATAATTCACTTATAAAGTAATTAAATACTAAAAATTTAAAATAAATTACCATACGACCGTGGTCTACAATGCCCTCACTGGTACGTGGAAGTCCACTATCATGAACAAGAAAAGTGGTGGTAGTCAAGTCCTGCAAAAAAAACATTGTACATCAATTTTGATAATCCCTATAAAAGCCAGGTACACAGTATAAACAAATTAGAAATTATTTTTCTAATCATCACCACAAATGACAATGTTGACAGTTGCATCTGGCTCAAACCCATAACCATACCAATACTGGTTGTAGTGCTATCGACCTGAACAACATATATAAAGCATGAATCAAACTTGTATATATACATAAATTATAAAGTATATATAGACTACAATTTTATCACAGAAAAGCATACATGTGATGCAGGCAAAGTAACTGATGGGTGAAGGCGTACATGTGATGCACCATCAAACAATCTAGAAGCCTACAATTGCAAAAAATAACGAACATGAATCAAAGTTGTACATAAATTAGTAAGCATATAAAGACTTCAAATTAATGGATGAAAAAAATACTAGTGGTATTTGAGGTTGAGCCTTAGCGGTCCACAGGTCACATGAAGAAATACCCACCTCGGTGCTACACGAAGCACCCTACAAAATTGAAAAAACATATCATACACATCATTACATTAAAAAAATTATTGTTTATTTTAAATGTACATATCAATACAATGTATCTAGAGGAAAGTGCATATCGTAAATGGGGCACCAACATCTCTAGGTATCGAGGTAACATGATGTCGGTTCCTCAATGACATGGTATGATCCATCCTCTGTTCAGAAAAAATTGACTCACGTTATGGTTCATATGTGTATATATAAGGAATTTAATATTGCATTGTAAATTATATAAATAAATTTATACCTTTGTAGGCTGATCATCGTCTGCCCACAGGAGATCAACATATGAAGAGACGACATCAGCATGTGCAACCTCCTCGGCATCGTCATAACCACCATGGGTAGTATCAGCATCATCAAAATCACCATCTCCTCCAGGGGCAGCCTCACTCTGTGGACCCATACATACATCCCCACAACTCGTGCAAACATGTGCTAAGCTGGGGGCAGCCCTCACCTCACGCAACTGTTGTACCAAATTGCTTGACAGGGCACTCAATGAACCAAGAGCAGAATCCACTGCTCGATGATGGGCAGGTGTTGGAACAACTGGTGATAGAAGATGAACCAATGGATCATTGCGCACACGGTTTCTAACCCTGTTGTTCAATTTGGCTCCCAGCCTATCCTGGGGCATGCCTCTCTCGACCCCCTAAAATGATCTAATATCAAAGTAATTGGGCTTTTTACCCAATTCAAATTCAGCCCATAATTTCTTCAAAAAATACATCGGGACCTTATGATTGAAGTGTGGTGGATGGTCCACCACCACTCCTAAAAGTGTCTAGCTATGCTTGGGTGCCTACAACATCAAATTGAGATCAGTGGCTTCTTCGGATCTATCTCTTCACCCGTCTTAGGGTTCACAAAACATTGTTTCAAATCCATTTTTGTTATTTGTAATTCATTGACTTGTTTGTATGTTAGGCCATCAGCGTAAAATGCACACAATCCCTCCCACCAACTATGATAGCTATCCAACTCGCTATCTAAAGCCTGTATAGACTATACAATCCCTTGCATACTATCTGTAAGGTGTAACAACTGTGGAAGTGGATGAGGCTCATGTCTAATGGTATGGATATCTCTAATCAAAGAATCAATATTCGTCCTAATGGTCTGCCTCAACTGATCGGGTGGAGGTGGAGGTGGAGGTGGAGGAGGTGGAGGTGGAGGTGGCGCTAGACCTAATAGCTCATATATCTCAAACTCATCCATTCTGTGAAAATAATCTACATATATATACAAACATGAAAATTTACAATTACTATTTAATTTACATTTCACCTTCCAAAAAAACTTATAATTAAATACAATTTACCAACTTAAATATAACAAAAAGAAACTCACATAGATCTATAATATTATTAATAGGTGGGCCTATTTTAATAATAGGCATCATTTAAGAAATATTATCCACTTAAATCAAAGTATAAGAAATATTCTACAAAATAAAACATCATAATGCCCATGCAACTCAAACAATACTTTTTAACATCTAAAGATGCATTAGTATAAGTTCCATCAAAATCATAAAAAATAACCATGAGAGAGAGACAGAGAGAATAGATAATGAATAAAATGACTCCACTAATTTAGATAATGAATAATCATCTCCTCTAGACTCCACTGAGGGCTCATTCTTGATTAAGATTTTTTTTTAGTTGGCATTTTGGGCCATCATGGTGCATTTGTATGTTTGTTATAGAGAGATGGATGATTACAATACCTATGATAGTTGTACTTTGGGACCCATAATAGTTGACCATCTTGTCATGAGAAGCTTCTAATCATAGTTTAATGGTAGCGTTTTGTAGTTCATCTTTTCAAAGAAGGTAACTTCCATGGAATTACAATTTAGTACCCTTACAATATTTAACCATTATCATCAATTAGGCTACCACTTTGTATTTTCAACTTGATAGGATTCGATTCAACTACTCCCTTTTGGTTTTAACTAAGTTCATTAAAGACATAAGTTATATCTATGAACTTGTCAATGCATGTACTACTTTGTTGCGTTCTTTGCTAGAATCATGGGATGATTTAGTGATCGCAACTAGTAGTACTACACTAAGTTGAAGCTTGAATAAATAGTAGGTTCTCTACTCTTGGAGGAGTTAAAAAAAAAAAAAACTCTATTTTTTTATATTCAATTTTATATTAGTTTTTTTTTGGTTCAAAGTCGCAACCCACAAAATGTGATTCCAATATTGGTCTATATTTGATTCTTATTTTTATTAAATCTGCCAGTAGTGTGATTTATTGTCCTCTTAACTTAAATCAAGCTATGTAAATTTAAAGCCTCATAACTTTTGATAGAGAGCATATTTTTTCATGCGTCATGTGGCATTGAAAAGGTGGTTCATAAATCTTCATAGATCACACAATTATTTTCTAGAATATTCCCTCGTGTTTTATATTTTATTTTTTGTGATTTCACATTCTAGTCATTTACTTGGACATCTTGGCACTTGAAAATGGTTGTCTTACATGAGATGAATTTGTTTTATATGTATTGATTTTATTGATCTTCTAATTTTTTATTTGAGGAGGTATCATAGGTTTATCTATTCATTCTTTTGTGGTAAAATTAGAAAGGGATAACTATGATTCTTTTGTAAAATGATATCTTGATAAGTTTTAGGTGGTGTAATCATTTTCCTTTTATGTATGGACTCATACCTCAACTAGAAACACTAGAAATTATATAATCTTGGTGTAACATCATTGACCATGTAGGAGTGATTTGATCTAGTATCAAGATCATGATTCTATGTGTATTGCATTGGACATTGATTTCCCCCACACAATTTGGAATAGACTTTAGGAGATCCATGGAGACCCTCATATCTCTCCATTCCTAGAGGATCCTATTGTAGATTGTTTCATTCCCTTTGTAGATGAAGATCACATACCCTTCGATGGTGATACTTAAGAGGAAATTTATTATATCATAGGTCTTGCATGTTTTGACAATTTAGAGGCTTGTCTCATTCTTCAAGTACTCATCCTATCAAGACCTAATATCCATCTTAAATGTTTTTTATTATTTTATATTATTATCACCAATTCCATAAACCCAATTGATTTAGTCTAGCATGGCATTAATCACCTTCTAAACATGACCACTTGGGATTCATATCTTTTGAATATAGTATCCTTGTTTGAGGAGTTTAGAATTACATATGTTAAATATTATTTTGAGGATATTGATATCCTCTTTCATGATAGCTATGCCATCATTGGCAACCCATCATATTATCTTTCACACTCATTCTACTTCGATCCTCACAAGATTCTTTATCATCATTTTGTTCCAACATGTGAATATTTGCGAAGTTTTTAGAGACACAAGTCTATTTAGATTTGAATTTTGTATTTACCCAACTTATTATAATGACATTTCCAGTCACCAATGTATTTATTTCTTCCTAAAGGAAAAAAAATGTTGTTTGCAAGTAATGGATCATGTTTTTTCTTCAATCTTTCATCATTAGCACGCGACCTACTTCTTTATGGGGAGTTTTGTATTCTCATTTTATCTCTCTTATTAGGGGGTATTTACTATAAAAAGGAGGCATTGGTTATTAGAGGAAGATAAAAGGATAAAGAAAAGAGAAAAAATAAGAAAAAGGACATGTTATCATGTTTGTAAATATATAGTATATCTTTAGAGATTGGGCTAAGTTAGGAAGTAGTGAGGATTAATAGTGATAGTTAGAGTATTATCAAATTTAAGAACCCTATTTTTCACACACACAAAAAAACACATTCATGTTCATTATCATTTTAAAATTCAATTTAAGCATAAATTAAACATGTAACTTTTACAAAATAATCCAATAATTAAATACAACATTTAAAAATATAAATTTAAACATTCAAACTTTTATGCATGATTAAGAGAGAGAGAGAGTAGGTAATTTGAGATACAACGAGTTAGAGAGAGAATAGATAATTTGAGAGATAGAGAGTAGGTAATGATAGAGAGAGGGTAACGTGTGTGTGTGTGTGTGTGTGAGAGAGAGAGAGAGGGGGGGGGGTAATGTGTGTGTGTGTGTGAGAGGGGATAATGAGAGATTGAGAGAGAGAGAGAGAGAGAGAGAGAGAGTGTAATGACAGAGATGGTAATATGTACGTGTGTGTGAGAGAGAGAAGGGGGGTTTATTGTTGATTTTCATCTAGGGTTTATTGTTTGTTAACTTTTTAGGGTTTGTTGTCCGTTTATTTTCTAGGATTTATTGTTCATTTTTTTCTATCTAGGGTTTAGTGTTCATTTTTCTATCCAGGGTTTATTGTCTTTTTTTGTGTCTAATGTTTATTGTTCATTTACATTTTTGTTTTTTGTTTTTTTCCTACGGTTTTTACTATTCATGTTTTTTGCAATATTTAAAAACTAAAAACTATTTTAAACATGAAATAAAATAAAATAAAAAACATTTTTCAAACTTTAAAACACTAAAATTAAAAAATAACAATAAATTAACATTTTTTTTATGAAAATAATAACAATAAATTAACATTTTTTTAATGAAAAATAATAAAAATAAATAAAACATAATATAAAAAATAAAACTACGTACCTAGAAGGAGGTAAAAATGGTCTGGGGAGTCAGATGGGATGAAAAAAAGAGTACCCATGCTCCTCTGAAATGTTTACCCATTTTTGAAACAGTGAAAATGATGGAAAATGGTTTAAAAAAAATAAATAAATACATTCCAGAAACGGGTGCCCATTTTTTTCAAATCGGGCTCCCGATTTGAAAAAAAGTGGGCGTCCGTTTAGTTTCGGGCGCCCCTTTTTGAATGGCTCGGGTACCCGTTTCTAGCGGGCTCTTTTCCCAACCCACGGACTTCCGCGGGATTGGAACCCAACTTTGTGCATTTACCCTGCTAGTGCATTGCGTTGTCATCTATGACATGCACACGTGTCCTCACACAAAGAGTTGGTAGAGAGCATCAAGAAGCCTCTATGACCTATCTTGTGTTATCTACATGGGGCTTGACAACCTTTGGATTTTTACTCATCCTGAGTGGAGAGTTCGATTAGTGAGTCTCAAAGAGGTTGATATCTGCTTATCAGAGTGGTTCAATTTTTCCCCCTCTACACGACTAGAAGTAATTTTGGTCAAACATATGATCTAGTTAGAGTCATTCTAGCTAAATTATATCATTTTAATTATGTTTTTGTAATATTAACTATCTCTCACTTCAATAAACTAATATAATAATTATAATATAAATTAAATATTATAGTAAAAATATACTTTTTTCCTAAGAATACAATCCTAATTTAATTATAAAATCTATATAAATTATTTGCTTTGTCCTTTGGTTTGGATATGGCTATATCTTTGGGAATTAAGGACTTGATAATTGAGGGTGATTCTATGGTTATTATTCAAAGTGTCATGAAAAAGAAGTCGAATTGTTGGCAATTACAATATATACTTGATCGTATTTTGCAAAAATTAGAATTTTTTGATTCCTTCTTGATTTCCCACTGTTATAGGGAAGTGAATAAGATTGCAGATTTCTTGGCTAACTTAGCCATTGACAGTGATGCTAATATGCGGGAGGTAAGCATGGATGAGATCCCTTCCTCAGTTTTGGAATATTTGAAGTAAAGAAGGGCATAGTTGTAGTCTTCATCAACCTCCTTATTTGGTGTGGCATTTTCTTTTGTGTGGGTTCTGCTATGCTTGATCACAATGTTTATTTTGACAGGGTCTCTGATTATGGTTTCCTTTCTGCTGTGTGGTATCATTCTAACTAGTGGTTTGGAGAATTGTGTTTCATAGACAGGGGTGGTTCAAACTGGTGTTTTTTGGCAGCAATGGATATGCATCCTTCGGTGATCATACTTTAATCTTCCGTCTATATGCTTCTGTCGGTGGCTTCCTTTATATCTAATGCGGCTTATGTAATTGGGAGGGGTTTTTTGATAGACTATGCCAATGGGAATTTGATATTGGGTAGAATAGGCTTGTGTTACTTAAGCAATACTAAATGATTTTCTTAGTGGTTCTTTCTGTTGAAATGTGGCGACTGATCAACAAAGTATTGTACACTCAGCACATATCCTTGCCGGGGTCCGGGGTTGGGTTGGGCCCCAGGTAGGGATTCGGGGGTGGCAGCCCTCGAGAAATTTTTTTTTGCCATTTTTCGTTGATGAAAACCAACATTGTAATAAAACCCTAAAAAGGCTGACTTTGTTTGTTGCCCTAAAAACGCATGTTATAAGCGGCTAGGATGCTTAAGGCATTGTAAGGTTGATGTATTGTTTTTGTTGGATAATAAGAAAGATTGGACGGCTGTGTATGGTGGACGTAACCCATTCTAGGTGAACCATGTTAAATCTCTGTGTTATTTATGTCCTGTTTTATTTCTTTATCTTTTGTATTTAAATCTGCATATAATTGTTAGTTCATATTTGCTTCGGATCTGATTGAAACCCTAACAATTGGTATCAGAGCGAGGTTTTCTGTAAATTGGCAGGACTTTCAGATTTGTGTGGGAGCAATGGAGGATTCCAAATTCAAGGTCGAAAAATTTAACAACCAGAATTATCAGTTATGGAAAATGCAGATGGAGGATTACTTGTATCAAAAGGATTTGTGGCGGCCATTGGAAGGAAAGGCAAAGAAACCGACCACAATATCAGATGAAGAGTGGGACATTTTAGATAGAAAGGCACTGGGATCCATTCGATTGTGCCTTGCGTCATCTGTAGCATTCACTATAACAAAAGCAAAAATGACTGTAGATTTGATGGCAACATTGGCTAAGTTGTATGAGAAACCCTCGGCTTTGAATAAGGTATTTCTTATGAAGCATTTGTTTAATTTGAAAATGAGTGAGGGAGGATTTGTAGCGGAGCACTTAAATGAATTTAATACAATTACCAGTCAATTGTCTTCGGTAAAAATTACCTTTGCAGAAGAGGTTAGGGCTCTCTTGATTTTATGTTCTTTGGCAGAAAGCTGGAATAGCTTGGTTATGGCTGTAAGTAACTCTGTCTGATGCCGGAGCATCCAAGAGGGCAAATGAACAAAGGAGGACACCAAGGACTAAGGAGGGTGATATGACATCACTAGAGGTCAATTGGAATGTTTTGAAGCCTATAATGGCCTATTGTAATGTTGAATTCAATAAATTATGTAAAAGTCCTAAAGGTCCTGATAAAGGCCTAAGGACCAAAATGCAATGTAATAGGATGATGGAGTCTAGATAGGTTGGATAGGAGTTTATTGTGATTTAATGATCTTATTATGTCAAAATAAGTTGAATGGGATAGGTTTTAGTTGATTAAAAGTATTAGAAATAAAGTTGAAAATTCAAATTTTGAATTTCAACAACTAGTTCCAGTTTTGGTGGGAAATAAGTTTTAGAGTTGTTTTGACATTTTAATCACTTGGATTAGTTGGAGATTGGTTGGAGTTGGTTGGGGAAGGTCTTATAAAGTCTCTAAAGTAATTTTTGTGTGGTTGGATGATGCTGGTACGGACTTGTACGGACTGTCTCAGAAAATTAATTAAAAAACTCTTTATTTGCTGTCAAATCCTTGTTTTTTCATGCTTTCTTTGCATTGAAAGGCTAAGGGATCATCATTGTTGTACATTGGGGGTTTATTGGTTATTCCTTTGATGTATTGAGTGCATTTTTGAAGTCTTGAAAGTATCATATTTTTATTTATTGCTGACTGTCCCAGAAAAGACAGTGATTTTTTTCACTAATTTGTGAATTTCCAAGCATGTAAGGATCCATCCTATGAATGTACAGGTCTGATTCTCATAGGATGGATGCCAAATAACATGTACAATAGTTTACTAATCCATGATTGACAGGAAGGAGTGAAGAGTGCAGGTGTACACCATGAAAGTTGCATGAAAGTTGAAGAAAAGTGACTGGAAATGAGTGAAAATGAAGGCTAGAGTGTAGCAGCAGAGAATCTAATTGAACAAGGGGGGTATTTTATGCATTGAAGTGTCTATAAACACCATTTTAAAGGTGTTTGAACTTTGTTTGAGCCTTGGAAGTGATTGGAAGTGATATTTCTAGAAAGCCCTAGGGAAAAGGGTGATTTAGTGAGGTTTTTGGTGTTTGGGTATCTAGGAGTGCAAACAAGACCTAAGACCTAAAAAATACTTGGTTTGGGAACATAATAAGAGACTTTACAAAAGGGTTTAATCTGGTGTTAAGTTTTGTTGGTACTTTCTTTGTAAAGTGGGTGGTTTTTAAGGCTAAAAAGGGGCACATTTGAGGACAGCAAAGGGTCCGTCCAAAACAACCTATATTGGTTTTCTGATATGTTGTGTAACATCCAAATGGGTGTCTAAATATGTAATTTTTTTTTCAAGTGTTTTGGGATGATTTGGAGAAAAGTTGAAAATACCCGATTTGGAGGCTACAAGGAATAGAGCCTAGAAGAGCAAGTTTGGTTTATGAGTTTGAGTCTGAGTTTGGGGGTGTGTAGAACCTTGTCTTATGGTGTTTTGGATGTGTTAAGAACAATAGAGGTGTTGGAACAAACCATTTTGATGTTATCCTTGGTTGGGTGTGTTGAGTTGAGTTTGGTTTTGAATCACCTAGCATGTAGAGGATCCTTTGATGTGTCTCCTTGAGTTGATTTAATCCTTAGGGAGAGTTCCAGAGTTTATCTCTCTGCATCAAGTGGTATCAGAGCATCAGTAAAAGATCTGGTGAAGGTTTGGTAAGGGTAGTAATGGCACCTAAGAATCAATTGGCAAGAGAACTAGAAGAATTGAAGGAAATCCTAGAAAGGGAAAGAAGGGAAAGAAGGGAACAAGATGCAGCAAGAGAGCAGGCTAAAGCAAGAGAAGAAAGACAATGGAGAAGAGAAAGAGAGAATATGCAAGCAAGGATAGAAAACCTTGAGAGGGATAGAAGAAGAAGAATGGAGCAAGACAACATAGGGAACAATGATGAAGAAGAAGTGAATGAGGTAGCAGACCAAGAGCAGCCAACAAATGACATAGATGACCCTGAAGAAAGAAGGTTGGTTAGATTGTTGAAGGCAGTACAAGGTAGTGGAGGTAAGAGTCATATTGATTTGCCTATCTATCAGGGGAAGATGGATAGTGAAGAGGTGTTGGGATGGCTTGATGCCTTGGATAACTATTTTGAGTTTGAAGAAATGGAAGAGGAGAAGAAAGTGAAATTTGCAAAGACAAAGTTGAGAGGTACAGCACTGACATGGTGGACTAGTTTTCAAAATGATAGGATGGTAAGAGGATTAACAAAAGTGTCTACATGGTCAAGGATGAGAAGTTTGATGAAGGAGCAGTTCCTACCTTCTGATTATACCATTCATGTGAAGAGGATGAGGCAAAATCTGAAGCAAAAAGAAATGGATGTAATGGCTTATACTGAGCAATTTCACAAGCTTAGTATTAGAGGAGGATATGAGGAAGAAGAGGAGAAAATAGCCAGGTATATAAATGGCTTGAGATACAACTTACAAGATGAGATTGGTCTACAAGTACCTAGAACCTTGGGTGAATGCTATCAGTTGGCCATTAGGGCTGAGGAGAAGTTGAAGAGAAAACAAGAAAGATCAAGTAATGGTGGAAGAGGAGGCATTTCTAATAGAGGAAGAGGTAATAGAGATCAAGGGCAAGGCAACAATGAGAAAGGCAAAGAAAGTTTTTCAGAACCAAGAGGAGGATACAACCCTAGAGGTGGTAGATTTGGAGGAGGAAGAGGAAGTGGAATCTTTACAGGTAAGTGTTTTCATTGCAATGAGATTGGGCACCAATCATTCAGATGCCCTAAGTGGAATGAATCAGAACAAGGCAGAGATAGAAGAGTGTATATGGTACAAGAAGATGAGAAGAAAGAAGAATCAAAGAGAGTAGACCCAGTTCTTGAAGGTGACTTCTTGATGGTAAGGCAAGGTGAGAAACTTCAGCAAGAACCAAAGGTAACAATCTTTAGAACTACTTGTTTATGCAAAGGAAAGATATGTAAGGTAATCATTGATTCAGGATCACATAGTAATCTTGTGTCTCTTGATATGATAACCAAGTTAGGAATTGTACCATTTGACCATCCTAATCCCTACAAGGCCACTTGGGTCACCCAACAACAGCATGTAGAGGTTAGTTTGAAGTCTTATGTGAATTTTTCTATTGGTCCATATCAGGATAAGGTGTTATGTGATGTGGTCCCTATGACTTGTGCACATTTGATCTTAGGAAGACCTTGGCAGCATAGTAGAAGGACACTCCATGATGGTTTTGATAACACATATTTGGTTCATAAAGATGGTCAGAAATATAAGTTGAATCCTTTACCTTTGGGGGTCTTGAAAGAGCATCCTATAATATGTTTTGGGGAGCATTTACCAATGATAAGGCAGGTTGAAAAACAAGAAGATACTGGTTGGAAGGAAGATGTTAATTTGCAGCAGACTATGAGAAAAAACAGTCCTCTTCATGACGATTTATGGGATTTGTCTTTTGTACAAATTGGTTTAGTAAAATGTCCTATTGTTGAGCAGGGATATGTGGGTGTGAAAGAGAAGTTGCAGGTACAGCAAGTGGATCAGAGAAGAGCAGATGTACAGACTAGTTATGAGCAGCCATGTCCTAGACAAGGACACACCAAAACATGTTTTGTTTCTAATCCATTTTGTGATGTGAGTACAGGTTGGAAAGGAAGGAATCAGGTCACATTTGGGGACTATCTGATCCCTACTCAAAGGATGATAGCAAAAAGAAATCAGACTGATCATTGGAGCAATTCTTGGGACAAGAATTTTCTTATTGGTGGGGAGTATGATGTCGGAGCATCCAGGAGGGCAAATGAACAAAGGAGGACACCAAGGACTAAGGAGAGTGATATGACATCACTAGAGGTCAATTGGAATGTTTTGAAGCCTATAATGGCCTATTGTAATGTTGAATTCAATAAATTATGTAAAAGTCCTAAAGGTCCTGATAAAGGCCTAAGGACCAAAATGCAATGTAATAGGATGATGGAGTCTAGATAGGTTGGATAGGAGTTTATTGTGATTTAATGATCTTATTATGTCAAAATAAGTTGAATGGGATAGGTTTTAGTTGATTAAAAATATTAGAAATAAAGTTGAAAATTCAAATTTTGAATTTCAACAACTAGTTCCAGTTTTGGTGGGAAATAAGTTTTAGAGTTGTTTTGACATTTTAATCACTTGGATTAGTTGGAGATTGGTTGGAGTTGGTTGGGGAAGGTCTTATAAAGTCTCTAAAGTAATTTTTGTGTGGTTGGATGATGCTGGTACAGACTTGTACGGACTGTCTCAGAAAATTAATTAAAAAACTCTTTATTTGCTGTCAAATCCTTGTTTTTTCATGCTTTCTTTGCATTGAAAGGCTAAGGGATCATCATTGCTGTACATTGGGGGTTTATTGGTTATTCCTTTGATGTATTGAGTGCATTTTTGAAGTCTTGAAAGTATCATATTTTTATTTATTGCTGACTGTCCCAGAAAAGACAGTGATTTTTTTCACTAATTTGTGAATTTCCAAGCATGTAAGGATCCATCCTATGAATGTACAGGTCTGATTCTCATAGGATGGATGCCAAATAACATGTACAATAGTTTAATAACCCATGATTGATAGGAAGGAGTGAAGAGTGCAGGTGTACACCATGAAAGTTGCATGAAAGTTGAAGAAAAGTGATTGGAAATGAGTGAAAATGAAGGCTAGAGTGTAGCAGCAGAGAATCTAATTGAACAAGGGGGGTATTTTATGCATTGAAGTGTCTAGAAACACCATTTTAAAGGTGTTTGAACTTTGGTTGAGCCTTGGAAGTGATTGGAAGTGATATTTCTAGAAAGCCCTAGGGAAAAGGGTGATTTAGTGAGGTTTTTGGTGTTTGGGTATCTAGGAGTGCAAACAAGACCTAAGACCTGAAAAATATTTGGTTTGGGAACATAATAAGAGACCGTACAAAAGGGTTTAATCTGGTGTTAAGTTTTGTTGCTACTTCCTTTGTAAAGTGGGTGGTTTTTAAGGCTAAAAAGGGGCACATTTGAGGACAGCAAAGGGTCCGTCCAAAACAACCTATATTGGTTTTCTGATATGTTGTGTAACATCCAAATGGGTGTCTAAATATGTAATTTTTTTGTCAAGTGTTTTGGGATGATTTGGAGAAAAGTTGAAAATACCCGATTTGGAGGCTACAAGGAATAGAGCCTAGAAGAGCAAGTTTGGTTTATGAGTTTGAGTCTGAGTTTGGGGGTGTGTAGAACCTTGTCTTATGGTGTTTGGGATGTGTTAAGACCAATAGAGGTGTTGGAACAAACCATTTTGATGTTATCCTTGGTTGGGTGTGTTGAGTTGAGTTTGGTTTTGAATCACCTAGCATGTAGAGGATCCTTTGATGTGTCTCCTTGAGTTGATTTAATCCTTAGGGAGAGTTCCAGAGTTGATCTCTCTGCATCACTGTCTCTGGAAAAAATACTTTGGTATTTGATGATATTGTTGGTGTTATCCTAAGCGAGGAAATGCGAAGGAAAAGCACAGGTGAGACTCCAACATCATCGGGTAGTGTTTTGAATGTGGAGAATAGAGGAAGATCAAAGGAAAGAGGAAAAGGCCCTGGGAATGAGAAGTCATGAGGGAAGTCAAAGAAATGATGCTCTCAATCTAGAGGAAAGAAAGATTGCTAGTACTGCGGAAAGCCTGGTCATCTAAAGAAAGATTGTTGGTCTCCAAAAAACAAAGAAGGAGACAAAAATGAAAATGACAGTAAGGAAGCTAATATTGCAAGTAATACTTTACAAGATGCTTTAATCTTATGTTTGGATAATTTTAATGATTCCTGGGTAATAGATTCTAGGGCTTCATTTCATGCTACACCCCATAGAAAATATTTTCTAGATTATGTTCAAGGTGATTTTGGACAGGTATATTTGGGTGATGATGAACCCTATCAAATTGTTGCAAAAGGAAAGATAAAGATCAAGTTGTAGAATGGTAATGACTAGTTTTTGCAGGAGGTAAGACATGTTCCTAATTTAAGAAGAAATTTAATTTCTGCAAGGCAACTAGGTAGTGAAGGTTGCATAGTTACCTTCTCAGACAATATGTGGAATGTCACTAAAGGATCATTAGTAGTAGCTAAAGGTGTGAAGGTAGGCACATTATATCTGTGTACTGGTAACACTTACTCTACCTTAGCTGCTACAGATAAAGTTACTGCAGAAACAACAACAATAAATGTTGCAAGAACAGCTTCGATAATGTGGCACCATAGGCTTGGGCACATGAGTGAGAAAGGGATGAAAATCCTTCACTCCAAAAATCTATTGCCAGGACTAAAGAAGATTGATTTAGAGTTCTGTGAAAACTGTGTTTATGGTAAACAGAAAAGAGTCAGATTTCTCAAGGTTGGGAAAGAGAAGAAGAGTGAGAAGTTAGAGCTTGTACATTCAGATGTATGGGGATTGGCTCAGATATCATCTCTTGGTGGCTCTTGTTATTATGTTATTTTTATTGATGACTCAACCAGAAAAACATGGGTATATTTCCTAAAACAAAAATCAGATGTTTTTGAAACTTTTAAGAAATGGAAAGCTTTGGTTGAGAATGAGAGAGGAAAAAAGTTGAAGTGTCTCAGATTGGATAATGGAGGTGAGTATTGCAGCAAAACATTTGAAGATTACTGTTCCTTAAATGGGATTCAAAAGCAGAAGACAGTTCCAGGAACTCCACAGGAAAATGGTGTGTCAGAGAGAATGAATAGGACTATCATGGAATGTGCGAGGAGCATGAGATTGCATGCTGGATTGCCCTTACATTTTTGGGCAGAAGTTGTACATACTACTGTCTATTTGATAAATAGAGGACCTTCAACCCCTTTGGATGGTGGTATTCCAGAGGAGGCATGGACTAGTAAAAAGGTAAATTATTCTTTTCTAAAAACTTTTGGTTGTGAAACTTTTGTCCATGTTGATAAAGAAAACAGAACCAAGCTTGATGCTAAATCTCATAAATGTACCTTCATTGGATATGAGATAGATGAATATGGCTATCGGTTATGGGATTTTGAAAATAAGAAAATAATTAGAAGTAGAGATGTTATATTTAATGAGAAGGTTATGTATAAAGAACAGATGTAGGAAAAGAAGCATGAATAGGACAAACAAGAATATGTGGTGTTGGATGAGATTCCTGAAAATGAAATGCCACAGGTACCTGATGCTCAGCAACAACAGATTGTCCCACAAACTCCTACAAGTGTTAGACGTTCTACAAGGACAAGTAGACCCCCTGAAAGATTTTGTCCTTCTTTGTATTCTATTTTATTAACGGATTCTGGTGAACTAGAAGAATATGAAGAAGCAATGCAGGTAGATGCCAAACAACAGTGGGAGCTAGGCATGAAAGAGGAGATGGACTCCTTGATGAAAAATAAGACTTGGGACTTAGTCCCTTTACCTGCAGAAAAATGAGTCTTGCCTAACAAATGGGTTTATTGGTTGAAGGAGGAGGAAGGAGGTCAGAAAAGATATAAGGCCAGACTTGTGGTAAAAGGTTTTGCACAGAAAAAGGGTATAGATTATGATGAAATATTTTCTCCAGTTGTAAAAATGACTTCAATTAGAACTGTACTTAGTCTTGTGGATGTAGATGATTTACATCTTGAACAATTAGATGTCAAAACAGCTTTTATCCATGGAGATTTGGAGGAGGAAATTTACATGTTGCAACCACAGGGATATGAGGTCAAAGGTAAGGAGAACTTGGTGTGCAGGTTGAAGAAAAGTTTGTATGGCCTAAAGCAAGCACCTCGACAATGGTATTTAAAATTTGATAGTTTCATGGCTGAACACTGTTATCATAGATGTCATTCTGATCATTGTGTATATTTTAAGAGATTTGATAATAGCAGTTATATTATCCTGTTGCTTTATGTTGATGACATGCTTGTTGCTGGGTCTAACATGCAACATATAAATGATCTTAAACAGAAATTAGCCAGGTCATTTGCTATGAAAGATTTGGGTGCAGCTAAGCAAATTCTAGGTATGAGGATTACACGGGACAGGAAAAATAGAACCTTGAATTTGTCCCAAAGTGAGTATATAAAGAAGGTGTTGAAAAGATTTAAAATGCAGGATGCAAAAGCAGTTAGTACACCTTTGGCTAGTCATTTTAAATTGACTAAGGAGATGTACCCAAAGGCACAAGAAGAGGTTAATAAAATGTCTAACATCCCGTATTCATCAGCTGTTGGCAGTCTGATGTATGCAATGGTATGCACAAGGCCAGATATTGCACATGCAGTGGGAGTTATGAGCAGGTTTATGAGTAATCCGGGTATGGAACATTGGAATGCTGTGAAATGGATTCTTCGGTATTTGAAAGGAACTACTATGAAGGCATTATGTTTCAAAGGATCTAATGCTGCTCTGAGTGGATTTGTTGACTTTGATCTGGCGGGTGATGTTGATTCACAAAGGAGTACTACAGAGTATGTTTTTACTATAGGGGGAACTGTAGTCAGTTGGATTTCTAGGCTGCAAAAGGTTGTTGCACTTTCAACCACTGAAGCTGAGTATGTTGCTGCTACATAAGCCAGTAAGGAGATGATTTGGTTGCAATGTTTTTTGAAGGAATTGGGTCAGACACAAGAGGATAGCCCATTGTATATTGATAGCCAAAGTGCCATTCATCTTGCAAAGAACTCTGCTTTTCATTCAAGGACAAAGCACATTCAGCTCAAGTACCACTTCATCCGAACTGTTTTGGAGGAGGGTCAGTTACGGCTTGAGAAGATTCACACAAGTGAGAATCCTACCGATATGTTCACAAAGGAAGTTCCACAGGATAAGCTGATTTCTTCATCAGTTTTGGTTGGTCTTCTTGATTGATAATTGTGGAATTTATACCAGTCAAGTCCTAGTGTTTTATCCAGCAGATGTTGCATGTACAGTGGTGTTGTGTAGTATCAGTCTCCAAGTGGGAGATTGTTCGGTGTGGAGCCTGATCAATCTCCAAGTGGGAGATTGTTGAAATGTGGCGAGTGGTCAGCAAAGTACTATACACTCAGCACGTATCCTCACCGGGGTCCGGGGCCGGGCTGGGCCCCAGGTAGGGGTTCAAAGGCGGCAGCCCCCGAGAAATTTTTTTTTGCCATTTTTTGTTGATGAAAACCGACATTGTAATAAAATCCAAAAAAGGCCGACTTTGTTTGTTGCCCTAAAAATGCATGTTATAAGCGGCTGGGATGCTTAAGGCATTGTAAGGTTGATGTACTATTTTTTCTGGATAATAAGAAAGATTGGACGGCTGTGTATGGTGGACGTAACCCATTCTGGGTGAACCACGTTAAATCTCTGTGTTATCTATGTCCTATTTTATTTCTTTATCTTTTGTATTTAAATCTGCATATAATTGTTAGTTCATATTTGCTTCGAATCTAATTGAAACCCTAACACTTTCCCTTCAGTGCTTTTTGAACCAAACACTGTAAAAAACTTTTTAAAATTAATATAGTTCAGTGGTTCTATCCACTTTTATCAAAAAATAATAATAATAAAAAAATCTTAAACCTAATTATTAATTATTAGTTTAAAATTATATATTATTTTAATTATATTTATATAATATTAATTATAATTGATCTTAATAAAATAATTATTAATATTTATAAAATTATATAATATAAATAATAATTAAAAATATATTTTAATGAGTAAATATCTACTTTGGGTATTTTGGGCAGATTGTGTGTGTGTGTGTGCCTGTGCGTGTGCATGTGCGTGTGTGTGTGCGTGCTTTTTTCTTTGTAACTAATCTTGGGTTTATTTTTTAAATAGAAATATTTGTTATGTAATGCTTGTAATGAGATAGTGTAATTATTTATTTAAATTTTTATTTTATTTTATTTAAATAGTGTGAATCAAATATCTATACAATAGTTAATTGATTTTATTACCTAGATTTTTAAAAATAAAAAATATTTATATTTATATATAATTATATAGACAAATTACTTTATCTATCAATAAATAAATAAATAAATAAATATTTAAAATAGACATTTATTTTTTAAATATAAAGAAATCTAAAAAAAGCCTAGAAAATCTATCATTCCTATAAATAAATTTGTTTTCATAGCATTAAATTTTTTCATCCAATCATATGTAAATAAATATTTCTAGTTTAAAAATATAAATCTCAACTTTATAAAACTTAAATTTATTTTGAAAACAAAAATAATAATCACTTTTGGTTGCTAGAAAAAATCAATTAATTTCTAGAAAATATCAAAAAAAAATTAATGATAATCAAAATTGTGATTTTTGAATTTAAATTAGATTGTGGAAGGTGGATGTTTCAACATTTTATGATTTTTATTTCAATTAGTTTAAAAATTGAAACATTTTATGATTTTAAAAAAATAATAATAGCTTGATTCTATTTTATATGGGTTGAGAAAATTATTTGAATTGAAATCTAAATTATTTAATTTAAGAACATGTACAAAAATGTAGAATTGATTAATTAATTATAGTGTTTTTAGTCGATAGGCTATTCCCCTTGGGGGTACCCCATGTGGGGAAAGTGTCTCACGCGTGGAGTTCTTGATTTCCCATTGTCGTCGTTTTTCTGGGCGGGTTCAAATTGTTTTGCCAACAAAAAAAAATGTGTTTAGTATCTCATGCCACGAGTTCTCGATTTCATATTGTAGACATATAAAAATGACCATATTCCTAAATGAATATTTTACGTTCATTTCTTTATTTAATTAAATCCAATTTAATCGAATCACTCGCGTTCTTCTATTTAATTAAGTAAATTACTCAATTTATTTAAATTAAATTCACTAAACCTCTTTTACCCCTTTAATTGAATAAATCATTTTATTCAATTAAATCCCTTCTATCCACTTTTAATTAAATAGTTATCCTAAACT
This sequence comes from Cryptomeria japonica, assembly GCF_030272615.1. Taxonomy (NCBI): domain Eukaryota; kingdom Viridiplantae; phylum Streptophyta; class Pinopsida; order Cupressales; family Cupressaceae; genus Cryptomeria; species Cryptomeria japonica. The sequence continues at coordinate 7,892,205 of NC_081412.1, read as the reverse complement.
GAATAAATCTAATTTATTCAATTACAACCAAATTGAATTAAATTCATTTTATTCAATTAAAATCCTAAAATTCCCACCCACTTGCAAAATCCTACATCTCCCACTTGCCTCCCTAAACCCCTTTCTAACCTTCTTCTAGATTCTTCTAACCCTAATCAATTAGCCTAACCCATCTCCTAAATATTGTCACATCCCTAAACAAAGGGAAGTCACTTCTCAAACCTCCAAAGTCTTCCAAACCATTAATGGTTAACTCAACCCTCTTACATGGTTAAAGACTTTTTGACTAACTTAACCTCCATCTAACTCATGTGTCTCCTCAAGCATTCATTGCTTTGACCATAGTTATCCCTATAACCTTTGCACAAGAGTTTATCCTTTGGGTAAAAGCTTTATCCTTTGGATAACCCTAACCTAACCTTAACCCTTCACCCCTAGGGTAACCATGAGGTCTTCTCAAGCATTTAATGCTTCTTACATCTCCTCTCAACCAGCCTTATGTTGACAATTGTCACCATTTCATTGGTGCCAATTGTAAACATGGATTGATAACTTTCAATCCTGACCCTTGTTAAGATTATCCAATCTTGACCCTCCATTGCCCTATTTTTGCTATAAATAGAGCTCTCATTCCTCCATTTCAAAAATCCAAGTCTTTAGCATCATACTTATACTCAAATCCATTCAAGCTTTAATATCTCATTTTATGCTCATCATTTAGCCTCTCTTTTGAATAGGAATTAATCTAAATATGCATGTTTAGAGTATTTTCCTTATCATTTAGCTTAATCATAAACTAGTATATCATGTTAGGATAGTCTTGCTACTAATCTTGTTATCTTATAATCTAGTTTATTGCATTTGTAAGATCATGCATAGCTTAGAATACATTTCATGTTAAAATCAATCAAAACATCCCTCGTTCTTGCATTTGTCATCCCTAAGCCACTTTGCTCAGTGATCTGAGAGCAAAGGCATTGGCTTGAGGGACCTTGTGAGATAGAGAACCATGGAACCAACCTTGGGAAGCTGAGCCATACTTCATGACTCCATAGCTTGCACCAAGAAGTCATGTGGGTGTGTGAGCAAAGCCTCTTTGAGCTCAGTTTTTCACATACTGAGTTTCATCGACCCGCTTTTCCCACATACATTTCTAGCACCCACCGTGGGGCCCGACCCCATATATCAAATTGGTTTTTGAATTTAACCCTTTTTGCAGGTACGCGAGAAACAAGAAACAGCACGTGGGAAGCATTCCCTAGCGCATCTGGTTAACAATCTAGTGCATCCCGCTTACTGTTTAGCGCGTTGGATCTATTTTATAGTGCGTGTAGTCCTTACCTATAGCACATTATCCCACTAACATTTTCCTATAGGTCTCGACGCGGGAGAAAAACAGAGCAACGCATCCGAAAACTATCCTAGCGCATCCTGAAAACAGCATAGCGCATTGCTATCATCTTTTAGCGCATCACTGTTATATTGTAGCGCTTACAGTTTGTTCTATAGTGCATCACGAATAGAGATAAAAACAAAAATTTGTAATCAAAGGAAAAATTAGACTTGTTGAAGTCCACGAGTTATCTAACTTGCTTTGCTGGTTATTTTGCAGGATTCTAACGATTTTATTGGAGATAGGAGCTCAATTTTGGGACCATTAAGATAGTTAGAGTTTTTACTAACTTAGTTAAGTTAGTTTGAAATTTGAACTTCTTTTAATTTTCTTAAAATTGAACTCATATTTCATTTGGGTACCTAAAAATAACCACAAATCAAAACTCTTTTCTTGCTTTTCTAGGAGGAAAATTCTCGATTTGGGCTTTAAAAAGAACAAACAAATTTTCATTTTGTAAGAGACTTAAAAATAATTTCACCATCCTTTGGTGCATAAAAGGATCCATCTTTAAATTTGGGCAAAGTAAAGAATCACACAAGTCACAAAAGTCATTACAACTAAAAGAGGGAAGATCTTCCCCTTTTTGATCGCTTTTATTTTGTTGACCCCGCATCACTTTTATTTTGTTGACCAAACATCAAATTTACTTTGTTGACGATTTCTTTCCATTGATCAGAAAATCATTGCCTTGGAAGGATAAAATAAACACCATGTTTTGTGGAGCAACATCTCCATATAGAGGTTAGCAAATCATTGTCTTGAAGGCTAAAAAGAACAACTTGTTTGTTTTGTCTCGAAAGTAGAAGGTATATGCTCTCCCCTTAACTGGGTGATCAAAAAGCCAGACTACTCTTATGCTTTCAGTCATTTCAAGCATCTTAAAACCTTTAGCAGGCATGCCTTCCCGAGGGGTTGAAAAACTCTTAAAGCCATTCTTTGGTCGGCGTGAAGGGAACGACCTAAGTGGCGAACAACTTTGAAGCCAAGAGTTCCAACCCACTATAAACAAATGTGGAAAGTGGTGAAAGCCCTTTTCAACGGATGCGCGCAGTGATTAGCCTTCCCCCAGTATCCTTGTGATACGTAAATCCTTTGTTCTAAAGGTTGGGAAGCCTCCTGAGGGAGTTTATCACTGACGGCCGAACTGGAAGCTTGATTACGAACTTTAGCATATAAACTTTGAGCTGAGTCAGTAACCAAACACTTGTAATATCATAGTGCAAGGGTGGGGAAGAATCCACCCCCAAGATCACTCAGCATATATCTCCCAAGATAACTACTCAATTGTGAAGCAATTCACTTTGAGTTAATTTCTAGCAAAAGGCAAAAAAATGGGCGCCCCCTAGGGGGTGACACGACTATTTGAGCTGACAGAGTATCGAGACTAGTGGGCTATGGTATTACTTGTGACCTTTGAATAAAGAGTCTTCTTGAAGTATATTATTTGTATCCAAACCTATTAAAACATTGGGGATTTAAACACATCCTCGCAGAACATACACTTATTGTTAGATTAAGCAAAATGGTTGTCTCTTTGGTGTTGTTTTTTCATTTATTACTTCAAAAAATCATCCATCAACATTGAAAACTTCCAAAAACCCCAAAATCGCAGAAAACAACCAACTCAAAATATCAAAGCAGTCTAGCACATAAGAACAACTTCTTAGCGCATGTGAACTATATTTTAGTGCATTAAACCTATACTTTAGTGCATCAAGTGTTAACAGTAGCGCGTTACTAAAAGTGTGAAACCCACCATCACAATTTAGCATGTTTCAAGAATAGTCTAGCGCGTGGCAGCATCAGCTTAGCACGTAGGGGTCAAACATTAGCGCAAAGAGTTTATCAGTTAGCACTTCGCAGGCCCATACTAGTGCATAAATTTTAAGCAAAACAACAAGCAAAAATAAACAGTCTAAACCAGTTAGCGCGTAACTGGGGGCAGCTTAGCGCGTAGGGTCTTTTCCTTAGCGCATTAAGAACTTTCTGTAGCGCATCAGGTCTCTATTTTAGCGCGTGACAAAAACCAGAAAAATAGGGGGCAAAACAAAGGTTGCATTAGAAAATTTTGAGAACATTTTTAGAAACCTCCTTTCATTAGCTTAAACTTTGTCAAAACAGAATACCAAAAACAGAGTGTAAAAAGCTATTTCCGAAGCATAGTTTCCATCAAACAAAGTTGTCCAAAATCTGAAACTAGTCACAGGGTAACTATATCTCTCCTATCAAAATTGAGAAACATCATCACAAATATCAAACAACTCCTTGAATCAAATGGATTTTATCTTAAAACACACTTGTTTTAAAACTCTGAGTTGTCAAATTGAGTTTCCATATCGGGAAGGCTCATATTCCATATCATTTGACACACTTTGTGGTGAGGGGGCATCTAAACCTTCACTTTGATAAAGTAAAGCTTGATTTTCCAAAACAAGATAAACCAATTCCAAAACAAAATCAAAGGAAACCATTGATCATTTGTGCATGACTAATCCTCATATTCTGAGAAGAAAGAATATTTATCGTAGCACTAAGTTGAAGAAACAACAACCAAGTTTTTCAAAATTTGCTAAACAAAATAAATTTTTATACATCAATTGTCAACTCTTCAAATCTCATCAAACTTTCCTTCATCACGTATGATTTTATATTCAAAACAAATCAAACGAGTTTGACAAAGAACCTTTGAAAACCCAAGCATTCTATAAAAAATCAGCATTCAGCCAACAAATCAATCGTGGAGGAAAGATCAATCCAACATTCTTTCCTGACGAGTGCATCACTTACAACATACCCCGGCTTGAACCACCAACCCCTGAACAAAACATTGGAGGGGATTGTATCCCCTTTATCACAAAATTTTTATATTAAATGCCTATGGTTACTCGCACTCAACGAAACAGACAAAGCGAAACAACACCAAAATCAAGCATGAATCAAAGATTATCTAATCCTTTTGAAGGTCCACATCAAGAGGACACTGAAATTTCTAAAGAAATTCAAGAATGTCAAGAAAGTGCTTCATTCCAAAAACTAATAGAAAGGCTCATAGAAAATGACAAGGAAAAATATCTACTCATGCTCTCAAGCAAAGGAGTTAAAATTCCTGAAGATCTAGACACAAACATGTTCAGAACAAGATCCCAACATTATGAATATCAAGAACAACAAAGAGAGGAGGGAATACGTGACCCTGAGAAGGATATCCCTAAACAAAATATCTCAGAACAACATATCCCTAAGCAAAACATTCCCGAACAGATCATACCATTCCACACGTCGTTTCAGCCTCAAATCAATGCAAGGGAAGAACTCTTCCCTCGGCAAAATGGCGCACCCTTGGTTGCTCTTACACAGCAAATGCAAATGTTGCAAAGACAGATACAAGACATGCAACAAGGGACAATAGTACGGTATTCGCTAAATGAGATCTATCCTTATCCATTTGACAGATGTTTGAAAATGGTGCCTTTCCCACCAAATTCAGACATTCCTAAATTTGACAAATACGATGGAAAGAGTGATCCTCGTGATCATGTTCGAGAATTTTGTACAATGAGTCTAGAATTTTCTCATGATGACACCTATTTGATGAGGTTGTTCCCAAGAAGCCTGGGAGGACAAACAATGGAATGGTTGTCCAAAATCAGACCTCTTGTCAGGTCATTTAATGAACTTGTCAACAAATTCATAACGCAGTATTCCTATAACATTCAACATGCTATCACTATGCTAGATGTCTGCAGCACCAAACAAAAGAACAATGAAACCTTCATGGTATTCCTTCAACTTTGGTGGCGTATGGTTTCATGATATCCTCACGATGTGCTTGAAAAGGAAAAGGTGGAGATTTTCATCGATAATTTGAACAGTGAAATGAGTTACATACTCAAACTTCAATGCATACCATCTTTTGCTAAATTGATTGAGAATGGCATACAAGTAGAAGAGGCATGTGTCAAGAAAGGAACGTTGTAATTCTTCAAAGAAGGAACAAGTTCATCCAACTACAACAATCAAAATAATAACAACTTAGACAAATCTAGATTTTGGACTAGAAACAAAAACAAGGGAAATGAAGGAGGTAATGAATCAAGTGATCCAAAATCAAAGCAGCCCGTGCTAGCATTGTCAGGCAATCCTCTACCTACGAAGAATCCTAAAGGTGCTAACCAAGACACTAATAAATATGCACCGAATATGAATCAAGGACCAACCAACACCAACAACACAAACAATACCAACAATGCTCAAAACAACAACACACATCGAGCGCCTAATAACAATTCACGAGGTAACACCAACAATTTTCAAAAATGTGTTTACACACCATTGAGACAATCACTAGAGTCAGCATTCAGAGAACTCTTGGCAAATAAAATTATCTCTTTACCAGTGATCAACAGCTTTGAACCAATAGTCAAACCACCTTGGTGGAATGACTCACACTTCTATGATTTTCATCGTAACAAAGGTCATCAAACAAATGATTGCATGAGACTGAAAAACATTGTTTAGGACATGATTGATAGAGGCGATTTAACAGTCGATGGTCTTAAAACAAATGGTGACCATGGAGCCTTAAAAAATCCTCTTTCAAACTACAACAAGGATGGAGCTTCAAGTTCAAGTGACACACGTGGAGCTCATATCAATCAGATCTACAATAAAACCATCAATCACATATCAGCTTCCGACAATCAAATCAATGTTATCACAATCAGGGATAAACATGAACATAAATTCGTCAATGTAACAACCTAAGCCCAAAAAAATGTCTTGAAGGGACACATATCAACAGAAAACATGGTCCCCAAAATTCAATATGATCTAGTTAGTCAACTACACAAAACTCCCGCTCAAATATCCATTCTAGAGTTGCTAAAACTTTCACCAAAACACAAGGACATATTGAAACAAGCGCTCTTAGAAACAAATGTCCCTCAAGATCTGGATGCTGACAAATTCCAAACCATGGTGGCTCATACAATCGGGCCTCATAACCTCACTTTTTTCGAACAGGATAATATCTCATTGAGTCATCCCCACAATACTCCACTCCATATTGAAGTCATGGTTTATAAACATAGAGTAAACGAGTATTAATAGATGGAGGAGATGGACTTAATATTTGTACCTTAAAACTCATCTGTGCATTAGTCTTCTCAGAAGAGTCTATTGATCCATGCAAAAGGATCACCATAAAGGCATATGATGATGAAGAAAGATCATCTAAAGGAACAGTGATGTTACCAATTCAGGTAGGACCAATGCAAAAGGATAGTATGTGCCAAGTCTTGGACATAGATCTTACATACAATATCTTGTTGGGTCGACCTTGGATCCATGAAATGCAAGTTGTCCCTTCCATATATCATCAATGTGTTAAATTCCCTTACAATGGACAAGAAATTTTTATATTAGCAGATCACAATCCTTTCCAACATTGTAATGCTATGGGGGCAGCCCAGGATAGCTTGGTTCCGCATAATAGAGCAAAACAAAACCCCTCAGCACCAGATATTTAGCAGGAAAAATCTACATCATTGTCTCTAGATTTCAAACAAAAAATGAAAATCAAGGAACAAGGCATGGGGGAATACTCTTTGGAACCCATGTGTTTGGCCAAATTACCAACATCACCTAAATCTCATGGATTACCTACAGCTTCAACACATCAAGCAACTAAGCCCATCACCAAGTTTGATGGCACATTTATCCAACTAGGCACTCTCACACATGAAACAAAAGAAAAGGACATCCTTAGTTGGCTATACAAAGATGAAGAAGAGGATAGAGCAGCTACTATGGAAGTAGCTCTACCAACACACTTGTATGGAAAAGGCTACTTGATCATGCAATGAATGGGATACAATGGCAAAGGACCTATTGGTAAGCGTCAGGAGGGCATCACAGAACCTTTAAATCTTCCTTCACAATTCAGTAAAGACAAAAAGGGTTTGGGCTCTGAACTCACCCTACTACCAAGGAGGGCACCACACAAATATCAAAAGCCTCAATGGAAAGCAAAGAAGAAGTACACAGAAGACTCCTAGAAAGAAGCACTATTTGAGTCTGCAGAAACAATACGTAAAGAGCGAGAACATCAAGAAAAGAAGCAGCATCTAGTGGGGCCCATCATTCCAGAGGAAGCAACATCTACAGAAGTACATCACATTCAAGAACCAATATTTAATAAATAAACGTCACCATCTGTTGACATCATTCCTCCCCGAGGAGAGACAGTATATGAACACATGCAAAGAGTGGAAGCAGGATCTGACATAGAATCAGAACAAACTACCAAACTTGTCTCAATCATTAGAGATTTGTTCTCACCTTACAACATACTCGTTCACAACACTAATAGAATCTGGGAGGATACCTCTGAGACGGATTCAAATGAATATGAATGGGGCAGTAGTTCTAACATTACTGAAGATATATGTGAAAATGAGGATAATACACCCATCTCTCAAGAAGAATATAGCACATAATCTCCAGCATTGGAATGTGGGCCACAAAATATCTATGACACCAAGGAAAACGAGCAGCGTCATTATGAGCAAGTCTAAACGGAAAATGATACTATCGAAGACCTCAACGAGATCCTTAACTTCTTTAACACCCCAGCCGATCATGCAAATAACTCTGTCCTGACCATTACAGTAGTAGAACTTGATCCACCCAATGACTCTTTACCACTTATCTTTCCTGACTTCATAGACTGGGACAAACCTGAAAAACCTTGACATACCAATTTTTCCAAATGATGAGTCTATTATCCATTATTTATGTACTGTTAACCCTGAAATAGACTCTACCAGTGAAAAAAGTAACGATATCTGCAACCAGGGGGTGCCAAGTCTCTCAGTCACAAAAATGAACAAAAGAAAAGATTTATAGCTGAAAACCAGTCAATGGCAGCTATGGATCACAAAAAAGTAAAAATAAAAGATGTATATAAGGGTGAAAACCTTTTCAAGGCACCTAAAGATGGGAGACTTGACACTCTTCCTAAACACTATCATAAGCAATCACCTATATTGATTGATCCCACTCAATTAATCAACATTGGTACTCCAGAAGCAACCAGAAATATACATCTTGCAGAATATTTAACAGAGGAAGAAAGATCAAAGTTTGTCACATTTTTCAAAGAAAAGCATATCAACTTTGCTTGGTCATATGCGGATATGCCTAGGATTGATCCACGGCTAATCATGCAACACTTATCCATTGCTGCAGGAGCTAAACCAGTCAAACAAAAACTAAGAAAGATGAATCCACATGTGGCACTCATGGTCAAAACTGAGCTAAAGAAACTCTTAGACGTCAGATTCATTCAACCTATTGACTATGCTAAATGGATTTCCAACATTGTACCAGTATCGAAACTAGATGGCAATATCAGAATATGCACTGACTTCAAAGATGTCAACAAAGCTTGTCCAAAGGATGACTTTCCTTTGCCTAGTATCGATATAATTGTGGACCTCACAGCAGGCCATGCAATGCTCTCACTAATGGATGGTTTTTCAGGCTATAATCATGTAAAGCAGAAAATCAAACCCTAGGAGTTCCCCCACTCCAAGGAGAGAGAAAGGAGGTCACTAGGGTTGATAGTTTTCACTTAGGAGAGACTTTACATTCAAAAGAGGGGTTGAAACCCACAAGATCCAATCCCACACATTGCAAGACTGAATTCTAAATGAGTTTCAAGGGTTGAGACATCAAGGATACCCTCTTTTGTAAAGAATGTAGATAGAAGGATTGAACTAGGAGTGTATGTAAAAGTAAGAAAGATTAACTTGTAAATGGAGATTGGGACACGGGATGAAGCTATGGACCTGAAATTAGCAGTAAAATGTCGAGACGATGTTGTCCTGCAAGTTTGGGCGAAAGTTGACGAGACGATGGTGCCTGGAGTGCACACGGTCCTCCGAAAAATCCACGAAACGAAGGGGGATCTGTTCGTCTCTGCACAAGGATTCCAGATCTTCAATTATAGCCGCCTACCTACAACCTTGTTGTAAGAATGTTTGTATTCTTACATGCGAAGGTGTAATGATGTTGTATGTTATATGTTGTAGGTGATCTCCTCTTCAATGGTTGAATCCTTGTCTTGAATGCAACACCTAGCCTTGAATGGAGACTTAGAATGCTCAATTGCTTGAAGGAATGCTTGAATGCTTGAATGTTTGAATGTTTGAATGTTTGCCTATCACTTCCGCCTCTTGCACACATATGTCTTTCCCTCCCCTTTTCTGGGAGGGGAAATGTAGTTTATATACTTGTCAATTAGGGTTAGGAGACTGATTTTTCTGACCTTAGGCCGACCTAGGAGCATTATTTTCCAAATTGCAAACTTGAAGACCCGATGCCCAATAAGGGACCGGGCCCAAAATAGGGCCAAGGACCAGGGCGCTGGGTGCCATGGTCCCACCTCCCGGGACAGTAGGGTGCAAGGAGGATCAGGCCAAGGTGCAGAAAGATGCAGTTTTTGATGTCGTAAACAAGTTTCGGGGTCTCCATTCAGGTTCAATGTTGCGCCACCATCGTGAAGACCCAAACGCAGTCAAAATTGCAAGTGTCACAATTTTATGACGCTACATTTAGCCCCCACTTTAGCGGGAGTATAATCGTACGCCCATACTTCCGGTAAAGTATAAGCAAACAACATTGAAAGACTTTCACCACATCAAGGAGGCAAGATACACCAAGCCCCCAGTGGACTAAGGATCTTACGACTTCGATTGACAAAGTAAAAGGGAAGATCACGAGGGAGAACCATGACTATCAGTAGTAAGGTTCCCTCACTATGAGTCATGCAAGAAAAATACTAAAAATTTTCAAGGCAAAGCTAAGTTCGCCATGAAATTTTCAAGTATCTTGAAGAGATATGAACGGAGTGTATGCCCCCTATGTTAAAGCGATTGCACACGCCTCATCAGGGGTGATTGCTTTAAGGTAGTGATACACATAAGAAATGAGAAGGGAAAGGAGCATGTTATCACAAAGATTTAGCCCCCAAGTGTGAGATAAACCCAAGGATAATAGACACAAAACACAAAGCACGAGGTGACTTCACTTTCCTCGAGGTTAGTATGTTGTATGATAATCCATGTATATCATATGTATGTATGCATAATTGTTCTTCATTCTCCAATCAAGGAAGGTCACCTAGAAGAAGGGAACACGTGTCTTTTGAGTCAACATGAGAGAAACCAAAAGAGATCTCAATGCTTTGCATCGTCCTCAAGTAGACAACACTAAGGACAACAAATAGAAGAATGAGAATAACATACAGAAGAAGTAACAAAAGAGATCAAGAGAGGAGGAGAGAGTCTGCTATGCTAATGAACTAGTCTAGCACGTCATCTACCCCCCGATCTTGCTGATCAATATTTCGGGAAGGCAGGAAACACGCTAGAGGAGGAACATTCAACACAGCAGATGGAGCTATCACAAGATCCAAACAAGGGCTATGTTCATGTTCCAAGCCACGTTGTTCTTGTCTAGGAGCTAGGATAAGTGCTTTAGAAAATTCGTTAGATAAATGGTTATCAACATCAACATATTCATATTCACTATCAGAAGAAAGAGGAGTAACATTTTCATAATGAATAACATTTTCATCTATATCATCGTCAAGATTTATAAAAATAGGATCTTTAACTCGCATGGGATCAAAACCATCATGCATCTTATGTTTAGGAGATTTTGGCTCAATTTTCGGCTGAGGAGAAAATGGAATAATACTAGCTGAAGGTGTTTTTGGGGATTGCAAAGTTTGAGAAGCAGTTGCATGAGCTCTAAGACGATGCTTTCGTCGGTGTTCACGCACAGAATGATTTCGTCTAGTCTTAGTAGGAAGTTGAGAAGATTGAGAAGGAGGAATGTTCTCATCCTTATCACTTCGGTGTTTAGGTTGTGGTCTCTTAGGTTGAATAATAGGAGAAGAGGAAGGTCTCTTCTCTCTATAAGAGGAAGGAGGAGGAACTGCTCCATATAAAGGAGGAATATTTGGTTTAGGAAGGAGGCCAAGTCCATCAAGATGAGGAGGTATAGGTCTTCCTTTAGAAAGTTTATTAGACATAGACATAGTCACATCCATAGGGATCGGTTGGGAATCTTCTTCAGAAAAGACATTAGTTTTATCTTTCAAAGGAAGAACTTCCTTCTCAAGAATGATGGGAATATCAAGTTTGGGTGTTCTAGGTTCACTTAGAGATAGGATCATATCTTTTTTCCACTTTTGATAAGATTTGAAAAGATGATCACTTCGCAGTGGAAGAGATTGGAATTGTTTAGGCCAAAAATAATCAATAGGAACGCTAGAAGTTCTTTCAGCTGGTTTAAAGAGACTATGATTGATAGTAACAACTTCACCATTATGGGGAAATTTCAAACACTTGTGAATAGGAGAAGAAATAGCTTTCATGGAAGATAGCCAAGGATAGCCTAGCTTCACACGAAATTGTTCGGATGACGGAATAATAGCAAATCTCACATCAAGGGATTTGTTATGGACCTCAATAGGTAATGTAATAGAACCAATTGCAGGAGAAGAAAATGCATCAAATAATTTCACAACCACATTTGTTTTGTCATAGATCACTTGATTCAATTGCAAATTAAAAAGAAATTCTTCAGTAATGATATTAACCATACAAGAAGGATCAATAAGCACTCCACAGCAAGGTGTATTCTTGACTTTTGCAACTATATATAAAGGACCATCAGGTGCCCTGATAGTTTCACTGGAATCAAATGTGATGGAAGGTTCTTTAGGGATTTTCTACTGCTCTACAAAGTTAATCACATTCGGAGTCATAGACACAAGACCATCAGGTGAGAAAGAGGAATCATTAGTCTCAATCACATTAGAGGTATGAGAAGGTAATGGATTAGTAAAAATCTTAAGATTTTGGTTAGGAAGAGCTACAGATGTGTTGCCTTTATCATTCACACCTGAAACAGAGATAGTATTATTATCAATCAAATCTTGGATTTTACCCTTTAAAGAAAAACATTTTTCAGTATCATGCCCAAGTTGACGATGAAATTGACAAAAAGATTTGTTATCAAAATAGGGTGAATTAATCTTTGCAGGATCTTTTTTCTTTATAGGAGGGAGAGTAATCACATTTTGTTCCGATAACTTATTCATAATACTATGCAATTATTCATTCAAAGGAGCAAACTTTCTTTCTTTCTTGAAAAACTTAGAAAGAGGAGGCACACCTGATGCTGCATTCACATTGTTGTTGGTGATGTTTTCATTCAACTTAATGAACTCTCTGTTTGGTTTAAACTTCCCAAATGGTTGTTGACTACTATCACCCTTATCACTCGGAGCCATAGGATTTGCTTGTTCCATTTGACTCACAGTCAGTTGATAATTGTGAAGAGTTGCACACAACTGTTGGAAAGAAGTAAACTCAGAAAACAGAAGTTTTTCTCTAATATCTTTTTGTAAATTAGAAATAAAAATTCTTTGAATATCATTGTCAGGTACTGGAAAAGAAATTTGAGCACACAAATGCTTATATCTACCAATGAAATCAGTCACTTTTTCTTTAACACCTTGTTTACAATGCATTAAATCAATCAAAGTAACTTTAGGACTTATATTGTTTTGAAATTGTTGAATAAAAGCATTTGCAAGTTTTTGGAAAGAAGTAATAGAATAGGAAGGCAATGAGCAATACCATTGTAGAGCCTTATCTCTTAATGTTCTAGTAAACAGTTTTGCAAGCAACCTTTGGTCATGAGCAAAATTGGTACATATTGTTTGAAAGGTCTTAACATGTGCTAGAGGATCACCTTTACCATTATAAAGTTCCAACTACGGGACTTCAACATGCTTAGGGGGGATAGCTCGAACAATGTCAAGAGAAAGTGGGCTCACAACATCAAATGTGGGCACGCTAAACTTAGATTGATTCATAGAGTCAATTTGTTGTTGTAAAGAAGAGACAGTTTGTGCAAGATTGTTAATGGTCGCTTCAGTCGAAGAGTTCATATTAGACATGTTAGATTGTGATGGAGGTATTATGTTATTGAAAGAAGGTATTGATTGAGAGTAAGGTGGTGGGACACTATCATGGTTAGTCATAGGAGATGATTGGAAAAAAGGAGCACTACAAGGAGGAATGGAATGGTTAAATGAATTGCCCGCTTGCGTCATGTTCATTTGTGGAGATGTAATAGGGACACTCATTGAAGGAATGAATGAAGCAATCGGATTGAATGAAGGAAGAGGGTTGATTGAAGAAGAAGGATTGCCCCCATGACTAGTGATCATAGGTGGAATGTTTTGTATTGAAGTAGTCATTATGTTTGATGTAAAAGTAGGTATACTAGAAATAGGAGTTGTCAAAGGAATAGAATGATTGACTTGAGTAGGAGGTTGTGTATAACCTAAAGTTTCGGCACAACTCTTCATAAGCATCACATTCAAATCCACGATGTGTGCAATACTACACAAAATATCAATTCCATTCTTATCACTTTGAACCATACGTTTTAGACCCTCAATTAATGAAAGAGCTTGACTATCGGGGTATTCTTGAGACATCCATTGCTGAAAATCATCAAATTGGTTATCCAATTTCGAAAGTTGTTCTACAGAAACCTCATGGAGAGCTTCTTCATCATTAAGAGGATTAGAAGAATTACCTGTGTCCTCGTTAAAAAGGCCATTCAAATTAGGTTCCATCTCCTCGGTAATTAAACCTTGGAAAGACTTAATTCTAAGGCTTCGTCTAACGGGAATAGTGTAAGTAGGGCTTATTGTTGTAAAACTCATGCACTAGAGAGAGAGAGAGAAGATTTTGAATTTTGAAAATAAAGTTGACAAAATTGATCAATGAGATAATGATTATCCAATTTGAACTTTGTGAAAGAAGAGGGAAACAGACCTTCCAAGAAAGGTAGGCACAATTGAAAATTAGGGCCAAGGGGGTAGCAATTAATTTTAATTGTTATCTTGAAAATTGAAATCTTGAATTTTGAATTTATTTTCGAATTTTGCGGTAGCAAATTTCAATAAAATCAGCCAATCTCCTAGATTTAAGCTGTTAAATGCAATCATGACAATCTCCCGAAATTTCAGAAAAAATGTTGGGGACCGTGGCGAACGGAGTGCACACGGTCCTCGCAACTTTTTTCAAAATTTTCAGGGATGAAAGTTATGATGATTTTAAAGCTAACCTGAAAAAATTGAGTGATTTTACGATCTGTAGATAGGCCAAATTAAAGTTGCAATCTCAAAAATGAACCCTACCAAGATTGTTGAAAAATGCAAAATTTGAATCTTGAAAAAGAGAGGGAAACTAAAATTTTGAATTTTATGATTTTTAGAGGGAATACTAAAAGCAATGCAAGCTTTGAAATTTAAAAGTTGACTCAATTTCATGCAAAATTCAATTTTGAAAGCGGAAATCAAAGTTGCTGCAATTAAACACTTAATTTCAAAAGTCACAAATTGCAAAAAAATTTGAATAAAGCACTGAAACTTCGAATGAATGCCAACACACTTTTCAGATTTAGGACAGTAAGAAATACAATTTTAACACAAAATTTCAATTTCAACAATTTTTGAATGATTATAAGCCTTAATCCAAGCAATCACTAGACCAACTTTGACTTTAATTTTGAAAGTGTTAGAATTGATGAAATCAGCCAAGATTCTAAATTCTAGTAGAAAAATACAGTAAGATCTAGCTCCCGAAATTTCAGAAAAAATGTCGGGGATGATGGCGCTTGGGGTGCACACGGTCCTCGCAACTTTTTTCAAAAATTTTAGCGATGAGAGATATTATGATTTTGTTGCGGAATCCAAAGTTACAGCCGATTTGGAGGTGTTTTGATCAGTGAAATCATCGATCAAAGGTTGAATCAAGAGGGTTTTAAAAATTAGGGTTTTGACATTTAACCACTTAATTTTCAGAATCAAATCACAAATATGATTTGACAATTTGCAATAGAAGGGTAGATCTGAAACAAGCATTAACAATTAAACATTTCACAAGCTCAATTACTAAAAAGAAAATTTAGGGTTTTTATGCAATTAACCTCTAAAATTTGCAAAAGATCAAACATGGAAATGTAATTAAGGAAGCAAAAAAAATTTTCAGATCTAACCAAGAATAATCAGAATTAGGATGTTCACATTGGGTTCACCAAAATGTAAAGCAGAAAATCGAACCCTAGGAGTTCCCCAACTCCAAGGAGAGAGAAAGGAGGTCACTAGGGTTGACGGTTTTCACTTAGGAGAGACTTTACATTCAAAAGAGGGGTTGAAACCCACAAGATCCAATCCCACACATTGCAAGACTGAATTCTAAATGAGTTTCAAGGGTTGAGACATCAAGGATACCCTCTTTTGTAAATAATGTAGATAGAAGGATTGAACTAGGAGTGTATGTAAAAGTAAGAAAGATTAACTTGTAGACGGAGATTGGGACACTGGATGAAGTTACGGACCTGAAATTAGCAGTAAAATGTCGAGACGATGTTGTCCTGCAAGTTTGGGCAAAATTTGATGGGACAATGGTGCCCGGAGTGCACACGGTCCTCCGAAAAATCCGCGAAACGAAGGGGGATCTGTTCATCTCTGCACAAGGATTCCAGATCTTCAATTACAGCCACGTACCTGCAACCTTATTGTAAGAATGTGTGTATTCTTACATGCAAAGGTGTAATGATGTTGTATGTTATACGTTGTAGGTGATCTCCTCTTCAATGGTTGAATCCTTGTCTTGAATGCAACACCTAGCCTTGAATGGAGACATAGAATGCTCAATTTCTTGAAGGAATGCTTGAATGCTTGAATGTTTGAATGTTTGAATGTTTGCCTATCGCTTCCGCCTCTTGCACACATATGTCTTTCCCTCCCCTTTTCTGGGAGGGGAAATGTAGTTTATATACTTGTCACTTAGGGTTAGGAGACTGATTTTTCTGACCTTAGGCCGACCTAGGAGCATTATTTTCCAAATTGCAAACTTGAAGACCCGATGCCCAACAAGGGACCGGGCCCAAAATAGAGCCAGGGACTAGGGCGCTGGGCGCCATGGTCCTAAGGGACTAGGGCACTAGGTGCCATGGTCCTGAAGGACCAGTGCGCTGGGCACCATGGTCCCACCTCCCGGGATAGCAAGGTGCAAGGAGGATCAGGCCAAGGTGCAGAAAGATGCAGTTTTTGATGTCGTAAACAGGTTTCGAGGTCTCCATTCAAGTTCAACATTGCACCGCCATCGTGAAGACCCAAATGCAGTCAAAATTGCAAGTGTCACAATTTTATGACGCTACAAATCAAATCAAGATAGCCCCAGAAGATCAAGATAAAACAACATTCACTTGTCCCTGGGGAACGTACTGTTGGAATGTCATGCCATTTGGCTTAAAGAATGCGGGAGCAACTTATCAATGAGCAATGACAACAATCTTTCATGACATGATGCATACATTCATGGAAGACTATGTGGATGACTTATTGGCTAAATCATTCACCAGAGTAGAACACCTCAGCATCTTAACAAAAAAATTTGATCGATTGGAGAAATTCCAAGTCAGGCTCAACCCTAAGAAGTGTGTCTTCGGGGTTACATCAGGCAAGTTACTGGGTTACATAGTTTCAGCTAAAGGTATTGAAGTAGATCCAGCAAAGGTGCAAGCCATTATGGAGATGCCACCACCAAAGAATATCAGTCAGCTCCGCTCTCTACAAGGATGACTTCAATCAATTAGGTGGTTCATCGCTCAACTGGTAGATAAAAATCTACCGTTCAATCATTTGCTACATAAGAATGTACCATTTAGATGGGAAGCCAAGTGTGCAGAATCTTTTTATCAAATCAAACAATATTTGATGAACCCACCAATTCTGGTACCACCAATAGTAGGAAAGCCACTCATTCTATTCATTTCAACAACAGATATATCACTAGGGGCACTATTGGCACAAGAAGATCAACAAGGCAAGGAAAGAGCAATATATTACATCATCAGGATATTGAATGGTTATGAACTTAACTATACATTCATTGAGAAGGCTTGTCTAACAGTAGTCTTCGCTTCTCAAAAGTTTCAACATGATATGCTAGCACACACAATAAAGCTAGTGGCAAAAATTGATCCTCTCAAATATCTACTCAGCAAGGCGGCTCTTACAGGTAGATTGGCTAAATGGGTCATGATTCTCAATGAATTTGATATATTCACTACATAGAACAAAGAGCTATCAAAGGACAAGCAATTACAGATCAACTAGCTGAAGCACCGCTACCAGGAAAACATACTATGGAGATTGAATTTCCGAATAGGGACGTTCTTGCTATTTCTACCAAACAATGGACATTGTACTTTGATGGATCGTTCACACAACATGGTTCAGGTGCTAGCATTCTATTCATTACTCCTGAAGGGCACACTATACCAAGATCATATCAGCTTATGTTTCCATGCACCAATAATGTGGCTGAATATGAGGCTTTGGTTATAAGCATCAAAATGGCCATAGAATGGAAAATCACAGAGTTAAAGGTCTACAGAGATTCACAACTAGTCATCAATCAAATCAACAATGATTATCAAACAAAAGATGACAAGATACTACCCTACAAATGAATGGTGGATGACTTCAAGCAATATTTTGTGCACATCGCCTTCGAGAAAGTACCAAGGTTGAACAACAAAGCAGCCGATGCAATGGCTACTGTCGCTTCATCACTACAAATTCCAGAGAAACTGTTCTCCCCAGCCTATGACTATTCTGAATCCCATGTTATCTATGCCTTGACTGGTTCGGATTCTCCTTTATATGGACCGATATATGACTATCTAAAGAACAACATTCTACCCATTGACCTATCCTGAAACCAAAAACGTAATTTTATTCGACAAGCTAGCCATTATACCCTTACTGCTGATACTTTGTACCGTCGAGGTCTAGATGGTACTCTTCTTCGTTGTCTTGATCGTAATGAATCTGACTCTGCTTTATATGAGCTTCATGAAGGTATATGTGGCACACATTCCCGTGGTACTACTCTTGCTAAAAAACTTCTAACACTAGGATATTATTGGCCGACAATGGAAAAGGATTCCTATCAATTTGCAAAGAAATGTCCTAAATGCCAGATCCATGCCAATCTTATACATGCACCAGCATAGGAACTACAACCATTCACAACATCCTGGCCCTTTTGGCAGTGGGGACTAGACCTGGTTGAAAAAATCCATCCTTCCTCTTCAAATGGACACAAGTTCATTATTACTGCAACTAAATACTTTACCAAATGGATTGAAGCGGTTCCTATGACCATAGTAATGGGAAAACAAATAGCATCTTTTATCCTTAATTATTTGATCTACAGATATGGTATTCCAAGTTCCATCATCATAGATAATGGGCGACCTTTCAAAAACCAAGGTGTAAGAGAACTCTGTGAAAAATTCAAAATCCAACATTATTTTTCTACACCTTACTACCCACAAGGGAATGGTTAGGCAGAGGCATCCAATAAAACCATATTAAAAATCCTAAAGAAAACAATAAATGATTCAGGCAAGGATTGGCATGTACAGCTCAACCCGGCACTTTGGGCATATAGGACCAACATCCGCACACCTACAGGAGCTACACCATACTCATTGGTATATGGATCAGAAGCTATTTTACCCCTAGAGGTAGAAATTCCATCTCTTAGAGTCTCTCTAAAAGGCTTAATCCCAGATGAAGAGTATCGAGTTAACAGACTGCAAGAGCTTGAACTTCTAGATGAAAGACGCCAGCATGCCTACACTCATGTCAAATCATATCAGCAACGCATGTGCAGGAGCTACAACCACAAGGTCATTCCCCACATTTTTAAATTGGTGACCTGGTACTCAAAGAAAATTCGAGAAATCAGCAAGATCGGGAAAAGAAAGGAAAATTTGAACCTAATTGGTTAGGTCCCTATGTCATCATATCAGCCTATGGATCAGGCACTTATTAGGTAACAACTTCAGAAGGAGATGTGCTCAACGAACCAACTAACAACATCCATCTGAAGAAATACTACACTTAAGTAAGTCTGAATGCACGGAGAAATAAAAAATATCAAAACAAAAGAAAAGGGTACAATAAAAGCAACTGGTGAAAACCTGGCAAACAGGCACTATTGTGAAAGGACAACTCCTCTATCTATCTTTTACTAGTATACCATTCTATCCATAGTCTAATCGGCCATCGATCGACAGTTTTATCACACCATCCACTCAGTACATACTTAGCGTAGTCACTATCTTGATTTATCCACATCCTATCCCACCATGGTTTGGTAATCACTATATGTATCCACATTTTGGGGCACACTCAGCTAGGAGAAATACCAATCAAGAACTTGCAAACACATTCAAAATGTCAAAAACTTGTTCCAAAATCAGAACTTGAACATCCAACATATCAAAAACAATCACAACAACTATACAATTTTTCACTTACCAAGATTACCAAAACATGATGGATGATTTTCTGAAGTATTAAATGTTGCATCTTTCATAAAGTTTTGACTAGTTTTGCACTTAAACTTTTTGAATTATTGGATCATCTATATTTTCTCCACCATGCTTCAAAGCTAGAGAAAGTCATGAAGACTCCAATGTTTTCTTAGTCTTCTGTCTGTGAGGCAATCATCCATATTGTGTAGATACTTGTCTCGAGACGTGATTCAAAACATATCACTGAAGACATAATTCCAATCTACGCATACAAATGGTTTAATCTTGTCTATTTATATGTAATACGCACTCAGATCATCCTGGTTCAATCATACCTTGATGCTTGTGCTATCTTGCAAAATCAAAAATCACTTAAATTTTTCTTAGATCGTTATGGTTCAATCATACCATTATGCTTGTATAAATTTTCAACATACTCCAACCAATCAATAAAGGCTCAATGATGATATATATATCGAAAGCAAATAACATGTGGCTACATCGGGATGACAAATGCAAAATGAGGATGCTCAAAAATAATTAGTTGCATATCATTTTACAATTAGTTGCATATCAAAAACAATTAGTTGCATATCATTTTACAATTAGTTGCATATCATATCATACATCTCACATCTCATAAACATCATGCATTTTCATCATTACATTTCACATCACATACATCTATTTAAGCATTGCATCATCATAAAATAAGCACAAGCATATAGGAATCATAAATCCATAACACATCACATGATCAAAGAAAATGGTGTCATATATATATATATATATATCTCAAAATGATTAATACACAATATCTCTCATGTCTGTGCCCAATACAACAAAAACAATGATAAAAAATACAACAGAGATAACATCTCTCAAGTATGACTATATCCTGAAGGAGACGGTCTCATTGCCGAAGTCCCAGCCCCTGGATCTTCAGGTGGATCATGTCTCGATGGCCCTATCACACCTCTGCTCTCTGACTGTGACCCAGTCTCTCAAGATTGACTCGATCTTGATTGCGTAAAACTCGTACTCGGCGCTCTCTAGGCACTACCTCCTCATAATGTTGCCGATAGTACTTTGCCTCCCTAACCCTCAAAGCCATCTCCCTCATCATATCTCTCATCGGCCCACCTGCTGCAGCTCTCTGCAGGCTCACTGCAAAATCCTCAGATCAACCCAACCACTCCAAAGCCATATCTCGCTATGTGGTCAGCTACGTAATCAGACGCTACTACGCCAATAGTTGTGCTTGCAGCTGTTGCACTGTCAACTATAGGGTCCTAATCAGAGCATCCTCTCGATGCGTTGGAACTCATAACTGAAGGGGTACCTAGGAAGCCGCACTCCACGTCCTTCCCCCTGTCCTCAGTGCTGGTGGAGGTAACACATCAGTCCTCCTCCTCTGAGCTGGTCGTCTCAACTCATCAGTCCCTCCCACTGTTGCTATCACCTCTCCTACCATCCCCTCACCCCCTACTCCAATAGCCAAACCTCCTCTCCCTCTATCACCACCATCTCTACCTTTGTCTCCCCTCCTCCCCCGATCTATGATCCCTCATCGTCGTCCTCCACCTCCTCCATCATCTCCCTCATCCCCATCATCCCCTCCCTCATCCTCATCATCATCAAAAGCGGGTCACATCTTCAATGGATATGATATCCTCACCACGGCATGAGCTGCGAACAATCAGGAAAACTCATCCATCATACCAACATCTAGTATCTCAAGGGCATATTCCCATATCTAGCCCACTAACTGCAAAAAACTCCTCGACGGTCACTGCACTATCAATAGTCGAACCCCAATCTGGTATCTCCTGCTTCTAATGCGCATACAAACAGGTCCCTTGTGGTATCCCCTGCTGCCGACCATACTGCCGCAAAACTCTAGTAACCAAAAATCTCTCGATCACAAACAAGGTCCGCCCTATTAAAAATCGGGTCATAAAGACATATGGCATCTCCAGCCCATCCTCGGCCCATACCTCACAATCTGTATAAGGTCGCTAGATGACTATATCAATGTCATCCAATACCCTCCTCCAATGCTTAAGTTTGCCCAGCTTCTGTTGGACAACTAACCTCCTCTATCCATATGCATATGCACACCCAACAGGCCTATCTCTATCCACCAGTAGCCTAGTTGTGGGAATGTGCTCCCAACACCATACTTGTAGAAGTGTCACGCCAGCTAACAAACTATCATAATCCAGGTATAATACCTCATACAAGTCCTTGTACAAGTGGGCTAGCATAGCCAATCCCCATGCAAACCTGCGACCCTATGTCACCATCTCCTCCAGCACCAACCCCCACCCTATAGATAGTCCCTTCAACCTATGATCGGGACATAAGAAACCACCTATAAATCCTTCCAGTACTGATGAAAGAGGCGCATAATCCAAATCCAAAAACTTCTGCCAAGGGATATCATATCCGCAAACTATGTCATCATGAAATATCTGGTGAAGTGCCTCTGTCTCGCCCTCCTCTAACTACTCATAAGGTAATAATGTACCTAATACAGGTATACGCAGGATCTAGTAACAATCCTCTGGGGTCACCATCATCTCACCTGTGGCAAAGTGGAAGGTATTTGTGTCACTATGCCATCTCTCTGCCAGCGTTGTAAGTAAACCCCTGTTCACAGTAAACCAAGGCATATCTAAAAGAGAAGATAGGTCGCATTTCTCAATAATCTCTAGATCAGCATGTGTCAACCGTGGTATTAATGCCCATGGTCTAGGGAACCGCTCACGTGACTGAACCACTCTCAATCGCTCCTGTCAAAAAGCAAAACAAGTCCAATATCAGTTTCCTCATCAAAACATAGATATCAAAACCAAAATCACATCACAAACTTGAAAACTTTGACAATCTAATCAAGTTCTACATCATATTCATTCATATCAACTTGTAACACAACTCAAGTCTCCACACCATATCAAACTTGTAACACAACTCAAGTTTCCAACCCATATCAACTTGTAACACAACTCAAGTTTCCAACCCATATCAACTTGTAAAATAACTCAAGTTCCACAATCATATCAGCTTGTAACACAACTCAAGCTCCACATATATCAACTTGAAACAATGCAAATCAAATCAAGTTTATATCAATTACACATGAATATCTATAATAACTTGAAAAATCGCAAATCAAACCAAGTTATATTGAAACTGATATTGGACAAACTATCAAAACAATGACAGCAGACAATACAAACGGACAATTTACACCTATCCCAGCAAAACTGACCTTATCATATAAATTTTCATCATTCCCAAATCATGCTATCTCACAAAATTTTCCCCTATGCGCTAACTAAACTTGCCTACGTGTTGAAACCCTCCCCATGCGCTAACCTATTTTCTCCATGCGCTACCCTATCTAACCCTATGCGCTAGATTGACTCTATGCGTTATCCTTTTTCTTCTAATGCGCCATCTAATCTACCCTAAGTGTTAAACCTATCCCATGCGCTAACCTATCACGTGTCTATGCTACCTATCTAACCCTATGCACTAGGTTAGACCTACGCGCTACTTAGCCCTACCCATGCGACTCCCTGTGCACCCTATGTGCTAGGTTAACCCGATGCGCTACCTATTTAACCTTATGCGCTACCCTGTGTACCTAATGCGCTAATCTACGGCTATGTGCTAACCTATCTAGTCTATGCACTGCCCTAAGTTTTCCGGATCCTACCCAAAATGAAAAACCCTACGCACTATGAAACTTTTCATATGTGCTAACCGACAATCCCTATGTGCTAAAATGGAAAAACTGCATGCCAACATTCAAAAAATGACCAAAAACGACAAAATCAAAAATAAAAAAGAGGTCAAAAAGGTTGACTTACGGGTGGTCCATACACAGCAGGCCTCCAATACCTCTGAACGTGCTTGAATCGATGTGTAGAGTACGGAATAGTCATTTTGTCTTCTCGCCAAAAGTCTCTTTCTCCAAGGTCAACAAGCACAAATGAGACAAAACAATGCACTTTTCCCTTTTTATAGGGTAAAATAAAATTAGGGTTAGGGGATTGAGCATGTAATTCGCTTGTGGTCTTCCTCATACCCTCGCACACATCAATATCGGGAGATGAATCAATTTTAGCATTCCACATAGCCAAAATTTTACAGTGCAAACACAATTATCAAATCAAATCAAATTTTCCAATTTTTGATTCATCTCCCGAGGGGGCATTATCAACATCAATTATCAAAAATGGGGCATGGCATATCTCAAAATGACATAAAAAATTTATTTGACCATAAATCACGATGACACATCATTTTCTTTGAATTAACATGTGCACACACGTCACTTCAAAGAGGGGCAAAATGTAGAAGTATAAAAATGACCATATTCCTAAATGAATATTTTATGTTCATTATTTTATTTAATTAAATCCAATTTAATCGAATCACTCATGTTCCTCTATTTAATTAAGTAAATTACTCAATTTATTTAAATTAAATTCACTAAACCTCTTTTACCCCTTTAATTGAATAAAGCATTTTATTCAATTAAATCCCTTCTATCCACTTTTAATTAAATTCAAATTTAATTAAATAGTTATCCTAAACTGAATAAATCTAATTTATTCAATTACAACCAAATTGAATTAAATTTATTTTATTCAATTAAAATCCTAAAATCCCCACCCACTTGCAAAATCCTACATCTCCCACTTGCCTCCCTAAACCCCTTTCTAACCTTCTTCTAGATTCTTCTAACCCTCATCAATTAGCCTAACCCATCTCCTAAATATTGTCACATCCCTAAACAAAGGGAAGTCACTTCTCAAACCTCCAAAGTCTTCCAAACCATTAATGGTTAACTCAACCCTCTTACATGGTTAAAGACTTTTTGACTAACTTAACCTCCATCTAACTCATGTGTCTCCTCAAGCATTCATTGCTTTGACCATAGTTATCCCTTTAACCTTTGCACAAGAGTTTATCCTTTGGGTAAAAGCTTTATCCTTTGGATAACCCTAACCTAACCTTAACCCTTAACCCCTAGAGTAACCATGAGGTCTTCTCAAGCATTTAATGCTTCTTACATCTCCTCTCAACCAACCTTATGTTGACAATTGTCACCATTTCATTGGTGCCAATTGTAAACATGGATTGATAACTTTCAATCCTGACCCTTGTTAAGATTATCCAATCTTGACCCTCCATTGCCCTATTTTTGTTATAAATAGAGCTCTCATTCCTCCATTTCAAAAATCCAAGTCTTTAGCATCATACTTATACTCAGATCCATTCAAGCTTTAATATCTCATTTTATGCTCATCATTTAGCCTCTCTTTTGAATAGGAATTAATCTAAGTATGCATGTTTAGAGTATTTTCCTTATCATTTAGCTTAATCATAAACTAGAATATCATGCTAGGATAGTCTTGCTACTAATCTTGTCATCTTCTAATCTAGTTTATTCCATTTGTAAGATCATGCATAGCTTAGGATACATTTCATGTTAAAATCAATCAAATCATCCCTCGTTCTTGCATTTGTCATCCCTAAGCCACTTTGCTCAGTGATCTGAGAGCAAAGGCATTGGCTTGAGGGACCTTGTGATACAAAGAACCATGGAACCAACCTTGGGAAGCTGAGCCATACTTCATGACTCCATAGCTTGCACCAAGAAGTCATGTGGGTGTGTGAGAAAAACCTCTTTGAGCTCAGTTTTCCACATACTGCGTTTCATCGACCCGCTTTTCCCGCATACACATATTGCTGTCCCTTTTTCTAGCAGATTCAAATTTTTTTGCCAGCAAAAAAAATGTGTTTACTTGCCATGCTAGCGGCAACAGTGCACCTAGGTACCTGTCGCGTGATTGGAGATTGATATGTGTTTACTTAGTGAGTACCCATCGTGTGACTGAATATTGATATGTGTTTAATTATGCAACAGGGTTTCCTAGAGAATGCCCACGGTAAAAACGATCACGATGGGTGTTTATCAACAACAAACGCCATGCACCTGGGTACCCGTCGCATGACTGGAGATTGATATGTTTTTAAGTGCTTCCCATAGACCATGCGTTCATTACCACCCAGCCACTACTTTGCAATATGTCTAGCACTACAATCTGTCTAGCACCACCATCAATGTATCTTATATTATTGTCGAGTAGTGATGAAAACAAGATGAAATCCAGACAATTCCAAGTTTGCCTTTAATTTATTTTGTTTTGATGTGACTGCTTTTTGTGTTTGTAATTATTGGGATACTTCTCTTTACAAGTCCCTAATGTAGCGGTGTCAATTACAGACAAAACCACACAGTCACGAGATAGAACACACCAGAAAACAACAAAATCACCAATTCCAAGTACGAGTTACCTCAACATAGGCCTAATATTTATTGTTTATTTTCTTGCGACTTCTTTAGTTTGTTGGTTTTTTCCATTGTTTGCTGCATTATGATAGTAATTTTCCTCATTTCCTATTCACTGTAACCATGTCCCTTCATTAGTATATGCTCTTACCTTGGGGGCTTGTATCCAGTCACCACTTCTCTACCCTGTTCTAAACCCCCATTTGGCTATACACCTGCGAATGGCATTTGCTTGAAAGCTTCTTAGTCATAGAAGTAACGAGGGAAATTAAGGGAAATATAAAGCTTCTTAGCCAAATTAGGGAAATTATTGTCAACATAGGGGACACTCTAGAGGTATTTCAAGGAAAGCTTCCATTAGACAAATGAATTTGAATGACAATAAAACCATATAGTCAATATTCATATTGAATATATGTTTCCTGAGGCTGAGGAACTTCAAGTCAAGTAGTGAGGAGCAAAGGGTTATTTTCCTTCTATGAAGATGGGCATCAAGAATGTTGTCGAATACGTAAGGTGAAGCCGTTGAGAAAGGCACTCAAAGGCCTTAGGGAATGGATAACTGAGCAACACAAGGATCAATCTCCTGGCACACGAGCCAATGTTCCTATTGTACAAGTGCTTATTCTGATGTTTTCTATACTTAAGAAATGTCTTGTTATCTTAGGGTTTTCCAATTCCATAATACAAGTTCTAGAAGCATTATCTGATTCTATAATTCTATATCTAGCAGGGTTTTTCTATACGTTAATTACAAGTTCTAGAATGTTTTTAATACATAATATAGATTCAAAGAGAGGTATAAAGCATATGGGATTGGCTCTACAAAAATCCACTGGTTCTACTTAAGAATCTGCAAACCTACATAGTCATCATCTTGCAGCAACAAAGTAAGAGCACTTCCATCAGAGTGTGCACTTAAACCTACATAATTGCTATCCATGTTTTTGTATGGCTACCAAATGTGTTGGTATAAATAAGATAGTACAAACTGATGAGTATTTTCTATATGGTTTTAACTTTTTGGCATTTTGTTGTCATTGATGTCAACCGGTATAGAATGGATACCGGTATAAGATATGAATGTGCAACACTTTCATGGATGCATACAAAATGAGATATCTTTGATATCAACTTGTGTTGCAGTACACCGGTAAGGTAAGAGAGAGAATTTCATTTAGTAGAATGACCTTTGGGGTCACCAGTATGCTGTGTGGATGCAAAACAACAGGACTCCCACCGGATAAAGATGTAGTCACCATATGCAGAGATGACTGATAGTGAATGTGCCCACACCGGATCACATGTGATTGTTTGAAGATATGCTCCACAAATAGGAAAGCCACATGAGTGTACTGTAGGACGTAGATGACAAGGTCTCACTCCCACTGGTAATTGGAGCTTATCTCCTATTATGCAAAGTATGCATCTTAGTTCTGTGAGATAAGACATAAGTAGAAGGAAGGTGAATGAAGGCTCACACTAGATCTACCGGTGAAACAAAAGGATGCCTCAGGTGCATGAGATATGGGATATGTACTGGATCAGTCAGGTAGAGAATGATGAGTTATCAATACAGAGATTGAAGGATATGTTTATCACTTAGACAAACATATTGATAGAAGAACTAGTCCAGTGGTGAAGAAAGGTGTTACCACAGATGCAAACAAATGAAGTGTGATGGGTTTTTCACCTTGACAAACTGGCTGAGATGATGTTCGATCTGATGATGAAGAAGGCATAACAATAGTTGCAGAGAGAGTGAAACTGGTATGTAGATGCCTTAGATGGAATCAGTTGAAGGTTGATGACATGGTGTCATCGGGATGGCTATCGGTGAGCATGAGAACCGGTAAGGAAGCAAAGAGGCTAAATGATGTGCTCCTACCTTATGAGGATGAGCATGCTATGGATAGGCATGTCTGGTGACCAGTTAAGGTTTTACACCGACAAAACAACAGTGTAGACATGAAGGCAACTGGCAAAGGTGCCCCACCAGAAGAGAAGCCAAGTGCAAGATAATGGTAGATCAGTTAGGGTATAACCGGCAGGGTTAGAGAGCCAATAGATGAACTCGGTTGTGTGGTTGGTCAGTGA
Organism: Cryptomeria japonica; assembly: GCF_030272615.1. Lineage (NCBI taxonomy): Eukaryota > Viridiplantae > Streptophyta > Pinopsida > Cupressales > Cupressaceae > Cryptomeria > Cryptomeria japonica. Next base: position 7,863,850 of record NC_081412.1, on the reverse strand, counting down.
TCTTGTCTGGACCAACATAGAATATTTAGAAAAGGTGGATATCAACAAGGATGTCACGTGCAGTTGAAGTGGCAAGCTCGCAGAGGTCGGTGAAGTGCTATGTCAATGAGGTAGCTGACGGTTGGTCGACATAAAATTTTCACTGCGGCAATCATGGAGGAGTTGCAAAGGGTTTGTCGCTCAATGTAAACCGAAGATCTGAGTGATGCCATGATCAATGAAAGACATTCTACTGCAGATCCGACTTGGGAAAGGAAACTATGAGATCACTAAATGTGATTGACAAAAGTAGGTCAAGGAACAAGGTCATGTTTGCTAAACAGAGAAAATGTGTATCAATTAGAAGGCACATTAATGATGGTGATGTGCAAGCAGTTGTCTTGAAGATCATATCGAATGAGATCTGATTGGATTTGATGTGCCTCGTGATCAATGGAAGAAACCCTAAAGGTGCCAAGTTTAAACTCACGTCTTGGTGGGAAAACTGGCTATATGTATGCAAGCCAAAGATATTGTTTGCGCTATGGAATGAGAGTGTTGTTGTTGCATGTGAGAGAAAATCAGTCAAGTACTCAATGAGTATCAGAAAAGAGATTGAGTGTGTGTGAGTGAGAAACTGGTTGAAGAGTTCAACTAACAATAGTGAGGCAACTGGTAGTCATCCATTGAGTCTGACAGAGGAGGAAACTGGTGGTGACCAAACCGGCAGTGAAGAGTTACAAAAGAGTGAATAATAGGCAAGCAAAGAACCAATAGAAGATAGTATCAGTGGAGAGTAGCAGAGTAGTTGAGAGGAGAGCCAACCGACAGAGAGAACCGACAGAGAGAGAACTGACAGAGAAGGAGAAGAGGTTGAACTGATAAGGTTGCAACAATAAGAGGGTGAGGTAGAGAACTGACAGTGAACTGGACAAGCGATCTAGTAGAGAGATTTGCAGAAGTGTTACAAAATCCATTTTTAACAAGGTTATTAATTTGTAAATAATTATGTTTTGTATTCACTAAGTTGTAGCTCGATGCAAGGGTCGTAACTCCTTGGGTTGGTGCCCAAAAATCAGGGGTTGTAGCTCCTTGGGTTGGTGTCCTAAATCAAGGGTTGGTGCTCCTTGAGTTGGTGCCCTAAACAGTGTAATCAGAGATTCATTGTGAGGCTGGATTGTAGCAGTAGTCTCTAGCAGCATTTCTCACCGAGTTTTTTCCCATCTTGGATTTTCCTTGTATATGCTAGTGTTGTATGATGTCCCTTTATGTGTGAATGCATTTGTGATTAGTCTCCCCACTAACCGGTAAGTCTGCATTGAGTTAGATCTGATAACCGATATACACACATAGGATAGTTAAAGGGAAAATATTGAGAACCACTGATTCACCCCCTCTCAGTGGTGCATTATGTCTAACATAACCATCCTTTAGGCAAAAATAATCTGTAAATTGTAGTTGCTTTGTGTTTATTTGTGTAGTGGTTGTTTTGTGAAGTGGTTGTTTTGTGAATAAATAACCCAAATTTTGTCTAATTCTCTTAAGATTTCATGTATTAGATTATGATTGCAAATATCTATGTAATTGTGTTTAATATTATTATATAATGAGTAGTTAAAGGGAAATGGTCTCATCTTCTACTTCTTTTTCTTCGCAAATATTGTGAGTCAACATGCATTTGGTTTTATATGAATATTTATCTGTCTATTTTTTGAGTTTTGATTTTAGTGGTAGATGTCAAATTTCTGTTTGTTTCTATGAATAAATGCTCATCGCCTGAAACAAAATTCAATTGCACAAATATGTTTTCCTTCCTATGAATAAATGAATCAATGTGTACATTTATTTTCATATACACTATTGTGCATACATAAGTAGGAAGAACAAAATATATGAATTTAGTGAGACTTTGCTTGCACACTAACAAAAACTCATACATGCACAATAACAAGTTAATGTAGCCTTCAAAATGGTCAACACAAGTTTGACAATCCATACCATTTGAAGGTCGTGTGATTTTCTCTATGCACACATAGATCATTATAATTTCTATAAATGCATCAATCTCATGTGTATGTGAAAACAATGGTATATATGTGAACTGTGGGTTTTCTTATTGTGTATGTAAATTGACATTTACAACATTTATTTGTGTCTGTGTATGTATAAATTCAATCCACACATATTGATATCTGATATATGTGGTGCTTTGAGTATTTTTCTATATTATTGAAATCTGAGTTGTTGAAAGAAAATTCAAACCAATGATTATTAGGTACAACACAAGTACTAAATTTAAAAATAAGTTTTTATTTCAAGGAGTTGACGATAATGGTATGTATGCAAGGCTAAAGAACATTTTTAAAATGTTTTTATCTCAATGATTTTTCTAAAGATCCAAAATGTTGTCATTCTTACTGTTTCTTGAAGAAAAGAGTCATATCCTCGGCCTATGAAGCCCTCATTTCAATAAGTTTTCTATTTTCATTTTTGAGCTCAAGTTTGCTGACACTTCAAGGAACATGGAATCAATTAAATATACTTAGTGAGGTCTATTGTCCCAATACAAAATGTCAAAGGAAAGTAAATGATAAAGCTTGGATCAACATGGGCGTCAATGGCTCAAGAGACCCAACAATAAAATAAATTTTGTCATTTCACCTATTCTAAATATGAGTCAAACGTTAATAAGCATTGACCTATTCCAAATATGAAACAAAGGTTAAGAAGAAATGTGAGAAATTTAAGAATATAACCCAACATTGTTATACAAGTGGTGGTTATTAGTTCCTGCTTCGCATGGAAATATTGTGGAGGGTTAGCATTATACAGTGATTAAGCATGCATTGAACAGCCAATAGCATCATTTGATTTTTCCTTTGCTATAGTCTAATTTTATGGTTGCTACAGAAATGTGATCAGATTTTAGTGGTTGCCTGCAAAATAGGAGCATTGGCAAGTTCTCCTTGGCCAATGTGGAGGCACCTCAAACCGAATGCAAGAGAACACACTTCTCTCAATGCACTGCAAGATTGCAGATGTTTCAAGACCAAAATTATTTGCTGATTTTTCGGTTTGTGCAGGAACGCAGCGGTTTCAAGGCAAGAGGAAGAAATTTGGAGGCAACACTTAACCACCAATTAAAATTTAATGGTTCAACCAATCAAAATTCTAATTTTTCTTGCTTAAATTTTATCTGCAATGTTTACTATACCTGGCTTGTTGCATAAAGCTTTGTTTTTAAACTGAGTTACTTTCGTAGATTTATAAAATACTGTATTGAAAACTTCAAATGTTGTCCTTAAATCATAATAATTATATATATTAATGTAGACCTTCCTATACTTAGTTTAAAATAATTTCAATCATACATTTTTACTATTCCTAATGACTGCTCCTCTTTTGAAGGTTGTTGTTCTAATCTATAGTGTTGCTACTCGTTTTATCTCCATCTTTCTTTTGAGTACTGGATCTGCTCTTATGGTCACTTCACAGTCCCTGACTCATTCTCTGTTGCTTCAAATGACTTTCTCATTTGATAAGCACCTTGTTGATTCACTTCCATTCATATTCATACTTGTGTCACCTCTTTTTGGTCTTTGACTGCTCAAAGAAGGATGGATTGTCATTATACCTTTATGGCTTGCTACCCACACCTTATAGCAAACTTTTACTATCATTTGGTTTATCTTGGTTTATCTAAAGGCTCATCATTGGTATGATATTAATGTCTTCATGGATTGTTCTCTACCTTCTCTCATAACCCTACACTTGATTATGTAGATTTCAAGCTATAAAAGTCTTCCAATGCTCTTTGGTTTTGCTACTCTAACCTTATTTTATCCATCTTTTCTCTTAGCAATACCACTATTTTACAATCTCTGTCTCTATCCATAACAATGATTCTTACATTGAGAACCTATTTAGACAATAGCATAAATTACCACTCTTAGTGTTTTAATATTTGTATTGGCTGTTCACATGAAACTTTATCACTGTTTTGATATTTTTGGACAAATCATAGCCACTTAACAAATGATGATCCCAATTTAAACATGCCTTGATAAATAATTAACTTTATGATATTTTTTGTGTAGAAAATTCAAATTTGCAAATTTCAGCATTTAACATGTTTACTGAATTCTTGTTTCTCTTCATTCTTTGCTTCCTCTAAAAATGTCTAATAGCTCATCACTGTATAACATATCTAAACCATCGAAAGAATATTCTACACAACAAAATTAACTAGAGAAATTGTAGGATTCTTATTTCAACTATATGCAAGACAATTCTTTTACAGTCAAAACACAGATCAAAAGATTTTATTTTTCTAGCTGAGTTATCTTTCAAAAAAATGGTTTCTATTGAGAAAAACCTTTACTTGTAGTGGAAATATCCTTGTTGAGAGGCTATTCTATGGCCGTGTTTCCTTGTCATATTGGCCGATTTGAGGAAACTATAATTTCTTTAACTTTATGGAATGCAATATTGACATAAATTCATATCTTGTGTTGATGGGACCATTGACAACGTAGTTCTTATGTTATATTTGACAAAATTGTGATCAGAGTTATTTTGGTTTAGATCATGAATTTTATTTTTTTTTTTTCCTTTCTTTGTACATACATAGTCGGGGACTTTTTTTTTTAAAGAGATTACAACTTGTAAAAATTTAAAAATTATAGCTTGTAATGTAGTGAACTGTGTAGTGGTATTATTCCATTGTAAACCTTGTGCTTATAAATGCAAAAATATTAAGTTGAATTCAAAATACATTTTTATTAGTAATTTGATAGAACCACCATTCCAGTAAGAATAAATTTTTTTCAACATAGTACTTTAAATAGGCTTAAATTTTTTAGAATTTTGTTTTGGCAAATCTGAATTAAAACAAAGAGAGCCACATTTTATGAGTAATATTTACTTTGATGATAAGCATATTTGTATTGTTTATGCAGAATGCACTTACTATAAATTCTTCTGAAGGAAAAGTTGCCCTCTTTCTTATGGTCCTACAGAGCTTGCCTAATACCAATCAGAATTGCATTGAACCACATATAAACAACATCAGGTGCTATGTTGGAGGAAATGGAGACTCCGTGTCATCTTGCATGCCTAATAAAATAATTTGTAACAATAAAAATGAAATAGATAATATGATTTTAATAACAATGATTAAAAATAATCTTAATAACAATGATTTCAAAAGTTCTCATTATGACCATAAATTTTTTTTACAAGCTACACTTTTTTATAATTGTGAAACTTGTGCCCTTGACATTTCCTATCAACAAAATTGAGAGTTATTTTCGATACGAAACATAGACGAGGGGATGCTTAAAAAATGTGCCCCATGTTTCATATCAAAATTAATCTCTAGCCATCCCAAGAATATCTAGACGTTTCATAGAAATTTCTGCATTGTTCATCTGGAGAAGCAACATCTTGCCCTCTGATTTCCAACTATTTTCATGCAGATGGTGTAAGCAATTTGTACAGAACAAAAATTGTTCTTCCAGTGTTCTTCCAGTCCTAAGCAGGAACTTAGCTGCCCTGCAGCCCTTGTTTAATCTGGTTTTCATTTCATCCTATTTATGATTCACATGCATGCTCTTCAAAGTTTTTGGTCTGGACATTCTAGAAGGAAAGATGATTAACATGGGTAAGCCCACTTGGCTTTGCCTTTTTTTTGCTTGTTGACAGTGTCTAAAATTTGAGTTTAAGTATGCCAATAGATAGTCAACTGAAAACAATGTTCATAGTGGTTCAATGTCTTTACTATGACAGAAATTGTCCATCTATGATTATATCATGACACACTTCTCACACATCTTTTTATCAAAAGATTTCAATCTTTTGGCAACAATTCTCTACACGTGTCACGATAGTGATGATTTGCCTCACTATTTTGTATAGGAGTTTGAGATGACGTAGGTGCATTTTCTGGTAGGATGTTCCTCATCTTTTGGTTCATTACCCTGCTCTTGCTATTTATAGTTATCTAAGTGACTATGCTAATTTTGGACATGTTTTGTTTGAAATTTGGTTTGTGTTGACATTCACACAAATATTTTCCACATACTCAATTGTCTTATATTCCTACACTTTCGTGATTGATGAATGATAGTTGAGGCTAATTGTACCAAGTTTGCTGCCAATGAATTGATAATTTTATTTTACACTTGTAAGTTACTTATGAATTGCTACCGGCATTACACATTGGACCTTTGCCAAATCCAACCGCTAGTTTAAATTATGTTTTTGTTTTTTCAATTAGATAGGGAAACATAGATATTTGAATTGGAAAATGAAAAATTCAAAGATGCAAATTTAACAACTGACTGATATTAAAAACTGCAATTACAAGAAAGACTTATTAAATTAACATAAATTCACTTGGTAGACAATTAACTTTTCACTTCCCAATTCAATGATTGTATTTATGAACAAGTTATTATTCCTTAAAACTTTTCACTTTCCATTTCAAAGATTTTATTTATGAGCAAGTTAAAGATTTCATACAAGGATATCAATTTTATATTTAATAGTTTTATATTCTACTTTAGAATAAGTTGATCTCTAAAAACTAGTAGAAAATTTGTTGTTTTAATTGAACTATAGAATTTTTTAGCTAGTATATATTGCTTTACTTAAATACAATAAATTATTTAATAATTAGTTTACTCATATTTTTAGTGGTTGAATGCATTCCTACAATCTTTAGCTCAAATACCTAAGAACTTTATTACTAGAGACATTAATCGATTAATTATATATTTAAGTTGAATTCAAGGAAATCTCTTGTTGGTCAATGCTAATAAATGCAAATGTGAGAAAAATGCAATTAAGAAATAAAAATTTGAAAGTCATATAAAACATATAGTTTTCTAATTAGATTCTTGTGAACTTGGCTTTACTACCATTTTAGCTTTGTATTTTCCACAAATATAATTGATTATTTACATGCATGTTAAATTTATGTTTTTTTTCTTGATCATGTTGACCATTGAGATATATGAATCATTTAAACTAGATTCGGGAATTTTTCAATTGATTATTGTTTTTTATTAAAAAGGCAGCGTTAACTAGGGCGTTGACCCTTAACATAGATAGAGACTATCAAAAAAAGAAAAGCCCGCAGGCAGGAAAAACAGCACAACGAAGCAAGCCCGAGACCAACAAGGTCGAGAAAAGGGAACTTGTCCAACCTTCAACAACTCAAACCCAACTCAGGGAGGGGCATGGACACCCAATCCATGGGGGGGTGGGGAGGACTTCCCCTTTCACCTGCGACAAACAATAGTCCAAGCGATACTACTCTCGGGGCCATCAAGGGAATGACCAAGCGGAAAGGATCCTACTTGTAAACCATCAGTAAAGCCACTGTTATTAGGAATATTCAAAAAACAATCAGGCGGGGAAGACCCTGCAAAGACACTGCCAGACTATTGTTGTTGAACAACAGCAAAATGTTGTTGTAGAACAGCAGCAAGAGCATAATCACCAGGAGAAGAGCGAAGCAAAGGCACAAGAGAAATAGATGCAGGAGCCAAGGGGGCAAAAGAGACGGTAGCGGTAATATCAGCAAAGGCTTCATCAGCAGTAAGGAGCACCTCATCTTGAGAGGATTCAATCGAAATAGAGTCTGAAGCATTAATAGTCAAGTGATCTTCAGTAGCACCCTTCCACCAAGTAGCAGCACCTTTGCAGCGAGAGAGAGAACAGTCCAAAGCGAAGTGACCCATTGAGAAGCACCTTCGACAACAAAAGGGGAGGCCCTCATAATCCAACGGCTGAGTCGAAGGCCTCTCCCCAACCATAAGAAGCACATCCCTAGGGAGGGACTGCAGATTGATTATTGTTGATAGCTATAAGTACAAACAAATATTTAGTAAATTAACATGAATTTTATTGCATACTCAAATATTTTGATGGTGAATAGATTCCTAGACATGATTTGATCAATAAATTATGGAGCTTTTTCTATTGCATGCACGCTAGTACTAGAATCAGCTATATATTCTTTGTATCTTAGATGTTACGTTGTTACACAATGCATCTATAACTTAGTTTTGAGAATTTACCTTGTAAATTACTAAAAATGATATAAATTTTGGATAAAATTGGATGAGGAAAATGACACATTAGAAATTTATGGATATTGTAATTGGGTAAGTGCACAAAGATGGTGGTCAAAAAGGGGGGTATAAGTGGACACTTTTTTTCTGAAATCAGGTGAACCTGAACTTAGAGGCAAAATTTGAAAGTCATCCACTCAAGATATGAAGATAATCAAAGAACAAATATTGTATTACTCTGAATCTAGTTTCCAAACTACTAAACATTTTCAAATTTGGATAAGATTAAGGGGGTCAAATCCTTTGCGCATGAAAAACTGACCCTATTTTTTTCTGAAAAACATAACATAGTGTCTGACGTGCGCATCAAAAAAGTCATAGTTAGATTTAGTATTTTGACAAATCCTTTGGCAAAAAGATAGTTAAGAGTGAGCACTAGAAGATGTGTATTTTTTTGTAATTTTTTGTTGAGTATTTATTTTTTTATGATTTTTCCAATCGAGCACATCTTGAAAATTCGGTACATGTTCATGCGCGAAGCATAAGTTGCACTAAACAAATCAAAAATACAATTTTTTTTTTAATTGTAAAGAATCAAGTGCACTACAATAATATATAAAGTTTTTTAAATTTGGATACGTATATCAAAAGTTATTAAAAAAATGGTGCACCTATGTCTGTGAGAACTATGGAGACACTAGTAAAAGAAATTCAATAATAATATGTTATTGTTATTCAAATTGAAAAAAAATTATATGGTTAGAAAGCTCAGAGGATGGGTGAAAATATGGTGGTAATTTTAGAAATACCCACTTTATGAAGTGTAAACTTGATGATGACAAAGTCGATAAACCAAGTTGATAAAATAAAACATGTCAAAAATGAGAGAAATGGAGGGAAATCAAACTTCCAATCTGTAGCTTTGTCATCCAGGCCTATTTCCAAGCCTAAAAAGTCAAAAGCGTGTACGCGGTATTTATAGTGTAAGTAGCGCGTACGCGCTAGTTTCCCTTTAAACAATGCGTACGCGCTAGTTTCCCTTTAAACAGCACGTACGCGCTATCTTTACTATAAACAACGCGTACACGCTATTGTATAATATGATATTCTATGTATAATATGTGTATATTCATATAATATATGTAATATATAATATGTGTATAATATGACATTGTATATATAATATGTTTATATACATATAATATATTAAACATATATATACACATGTAAGTGTATCATCTCTCCCTCTCAAACGCATACAAGGTCTATCTCTCTCTCTCTCACTCTCTCTCTCTCTCCCCTTCTCCCTTCCTCCATACCCCATCCCTCTTTCTCTTCTTCTCTCCCTCCATACCCCACTGCAACTGTGTCTGCACTTCTATAGAATTAAGTGAATTTATTTCTTATCTGCAACTTCCTCTTTGATTTTTATCATGTATTCTCTCCCTCCCTCTACCTCTCCCTTCCCCCCATGTTCTCTCCCTCTCTCCCTCTCTCTCCCTCTCCCCTCTCTCCCTCTCTCTCTCTCTCTCTCCCTCCTTCCCTCTCTCCCTCTCTCTACCTTCCCTCCCCCCTCTTCTCTCCCTCTCTCTCTCTCTCTCTCTCTCTCTCTCTCTCTCTCTCTCTCTCTCTCTCTCTCTCTCTCTCTCCTCTCTCTCTCTCTCTCTCTCTCTCTCTCTCTCTCTCTACCC